>NW_022103900.1:10518055-10536785 GCF_000313985.2 Echinops telfairi
TTTACATAATTTATAATTGGGTTGACAGTAATTGAAATTAGGCATAAGTATTTTGTTTCATGCTAACAAAAATTACAGAATTTTGTGACTAGTTTTGTGGGTTGTTCCATTTTTTTCTTCTTGACAGGACAGGATTCTTGATAGGACAAGTCAGGAGTACTGATGAAAGAAAATACTGATCAATAAAAATACCTTATTAAAATCGATGGATTTTAAATTATTTCCTATCTGATTTTCCTTTTTTTAGTGACTTATTTTATTTTTCTCTTTCTCTCTTTTATACTCTTCTCTTTTTGTTCTCCTGGTGATTTGATATTTTCAGTTGCTTTCTCTTTCCTCTGGTATTCCAAAGTCTTCGGCTCACTGCCTGAAACATAGCAGATGTTCAGTCATGTTGCTTTTGCTAAGCTATCCTCTCCAGCTAAAGAAACAAAATCAAAATATTTCATATATTCCCTAAGCTATTACAGCTATTTAGCTTCATATAGACAGTGTTAGAGCTAGACGAAACCTCAGGATAATTTAGATCAGGCATGGATAATAGGCTTCTTCCCCAGGGATCTCTACCGCTGACTGGTTGAGTCTTTGTTTGCTACTAACTATGTACATGGAATGCTTTCCCACACTACAATCTCTCTCAAAGATAATTCACCCACCCCTGTTGTTCTAAAATCCAATCACTCTAGTTCTCTGCTCCACTTTGCTTGTTCTTTGACATCTTCGAAATGTCTGTTCCCTCACTTTCCCCATCTTTAGCTCCTACTCTCTAAGTCTGCACTTCTTCAAGTGTTTCCTTAGCAGTAAATATCACAAGATGCATCTTTTTGTTTAGGGCATCGACCTACACTCACCCTTTGGATCTTGTTCGCCCACATCTCATTCATCACCAGGTAATTTGGATGTCCTTCTTTTTTCACTTGCAAAAATCCTTCGTGAACTGGTTCACGCATGTCGTCTCCTTTGCCAGGATCTTGGGGAAAAACACTGTGACCTGCAGCCTGAACTCGTGCTGTGTCTTCTTCACCGGTGCCTCTTCTTTTGTTGACCCCACCTTACCCTGTTTTTCACAACACAAGAACGATCTATCATAACAAGATCATTTTACTTCAACTAAAAGCCTTTTAATGGCTCTCTTGACTGCCTAGAAAAACGCTCCCTAACAAGGTATAAAATATACCTGTTCCGACTAGCTCTTGTCCACTACTCCAGACGCACCTAGGGCTCTGCCCTGCTCCGTAGGTTCCAGTCACAAATTAGGCCACATTATCCATCACTGAAGATGTCCAACCCCACCCCACCCATTTCTGAGCCTTCGTGCATGCTGTTCCCTCAAAATTCTGCTGCCTTGTACTTACACATTTTTCAGGTTTCCGTTCTATTATTCCTTCCTCAGAAGAGACGAATCTGTCTAACCGAGTCATAGCCGTTCTTCACCTATGGTTTCTCTCTGGGGCACGTTTCTTATTTTTAGATTCTAGATACATGTGTACTTATTCCCGTTGTCTTTCTTTCTTTTGTCAGACTAAAAAAAAATCTATGAGTTCATAAACATATCGTATTTCAAATATATCTTAGTTCAAAAGTGAAAATCACAGGCTTTCCCTTTCAGCTCCGTCAATACTCCTGTCCTGTCAGGAAGAAAAACGCCGAACAGCCCACAAATTAAGGATGCATTTGAACCTATCAGGAAACGAAGTTTCCAGGATTAATCACTTCAAAATCTTTTTTTTTTTAAACGGGAGAGCGTGAACGCAGTCCCCCACTACCACAAATTATGCAGTCGAGTTTCCCCATTTGGGGAAATCGCAGGGGTCAGCACATCCGCAGTGCAATGGGTGAGCCTCACCCTGGGAAAACCACCTTCGCGATCATGGTGTCTCCCCGGCCAGGAAAGTATTTCAAAATCTTAACAGATTAGTGAATCTAGGAACTCACAGCCACGATTTGTTGAATGGAAGCATGACTCTGAAGGCATAAGTTTTAGGCACAGAAACACCAGTAATTTTGATGGATTGCCGAGAATGATATGGGGACTCCCATGTATTACTTTTTGCCCCCAAACCAAAACCAAACTCATTTCTGTCGAGTCAATTCACAATTCACACCTACAAGAACTCTCTCCGCTAAAGTAGAACTTCACCCTGTGGTTCCCAAGGCTGTACATATGTAGGGGAGCAGTCTAGCACACCTTTCTTCTTTGTGGCTTCCAGCTATCAACCATTTAGTTAGCAATCGCTGCACCACCAGGGCTTCTCTTACTGCCACGTTCTTTCCCTGTGCGGAAACCAAACACCAATAACACGAAGATCTAGCTCATTGGCTGGAACCACTGTCCTTACCTCTTGAAAATTCACATCAAAATCTGAACTTATTCTTTTCAATTTATAATTCCTGAAACCACCAAATGTTATAGATGGAAAATATGTTAGTATTATAGTTTAACTAACACTCATGCTCACTAATAATTTTTCTCTATTTTCTATATTTAGCATCCAATCTTAGCTCAATGTTCACTCTGATCTTTATTATACACAGTTTTAACTTATATTTAAAGATTTATATGTTGAACCAGACATTAAAAGGGAAAGAAAAACTCCTTGGGTATTTGGCCATAAGGCATAGCATTGTATTTAGGAACATATTCTCGGATAATAGCCTTTATAAAAATAATTCACATTTATTAAGATGCCATTATTTTCTTTCTCTCTCTTTTGTTTTGTTTTGTTTTGATTTTAGAATTCATGAGAAAACTTGGGCCCAGAGAGACTAAAGAATGTGCTTTAATTCCCACTGTTAATATGCCACACGGCAAGACCAGAAACCAGTGTCTGCTTACTCAGGAGTCAGGCTCTTAACCATTACTCTACAGCAGGGAGAAATTTCCCCAGTATCCCGCTAAATGATGCATTATGCAGGCAGCTTTGATTATTAAAGGCATGTTAAGGGTGACATTTGTAGCATGAAATACAATTTTTCTGATCTAGGTCTCCTGGTTTTTCTGAACTCATTTCAAAGAAAGCTTGTTGCTCTGCCTTCATTTTCCTTTTGTTATTTGGGAATTCGTTGGTCTAGATATTGTTAAAAATTGCACTAGTAGTAATGGTTTGGTTTTGCTCTTTCTAACGTATTTGAATATCAAATTATCTACACAAAATAGCTAGAGTTTACAGAATGCGTGCGTGTCATTATTTTGTTTAGTATTGTCATAGAGAACAAACAAGTGTAAAAAGAAAACAACGCTTAAGCAGTCTCTATTGTGACTGGTTTAGTCATTCAATGTTCAACAATACTGTTTTTCAAATGTTTCATTTATCCATATATTATGAAGCCAAGGTCTTTTTCATTGTTTCCAGTTGTGGTGCTATGGAATCCTCATGTTCACTCACTGAAACATTTTGCTTTTATTAGAAATTTAAAACACCATTGCCGGCTTTGTTAAATTTGCCACTTACTTATGAAATGTACTTGAGTTCACCCATGTTGTGAATGATGGAACACAGATTTTCCACCAACATCTTCAGTCTCGGGTTTCGTATGATGCTCGCATCCCAGTTGTATCGCATGCAGCTGTTTGTTGAGGGATTGTATCACGATGTGAATCTGAACTAGGTCTCATCCTACTAACCCCACTGTTGCGATGCACTTGGGACATCTTTGTTCCATAGGTTGTTGCTGTCGTGGTTTACCATTAAGTCAGTTCCCGCCATTGTGACCCTCTGTGCATGACAGAATGAAACCCTGCCTGGTCCTGCCTGTCCTCCAGTTACTCCTCGGCTTGAGCCCACTGATGCAGTCATAATTTCAATGCATACTGTTGAGGACCTTCCTCTTTTTCACTGCAGCTCTCATTTACCAAACATGATGTCCTTTCCCAGGCACTGGTCTCGCCTAACAATATGTCCAAAGCATGTCAGACAAAGTCTTGCCATCCTTGCGTCCAAGGAACACTCTGGCTGTATTTCTTCCAAGACAAATTGGTTTGTCCTTGTAGCAGTCCATGGCACTTTCAGTATTCTTCTCCAGGACCACAATTCAAGTTCATCAATTCTTCCACAGTCTTCTTTATTCAATGTCCAACTTTCACATTCGTATGAAGCAATTAATACCACAGCTTGGATCAGGTAGACCTCATAGTCCTCACAGTAACATCCTGGCTTTTCAATACTCTAATGATTTATCATGCAATAGATTACCTAATGCAACTCATCTTTTGATCACTTCACTGCTGCTTCCATGAGCATTGATTGTGGATCCAAGCAAGACAAAATCCATGACAACTTCAACCTTTTCTTCACTTACCGTGATGTTACCTATTGGTCTGGTTGTGAGGATGTTGGTCTTCTTCACATTGCATCATAATCTATACTGAAGGCTTCAATCCTTGATCTTCATCAGCAAGGGCTTCAATTCGTCCTCACTTTCAGCAAGGAGTATGTCATCTGCTTATCTCAGGTTGTTAATAAAACTTCCTCCAATCCTGATGCCATTCTTCATATAAGCGAGCGTCTCTGATGACTTGCTCAGCATGCAGATGGAATTAGCATGGTGCCAGGATACAACCCTGTAGCACAACCTTCCTCACTTGAATCCATGTAGGGCTCCCTTGTTCCATTTTCACAACTGCCACCTTATCCATGTGCAAATTCTGTGTGAGCACAATGAAGTGTTCGGGAGTTCCCATTCTTCTCAAGTTTCTCCTTAGTGTGTTAGGATCCCGAGTCAAAGGCCTTTGCCAAGGCAATGAAACACAAGGAAGCATCTTTCTAGTGTTCACTGCTTTCAGCCAAGACCATCCGACATTAGCAATTCCACCCCTTGCTCCGTGTACTCTTCTGAATCTGACCGGAATCTCTAGCAGCTCCCTGACAAGGAAGTGCTGCAACCGCAGTTGGCTGATATCCAGCAAGATGTTGCTTGCATGTGATATCATTGGTATTTTTCTGAACAATTGAGCATTCTGTTGGGTCACCTTTCTTTGGAATGGGAGCAAATCTAGCTCTCTTCCAGGAGTTAGACAAGTAGCAGTCTTTCAAATGAATAAGTGCTTCATCAGTTTGTTGAAACATTTTTTTTAAATCATATTATTTGGGGCTTGCATAATTCTTATCACAATCCGTACATACATCCATTGGTCAAGCACATTTGTACATTTGTTGCCATCATCATTCTTAAAACATTTCCTTTCTACTTGAGCCCTTGATATCAGCTCCTCATTATCCCCCTCCCTCCCCGCTCCCCTCTCCCTCAAGAACCCTTGATAATTTATAAATTATTATATTGTCATATCTTACACTGTCCAACGTCTACCTTCACCCACTTTTCTGTTGTCCATCCCCCAGGGGGGTTATATGTACATCCTTGTACTCAGTTCCCCCTTTCTACCCCACCTTCCCTCCACCCTCCCTCCAGGTATTGCCACTCTCACCACTGGTCCTGAAGGGATCATCTGTCCTGGATTCCCTGTGTCTCCAGTTTCTATCTGTGCCAATGTACATCCCCTGGTCTAGCCAGATTTGTAAGTTAGAATTGGGATCATGATAGTGGGAGGAGGAAGCATTTAAGAACTAGAGGAAAGTTGTATATTTCATCGTTGATAACCTGCGTCCTGACTGGCTCATCTCCTCCCCATGATCCTTCAGTAAGGGGATGTCTTCACTAAGGGGATGTCCAGTTGTCTACAGATGGGCTTTGGGTCTCCACTCCACACTCACCCTCTTTTACAATGATGTGATGTGTTGTTCTTTGATGCCTGATACCTGATCCCTTCGACACCTTGTAGTCACACAAGCTGGTGTGCTTCTTCCATGTGGGCTTTGTTGCTTCTGAGCTAGATGGCGGCTTGTTTATCTTCAATCCTTTAAGACCCCAGATGCTATATCTTTTGATAGCCGGGCACCATCAGCTTTCTTCACCACATTTGCTAATGCAAACATTTTAGTTAGTTTTTCATCAATTCCTGGAACCTTGTTTTTTGGCTAATAATTTCAGTACAGCTTAAACTTCTTCCTGTAGCACCATTGGTTCTTGCGCATATGCTACCTCTTGAAATGGTCGACCAGTTCTTTTTAGTATAGTCACTCTCTCCATTTTCGTTTGATGCTTTCTGCATGATTCAAGATTTTTGCAAGTAGAGTTTGCCAATATGGCAGCTTGAGCCTTGAATGTTTCTCTAGAGTTCTTTCAGTTTAAGATACACTGAGTAGGTTCTTCCCTTTTGGTTTTCTAGTTATAAATCTTTGCACATTTCATTATCATATTTGTCTTTGTGTTCTTGACCTGCCCTTTGAAATTTACTATTCAGTTGTTGGACATCATCATTAATGAAGCTTTTAGCTCCTCTACAATTAAGAGCAAGTTTCAGAGATTCTTCTGACATTCACTTTGATCTTTTCTTTATTTCCTGTTTCTTTCTTCATGAATGATGTTCTTGATGTCACAACAGAGACCTAATGAGAGTTGTAGCAAATTTGTTCTTGAAATTCAGGTGGGATAGACTGAAGGTCGTGTTTTGGCTCTTGTGTCTTTGTTTCAACTTTCTGCAATGATGACCTGAATTTACATTTGAGCAATTGATGATCTGTTCCACAGTCAGCCCCTGGTCTGGCTTTAGCTGCTGAATTTGACCTTCCCCAGCATCTCTTCCTGCAGATATAGTCACTTTGATTTTTGCTATTCCATCTGGGGAAGCCTGTGTGCTGTTGCCTTTTGTGCCTCACGCTATTGAAATGGGTATTTTCTATGAATAAGCTGTTGGTCTTAAAAAATTCTATCATGAGATATCCAGCTTTGCTTCTCTCACCAGGGCCACACATCTTTGCTCCTTCTTCTCTTGAACTTGAGTCATGAACGCCCCATCAGTAAATGAAGACCCCGAAGGCTCCAATCCCACAGGCTTTAGTCCACTCATGCCATCATGGTCGATTCCACTCCGAGGACACAGCTCCTCCCAAGTCACATTTCTATTGTCCTCTGACCTGAGGGGCCCACTCTTAGGCACTCTATCTGACAATGTTCTGCTTCCATTCATTAGACCCTGGGTATCTGACAATGTTTTGAAGCTATGCATATATTTTTCAGCAACTTCTTCCTCCAAAGTGGGGACCCAAGTCCTTCTTCCTTGTCTGTTCTTGTGTTCTTTGTCTGGAAACTCCACTGAAACTTGTTCATTTGGGTGACCTTGCTGATATTTGAAACACCAGCGACATAATTTACAGCATCACAGAAGCACAAAGTCACCACAATGTGACAAATGGTCAGACAAGTGGTGAATATCCCATATAATTGTATCAAAATCCATGCTACCTCAACTTTCCCCTTTGATGTAAGCATGCCTTCAATTATTGAAAACATGATA
This sequence comes from Echinops telfairi, assembly GCF_000313985.2. Lineage (NCBI taxonomy): Eukaryota > Metazoa > Chordata > Mammalia > Afrosoricida > Tenrecidae > Echinops > Echinops telfairi. Next base: position 10,525,410 of record NW_022103900.1, read on the forward strand.
TCATGGTAAGTGAAGAAAAGGTTCATGTCAAGAATTTCTTCTTGCTTGGATTATAAGCAATGCTCATGGAAGCAAGAGAAGAAAGATCAAATGATCCGTTCCATTGAGTATCTGCTGCACAGGACCTCTACACAATGTTGAAAAATAAGGATGCTACTTTGAGGATTAAGATGTGACTGTCTCAAGTTTTGGTCTTTTCTATTGCAGCATATGCATGTGAAAGTAGGACATTGACTAAGAAATACCAAAGAAGAATTGATGCATTTTAGTTATGGTGCTGGCAAAGAATGTTGAAAGTACCGTGATTGCCAGGAAAACAAGCAGATCTGTCAGGGACCACGTGTAGCCAGGATGGTCCTGGGCTGCAAGCATGGGGAGGCCTCATCTCAAGAACTTCGGACATATTATCAGAAGGGACTAGTCCCTGAAAAAGCACATGCTTGATAGAGCAGGGAGTCAGTGAGAAAGAGGAAGATGCTCCACAATGTGGACTGCTACAGTGCCTGCATTAATGGCTCAACTAAAGACCAATTGTGAGGATGGGGTAGGGCCCCACTGTGAGTGGGTCTGTGCATGGAATCGCTATGCGTTAGAACTGACTCAACAGCACAGAATGACAACACAGTATCAGCAAGAAATTCAAAGTAGCAAATGAGTTGGTCATGACAGGGTTAAAGACAACATTTCAATGGTACGGCAAACCTCTGTGGCTCTTCAAATCAAATAGAGGCTTTCTGTTGTCATTCTCATCTGTATTATTCTAGCAAATTGAATTAGAGCCCTTTGACCAGATGAGAATTTTCAAGTACTTTTCCCCAACACTTTCCTCTGCTTTCCCATGGAGGACAATTTGCGTTTGTGGTTCAAATTTATTTTATTTGCTTCTATGCATATGCAGTTGTGTGGCTATATTCCTTTAAGGTGTATTATACACCCTTTGTGCCTCTATGTGATTGTGGAGGTTAAAATGACAATGAATAGCATTGAGGAGGAAAACAAAAACACATTAGGCCAAGCAACCAAAACAATTAGCTATAAACATATCAACTAAAAATAGACTCTTATCTTAGCAGGGTTTCTTTGACACCCATGTGAGAAATGTTTAATTTTCTTAACATTTTATAAAATCTTATTGATTTTGGATTTTTCCTTCACATATAAAAGTTTCCTTTATTGTGCCCCTACAGTTAAAAATGCCATATAGACCAGGCTTATCATTTTTCCCTTCTACTTTCCATTATTGCTAGCAGCACGACAACTCTCCTATCACCCAGGGTTACAACCTTGAGTCCATCTTTGATTATATCTCTTTCTACCTTGCATCTAGGACCTTTCTATGTCCTGCCATTTCTTTCTTTTATAATGTTTGAAAAAGCTAGATTCTTCTTTTGGGTTCCCACTAACAAGACCCCAATCTACTTTCTTTTATATTCTTTTATTTCTGCTCCAACTATTGCAAAATTCTGCATTCTTGCTTCCATATCTTTTTTTTTTTTTGTCATTCCAACTACTACGGCACTATTAAGTCTTTGTAAGTATTGACAGGCCTATATTAGAGGAAAGAAAAAGGCTTAATGTCAAAATGAACTTATAAGAAAACGAAAGCTGCTATTGTTAAAGGTACAAATGGTCCTCAATATTTCAAAAAGTGTATTCCATGATACTATAATCTGTCTCTATGTCTCTGTCTGTCTGTCTCTCTCTCTCTCTCTCTCACACACACACACACGGTCTGAGAAGACCTTAATTTTGTATAACATGGTTTAAGAAAAATATTTCTCAAAAAATTAGACCATAGGATCTCTCCTACCCTATTATTAAAAGACACAGTCGTGAAAAATCATTCTATGCCACATTTTTAGTTTATATTTAAGAACTTTCCCTTATAATGGATAGCAAAACCTAGGTGTGTCTTAATGTAAAAAACAATAGTCTCCAGAAGCAGCAACCATTATGTCAGAAATCAAAGGAAAACCTTGTCCACAAGGAACTCCTGGTTTATATGCTTAGGTGGAAGGATCTCTTTTAGATGATTTACACCAAGAGAGGCTAATTGAAAGCATTCTTCAACTATGCTAACTCTGAGAAAGGATATTCCCTATCTTCAACCTTCACTGTCAAATTTCCTTAGATTTTCCTTCAGACTGCATAAAGCAATGAAAACAATAAACAAGAAAAAAAAAAAGACTGTAGGCACTAAAAGATGAACTCCTTGTTATCTTTAATGTAAACTCATGTTAGTCTTGGACGTGTCTTTTATTCTCAGTTCCGTTCACTGAGTGCTGTACAAGCTTAATGAATTTGCCATTGATCAATCAGTGTATCACAAACTCTTTATGGAGCTTATTGTGCGGATGTGTGGCTCTCAGCCACATTAGCTGACAAAAGTGTCTATATAAGCAGTCATCCTGAAGTGCTGATTCTGTTATTTGATTTGGGATTAAACAGTCTGTTGCAAGCCATCTGCTTCCCTATGCATGTGTCCTTGAAAGGTGAGATTTCTACTGATATTGCCCCATAATTTTAACTGGTGTTTGAAAGATCAGAATTAGCTTAGACACATGCCACTGAAATTACTGGCCTTATCCTAGAGGGCTGTCCAGACTTTGACACCAGAGCCCAAACCAGGGGGAAAAAAAAAATTAGTTTTCTCACATTGTTGCTGATTCAGAATCCTGCTGCATTTGGCCATGTGCCAGGCGGCTCAAGAGTACTTGCCTGACAAAGTTTTACATCAATTCATGCTCCTGAGTATATGAACGTGCGCACTGGCTGCTCAAGCCATGTCTCCTGATGGCTCCCACGGAACGCACTCCTCTGGCCTGGGCCTGATTGCTCTGCAGAAACTCCCCGGGTTTCTGCCGTCTCAGCAACTTCTGTCACAGAAACTCGGGAGTGAAAATGTGCACCTGACTAGATAGTTAGTGCAGGGCTCTGTCTACATATTTGAAATAAAAAGTGGTTGCAGTTCATCTCTAGGTCATTCAATCAGATAAAACCTTTTTCCAACAATAATTTGGATATTTCCAGTAAACGTGGATTTTGTGTGGTTTTCTAGGCATAGCCTCACTTGTCTTTGATTTTGGGGATATTAGCTAATGTGTGCCTAATGCACATTCTCCAGAAGTTCCCTAGTGTAAAAATCCCATTAATATGGCTTTTGTTGGGGGATCTAAATGCAATTCTGCATTCCACTCCATTCGAGTGCAAAACATAGAAGAACACAAAAGGGAAGGAAGAAGACAACATAGACCATAAGTTGAATGTTTAAAAACATTGTGCTTTCTTCATGTTTAAATAATACATGTGCCAGGAAAATGTGGTAGGCTTAACAAGAAAAATTAAAGTTTTCTAAGATGGGAGAATAGTTTATATTAAATTATAATAAATCAAGGATGCTGACTGAATTTCTAGAGGACCATCAAAACATAAAGAAAGACAAGGAAAGAGTAAAACTTGGGATTGTAACTAACTCAACTCGTGCCAAAAGTGATAGCAAGCATAAACTACCTAAGACAAATAGAAAACAAATTGTATAGTAGATTTAAACTCAAGTATATTATGAATTAAATTAGATGTAAGTAGTCAAGTTGAAAAAAATGCATTAAAATACAGCCAAGTACATGTTTCTTAGTAGATAAAATTAAAATTTCTTGTTAAATCAAGGTAGAAAATAAGATTTGGAGAAGATACACTAAATGCACACTAGTCAAAGAAACTGTTTTGCTATAATAATATTAAGCAATCCAAACTTTAAGGTAAGAAATATTACCATATATAAAGATAATTTTTCATAATGATAAAAAGATAAGCCAAATATTGTGATATAAAATGTTAATATAATTGTGCCTCACAATATAATATAAAAATATAATTAGCAAATTTATATGAAAATAAAAGTATAAAAACTAATCAATAGCTATAAAGTGAGAGTTGAACACATTTTAAAATACTATGTTTTGTGTTTTAATTATTTGTCATTATCGTAATTCGTACACAAAATATGTAAAAATTTTATTTATTACCAAGACGAATTTGCAAAGAGGAAGACAAGGAAAAGCAAATTTTATTCAACTAACATATAAATACTTATGAATCATGTATATATATATGTTTTCATGTTAACACTAATAAAATATTACAGCTCCATCAGAAAATCCAGTAACTCAAGGAAAATTTACTAATTTCTCTTTGATATTTTTCTGACTCTCACTAATACAAAAGTCATTATTTTAAATATTTAAACATCTGTCACTTTGGAGGTATATTTGTCAACAAGTACAAATATGTCCACCTGCTGATAGTTCTTTGTCCCCACAGTTCAAATGCATCAATTCTTCCCTAGTCTTCTTAGTTCACTGCGTACTTTCACATGCGTATTAGACAATGCCACCACTTGTCTGTCAGTTTGTCCCACTGTGGTGACCTATGAGTTGATGTGGTATTGGAAGCTGTGCCACTGGTATTTCAACTGCCAGTAGTGTCACCGCAGTGAGCGGATTTCAGTGACGCCGCTTGAATAAGAGCAGACTATGAAGAAGGACCATGCTGTCCACTTCAGAGGAATGAGCCACCGAAAACCTTAGGCCGCAAAACTTTGGCTGATCCTGTGCTACTGAAGCCTCGTGAATAGAAGCAGAACATGGTTAGAAATTGTGCCAGGAGATGAACCTCTCAGGTGGGAAGAGACTCACTAGCTGACCGAGGAAGGGCTGCTTTCCCAAAGTAGAATCAATCATAATGACAAAGATGGGATGAAACCTGTGGGACTCAAATGAATAGAAACATCATTTAATAATTGAAACTTGGAATGTATGAATTATTTTAGGAAAATTGAAAGTTTGTGAAAAAGGAAATGACATGCATGAAGATTGGCATTCTAGGTCAGTGGTTTTCCACCTTCCTAATGCTGCAACCCTTTCATACAGTTCCTCATGTTGAAGTGCCCCCCCCAACCATTAAATTATCTTTGTTGCTACTTCATAACTGTAATTTTGCTACTGTTATGAATTGGCCAACCCATGTGAAAGGGTTGTTCGACCCCCAAAGGGGTTGCGACCCACAGGTGGAGAACCACTGTTCTAGGTGTTATTGAATTGAAATGAACTGGTATTGGCCACTTTAAATCAGAAAATCATTTTATTTACTCCTCTGGGAATGGCAGATTCAAGAAGAATGGCGTCACATCCATCATAAAAAAAGTAATTCCAAGTTATTTCTTGCAGTACAATGCAGTCTGTGATAGGATATTATATACCAGCATGAGGGGAAATCCGGTCCATACCATTGTTATTCAGATTTAGGCACCAACCACGAAAGCTAGTGATGCAGACATTAGAGAATTCTACCAATGTCTTCAGTCTGAAATTGCAATCAAAATGCACAGATAATTATTGGGTGATTGTACTGCAAAGTCTGAAACAAGGAGGAAGGAGCAGTAGTTGGGAAATATAGTTTTGGTGATAGAAACAAACCTGGAGATCACATGATAAATTTTTGTAAAAACAAGAAATTCTTCACTGCAGATACCATTTTCAATAACACAAAGGCCACTGTACACGTGGACGTCTCCAGATGAAATACCCAGAAATCCAGTGGACAACATCTGTGGGAAAGCCGGTGGATGAGCTCAACATCAGCAGCTAAAACCAGAGCAGCTCTGACTGCAGAATAGTCCATCAATTGTTCATATGAAAGTTCAAGTTGAAAGCAGAGGAAAATTACATAAGTCCATGAAAGCCAAATTGCAACATTGAATCTATCCCACCTGTATCCCACCTCCACCTGGAGAGCATCTCCAGAACCGATTTGTTGTCTGGAACACTAATGATATAAAAGGACATGAAGGACATCATATATGAAGAAAGCACAAGGTCATTAAGAAGAAAGAAAAGATCAAAGTGGATGTCATCAAGACTCAGGAGCATTCTCTTAGTCATAGAGTAGCTAAGGAAAATGGAAGAAATGACAAAGTCAAAGAGCTGAACAGAAAATTTCAAAGGGCAGGTCAAGAAGATAAAGTAAAGTAATATAATGAAATGTGAAAAGACTTAAGAGTTAGAAAACCAAAAAGGAAGAACATGCTAAGCAAATCTTAAGCTAAAAGAACTCAAGAAAAAAATTCAAGCCTCAAGTCTCCATATTGAAAAATTCAATAAGCAAAATGTTGATTGATGCAAGAATCCTTCAATGATGGAAAGAATACACAGAACCACTTTACCAAACAGAACTACATTCAACCGCTTTAAGAGGTAGCATTTAAATAAGAACCAGCAGTACAGAGGGACGCAGTCCAAACAGCCCTGAAAACATTAGACAAAACCAGATATGGCAGTTAGATTTTATGCCCATTTGAATTTGTATGAACATGTGGAAATGGAATCCCACCTGTCAACCAGTGATAGCCTGATGACATCTTCCTTGGGAGAGAAGTGAAACAGACAATTTCTATCTACCCCTTCACCTGCCTGATTGCTGGGATTCTGTGCCTGACAATGACTTAGCCATGTGGTCTGCCTGACCCTGAGAGTGTCGGTGGCCTGCCATGTTTCTGGCCTTGGTTCCACATGCGCCTGCACCACTGGCCTGTGATCCTCCTGCATCCCACTCCATCTTTCTAGGTCATTGGCCTGGAGCTACATGAGTGAGAAAAAGTCTCCAGTTAGAATTGAACCCAGGGACTGGAAGTTGGACTGAATAAGGATGCCTCCTTGAGATAAGATTACTTCTTAATATAAAGTTCTTTCTTAAACATATATGAGTGTAACATATATATATATATAAATGTATCTGAACAATCTAGCCTAACACACAAGGCTCCAGAAATTAATGAAATACCAATGAACTGTTTCAACAAGCTAATGAATCACTGGAAGTACTCACTCATCTTAGTCAAGAAATTGGAAGATCTGACCAACTGACTGGATGAAATCCATATTTGTACCAAAGAAAAGTGCCCTAAAATTATGCTCAAATTATATAACAATATTTATATAGCAATATATGTGATTAATATCACATAAAAGTAAACTTTTGCTGAAAAGTATCCAGCAATGGTTACAACAGTACAGTGCCAGGGAGCTGCTTAGAGGTTCAGGCCAGACTGATAAGAGAATGTGGAACAAGCGATATCATTGCTGATGTCAGATGGATCTTGACTCCAACCAGTGAATGCCAGAAAATGTTTATTGGTGTTTTATTGACGATACCAAGGGACTCCACTGTGCAGATGATAATAAACTACGGATCGCCTTGAGAAGAATGGGAATCCCAGATCACTTCCTTGTGTTCGTGCAGAATGTTTACAGGGATCTAGAGACAGTTGTGTAAACAGAACAAAGGAATACTGCATGATTTAAAATCAGAAAAGTTGTGTGTCAGGATTGTATCTTTTCACCATATTTATTCAATCTGTATGTTAAGCAAATAATCCGAGAAGCTGCTTTGCATGAAAAGAATGTGGCAACAGCCTTGGAGGAAAGCTTATTCACAACCTGTGCTAGCAGATGACACAACCTGCAAGTCAGGAGGCCTTTACTGGAAGCATGTGATCGTGAAGATCAAAGTTTTCAGCCTTCAGTGCGGACTGAAACTCCATGCAACGAAAACACAAATCCTCACAACTGGACAAGTAGATAACATCATAATACACAGAAAAAAGATGGAAGTTATTAAGGCTTTCTGTTTGCTCAGATGAAGGGAAATACGTGCCGGTCCTCTGTCACCCTCATCATTGTTATATGTGAGCCCGCTGTTGCAGCCAGGGTGTCGGTCCATCTTGGTGAAGTCTTCCTCTGTTCCCCTGATGCTCCGCTTTACCGAGTTTGATGCCTTTGTCCAGGGATTGGTCCCTCCTGCTAACATGTCTAAAGTACTTGCGATGAAGTTTCACCGTCCTCTTTTCTAAGGAACATTCCGACTGTACTTCTTTCAAGCCAGATCTACTTGTTCTTCTGTCAGTCCACAGTATTTTCATCAATACTGGTCAACCCTTTAATTCAAATGCATCAATTCTCTTACCATCCTTATTCATTATCCAAATTTGGTATGCATATAAGGTGATTAAACTATAATAGCTTGAGTCAGGCACATTTTATTCCTCAAAGTGAAATTTGCTTTTAAACATTTGAAAGAGGTCGAGTACAGTGGATTTCTCCAACACAATGCATTGTTTGATTTCTTGACTACTGCTTCCATGAGCATTGATGTGGATCCAAGCAAAATGAAATCTTTGATAACTTCAATCTCTTCTCCATTTATCATGATTTTGTCTATTGATCCTGTTGTGAGAATTTTGGTTTTCTTTACATTGAGTTGTAATCCATACCAAAAGCTTCAATCCTTGATCTTAATAATCACATGCTTCTAATAAAGTCTGCCTTACCTTTCAGGAAGCAAGGCTATGTCCTATGAATAGGGCAGGTTGTTAATAAGTCTGCAACCAGGCCTGATGCCTCATTTTTCATCATGTAGACCAAATTCTCAGATAATCTTCTCAACATAGAGATTGAATAAATATGATATTATTGCTACCATAAATTCAAGCTCAAAATGCCCTCTTGGACTTCTGGTTTGTAGGACTATTTTCTTCCCCCATAGTTGAGGTCAGTGCCTTATTCTAGCAATGACTTCTAGCTGCAGCTTATTCTAGCAATGACTTCTACAAGCATACGTTATCCACTCCTGTCTCCTCGTGTCTTCAGTGACTTTGGCTTCTTTTCTCATAAGTGCATTAGAAACAGAGACATTATGGCATTTAGCTACCAACACTCAGCATTAACATGTCCTTTCCCTGAATTCTTGAACTTGGATATGTATTTCCCTTTCTTAATTTATCTATATTTTATCAATTATTTTAATTAGCTTTAAGTAGGATATTATAGAGTATTTTAGAGCCTCAATTTGCAAATTGGACCTAGAAGCTCAAAATACCATGGCTTATAAAATAGATTTCATAGGAAAACATAAATGCATAGGAGGTAGTCATGAAATACAATATATTTTATGTAAACTTACCAATACACTGAAAGCATCTTCATAAACATTAAGTGTACTAATTAGTTTAAACTGTCAAAACATGAGTGGAAGTTGTTCAGGATAAAGTTGGTTTCAACTTCTCATACTCTTCCACCTAGACTGCTATAAATAATACTATAATATTGACAGTGCGGGGTTGTCACTGAAAGTTGTGTTTTATGTCTGGTTATTTACTTTGGTTGCCGTCGTCGGAGACTTTGCTTTTGTAGAGCTTTATGGCTCTGAACTATGTCTCCACCTCTTGCTCATCTCCCCTATAGGTGGTTGCACAAGAAGCGCATTTGCTGTAAGATTTTTCTCCTGCCACCATCATTTTTCATGGCCTTGTGTCACTTGGCACATAACACAGGAACTAGCAAATGACCCAATGTTTTAACTGTCAGTCACCAGGAACTACTTTCCGAAACAGGCCTAACAGCTCATAAACTGAAAGTGATCCTGTTTATTGCCATCTCTCGATTCATAGATTGTTTGCACCCCGCTACTGTTCTAGCAACGGTTAAGGCCAAGCACCTAAAGTACTTTATGTATTTCCTGACGTCTCTTAAGAAACGCTGGTCTTGTGTGCATCCCTGTACTTTTTTCATCTAGTATAATAGGATTAGACCTTGAGGTGACTATATCAGAACTACTGACAGCTTTCTACATCACACTGTGAATGAATATCTCTGTACATTCAGAAGCTTTGGGGAAAGGAGGAGTAGTCCCATGAAATAGTATTTGAAGATAAATAGATGGATATGCTTTTTCTTTCTTTCTTTTGTTTTCAAGAGTCTACAGCTGTAGATTAACTGATACCTTCTTTTCTTTGTCTTACTGGCCTGTCAGCACTTTCTGTTTTTCTTGGTTAAGAATTACTTTACTCTCTGCTGAAAGTAGGTGCATATTCTGAAAATAAACTTGAATCTATTAAAGTAGCTAATATACAGTGATGTCCCTGCTTTGTCAATTGAGTTCAGACATAAGCTATCTATCTGCTTGGCAGCAGGAGAGGAACCTTTTGGTTGGAGTTTTACTGTTAGAGGTATTAGAGCTGTTTTTTAAGGTGGCTGGAGGTCAGGGCAGTATCAGAGTCACACATTACTGTCTTAACTGAATTTATATGAATGACCCTCCTTTGAAGATTGAAGGATCCAATGCAAGCAGGCATAAGGCTCCTCTCAACTAGAGAACACTGTTTTCACCCCCTTTTTATTGTAAGAAATATGATTGCCTTTTGAAATATACTGAAGTGGTTTTTTTTTTTCTAAAAAAGAAAGTCTGTAAGAGTAGGAGAGCACATTGGCAGTTATAAATGGCTAAGGAGAGAGCTTTGTTTGAAAATCTGGAAGATGAAAAGGTTGTAATATTCTTCGTGATGGGTAAGATCATTTGCTTATGCTGCTAATAAAATCGGCTTGTGGAAATCACCAACGTTAGTATTTAATATTACAGCACCCCTGTGAGAAAGTAAGTATTATTGTCCCTTTCTTATGGAAGCAAGACAGAAATTATTCCCAGGGCAACACTATCCATACTTGACATGAGTATTAATGTTGAAAAATGTCCAACTTCTATTCCTAAACTATAATTATTGCCACACAGGTAAGGCAAAAATTAGCAAAGCAACCATAGGCATCAAGGGAAACAGTCACATTAATATAAATGTTAAAAGTATTAAACATGTTTGATTGAATTTCAAGTTCAGACAACATCTTTGAAATTCAAAGAAATTTCAAATGTATTCATCTGGAGTGAATACATTGAAAAGAAAGAAAGAAAGAAAGAAAAACACACCAACAGAGAGTGTTTTCACCCTATAAACAAGGCCCTTTAATGAAAAACGGGGAAACACTTTCACATATAAAGTGTAACTACTCAATGAGCTTGTTCCATAGCAGCTGGACATATGATAAAATTATAGGAATTAGAACATCAGAATTCAATGGATTTAATTTTCCAGTAATTATTCTGTCGACTTTATCTCTAATGAATTGTGTGCCCCTTAAGTAAAGTGGATGGCACATGGCATAGTCAGCGAGTGTGTCACTGAGGGCACAGATCCAGATCTGCACAAAAAAATTTTTTTCTTCTGGTCCTTCCCTTTCTTCCATTTTTGAACTTCTTATATTTTCCTCCTTTATTCTCTTCTGTGGCTTTTAAAAACTTAATGTGTGAATAAACATGCAACAAAAGCACACTGCAAAGAGGTGGTCTATCATTATTCCTCATCCAAAGAAAAATTCTTGCCAAAATCAACTCCATACAAAATAATATATACAAAATTTACTTGTTATTCTAGCAAGAACTAAAATTGGCTAAGATCCCTCAGCTTCCCTAGGGAAGTGAAACCAGTGAAGT
>NW_022103900.1:10536885-10545910 GCF_000313985.2 Echinops telfairi
AAGCATATATACACACACATATATACATATATCCACACACACATATATACACACATATGTGTGTATATGTACACATATCTCTCTATATATATACTGTGTTTGTAGAGGTTGGCAAGTTTCAAATCTATTTGGAAGATGCCAGGATACTGGCTTCTGACTCATAGCTACAGGACAGCATATGCCCAAGTATGTCAGGTCAGGTGACAAGCTGTTGGTGTGAAGATCGATGAATCCTAGCTCTGCAGGTAAGATGGCAAGCTGCACATGCATGGGCTGCAGAAGCTAAGAGCTCAGAATTGCCATGCAATATGCTCAAGTCCAAAGAACAGGAGATCAGTTGATGATAAACTAGAGCAGTGGTTCTCAACCTCCCTAAGGCTGCTACGCTTTCATACAGTTCCTCATGATTTGATGACCCCCAACCATAAAACCATTTGCGTTGCTACTTCATAACTGTAATTTTGCTACTGTTATGAATCAGGTGACCCCTGTAAAAGGGTCATTTGACCCCGAAAGGGGTTGCAATCCACAGGTTGAGAACTGCTGAACTAGATGTAGGATGCAGATCCAGGAAAAATAAACGCCCAAGTTCTGTTTTTTGCCAGAACATCTATATAAATGGAAAGCAGACCAAGTTTCCAAGGAATCTTCCATTGAGTTGATTAACTGCTCACAGCAGATCTCATTATGGAAGTAACTGTATTACATCAGTCCTTCTCATGAGGCATCACAACATCATAACTAGTAAACCATTGAGAATCATGACCTCAGCCAAGTTGGCTCACCACCTTGACTATTCACCTAAAATGGTTTATATATTTTTTTGTATCACTTTCATAAAACATATCAAGCACTTGACTCTTCAAATGTTGCTTGAGTGCTCAAAATTTTTTCCTGTCAAATTTCATTGTTAGGTTGGTGAAAAAGGAATGAAAATGTCTAGTGCTAATAGGGCTTGTTCATTTTTCTGGGTAATTTTTTAGACTGAACCATATATATTTAATAAATCCCTTTGTGATCTGGGATACGTGTTATTTCCAAACATTTTCAGCCTCTCTTGGTGCTTAGAAAAATGTTGTCCCTTCTGCACTATCTACCTGACAGGGACACAAATCTCAAGAAACAGATCCCACTCGCCAATCCTACCATTCGAATTTACTGGGACTTATATGTCCCATATAATTGTACCAACATCCATTTTACTTTAAGAAAATGGACTGAATTTTACTATGCCTGGCAATACTTATCGATTTGTTAACATAGTATAAAATAATTAAAAGCAGAAATAATCTGGTCATAAAAGGGTTGATATGTGAATTTTGTAACATTGGTGTACGAATATTATAGACATAAAAATTTATTTGCTTAATTATCTAAAATTGCATAGATAGATTTGTCTGCAATCGCATTAAGACTGTCTTAAGAAACTTGGAATAACTAAGTTTTCAATTTCTTTATTCTATTTGACCCATCCTGAACAAAAGCTGTTCTTAAATATTTGTCAATTTGTACATGACCTCTCATAAACAACTACTTCATTTGGAGATAAAATTCAGACGTCCATTATTTTATTTTTGTTGAAAATATATACCACTCTCCACCCTCAATTTCTATATACAATGACCAGTGGCATGGGTTATATTCGCCACATTGTGTCCATGTGTTCATTGTTTCTGATCTAAGGGTTTCATTTCCATTTACTTAATCTTTCTATTTCTCCTTTCAGCTTTCTCTATGATTTAAAATAGTTGTTGATGCCTTAGTGATTACCATTCACTACTCAAGAGTGATCATGATCATTCCTTGGGCTAACCTGCTAGTAAGGTTAAGGGTGACTTCAAGGACATTTTCAATCACGGTTTAATGAGCAAATCGAGGCCATTTTCTCAGGGGCTCCACCAAGTCCCATAGGTCCAGGAAGAAAATTTAGACTTTTTAGTAAAGTGATAGAATAAAAATAATAAATGGTTATTTTCCCTAAACTGGATGACAGAGTCTTTATCACAGAAACTACTATCTCACCACATTTTTAGACTTTGTTGATTGAAGACAATTTCACAATTGCCTTTCTGTTCATCTTCCCATGTATGCTAATTATTCTTTGAACAGAACTTACATATATATATTCTTTGAACAGAACTTACATATATATGTAATAGCAATATATACATATTATATACATACATATACATATAATGTATACATATATATTCTTTGAACAGAACTTACATATATGTATTCTTTGAACAGAACTTACATATATACATGTAATGGTAATATTACATATTACTATTCACTATTATATATATAATCTCTAATGTTTAATGGCAGGATGCTGATGTTAATATGTGGTATGAGTTTGTTTATTTGTCATTCAGGAATCTTCAATTCACTCAATTGGTAATAAATTGATTTTCCCCCTCAAATTTTGAGGGGAAGTACTGCTTTTGAGTATTGTTGTTTGTTCATTGTTGACATCATTTTACAGAAAATAGTCATGTGTGGTTGTGCTGTTTAGGCTTCATAGGAGTTGCACATGCATTATCTTATTTAATTCTCAAAGTAGCCTGGTGAACTAAGCGTTTAAACAGTGAATGTACTTGGCTGTGTTCCATTGGCAAATTAGAATGCTGTATTCATGTACCATCTGTGAATGGAGCAGAAACATTCTGTCAAAACTGCCCATTCATTGGTGTTTTTACTATCTCGTATCACAATGTATTGTCATGTGGAAAAGTGAAGAACATAATTACTAATGAAACAAGAGGGACTAAAGATTATTACATTATATAGAGGAGCTTTGTATTTAAATATTTGGCTACACATTCTGGAAATAATAAATATTTTAAATGAGTACTAATACTCACGATAAACCTATCCAAGGATTTCATATACATAGGAGCTTCAAAATTTCTTGACAAGACTTGTAAATTCTATAGGACTAATGTAAATAATGATTCATAATGCGTTAAGTACCATTTTGGGCAAAACAAATCATATTACCTAAATCTCCAAATTTCTCAATTATCTGACCATTTTAAAACTGAAGACAATTTGTTATCTATTATTTGCATTGTTTGAGTGTTTTAGATGCATTTCCATCAGTGACTCTGATAATAACTCCAAAGCAATGGCATTTGGAAAACAGACAAATGAAAGTTAAATAACAAAACAATGTTCACTGCATGCTTTTTTAAATGATGTGAAATTTATTTTTATTCCTCATATGCACATGTTTTGTTCACTATTTTATTGTTTTATGTATATTTTATGAATTCATCCTGTCATTAATTTTTTTATATTTATAGTATTGTAAAGTTATTTAATATAACATTGCATTAAACGATATTTTTCTATTATTTTAATTATCCTATTTACTTATTCTGATATTTTTGGATAGTTAAATAATAACTTTCCTTCTACTGAAACTATAAACAGTGCTTTTATGAAATTTTATGTTTATTAAATTTGAGGGGAAAATGTGACTTGGCATAAAATAGTTAAAAAATTTAATATTGACTAATTGCTAGACTAACAAATTGCATTATACAAGTCTATGTTAGTTCTATCATACTTTACTTCAAACATATAGTGACCCTACGTACCACAGAACACGCTGCTGTATACTCTTGTACAACTCTTACAGTCACTGCCAAGTTTGGGCCCCTTGTCGTTGGCATCGTGTAGTGACATATTTTTTAGGAATTTCTGATTTTTTCTCTGATGCTCTATTTTTCCAAACATGATATCCTTTTCTAAGGAGTGGTGTCTCCTGATAATATGTCCAAAGTGTGTGTGACAAAATCTTGCCATCCTTCCTCCTATGGAGCATAAATGGTTGTACTTTCTCCGAGACAGGTTTGTTTGTGCTGACAATCCATGGTACATTCAATATTCTTCCCCAGCACCATAATTCAAATGCATCAATACCTATTTGGTGTACATGGACTGTCATAAACGGCATGGGAGCCATTTCTGATTCCCTCTGGCTTCCATATTACCACAAGGCAGAGGTTAGACATTCTTGCATGATTCATCCTTGACCTATTCTGACACAAACCACACCTCCCACACTAATTTACATCTATGCTGGGTTCACAGAACTCACAGATAATATTCACACTTAAGGAGGTTTTTTAGAGAAGTTGAGCCAGGATCAGTAAACAGTAAAAGCAACCAAGTCTTTCTTCCATCCTCAGATTCTAAGGCAGGTAGACCCATGATTTTTGCCTCTGTGGGCCAGTTAGATAGCTCACCTGTTGCTCTGTCTCACAGTCCCATAGTCAGATGTTGTTGTTGTTGTTGTTGTTATGTGCCATCATGCTGTCTCTGACCCATACGGGCCCTGTGCACAACAGAAGGAAACACTGCTGGGTCGTGCACCATCCTCACAATTATTCCTATGGGGAAGCCCATTGATGTAGCCATTGAATCACTCCATCTCATTGACGGCCTTCCTTTTTTCACTGCCCTTCCACTTTACCAAGCATGATGTCCTTCTCCAGGGACTGGTCTCTCCTGACAATCTGTCCAAAATATGTAAGATGAAGTCTTGGCATCCTTGTCTCTTAGGAGCACTCTGGCCTTACTTCTTCCAACACAGATTGGTTTGTCCTTTAAGCAGTCCATGGTACTTTCACGATTCTTTGACAGCACCACATTTCAAATGCATCAATCATTCTGTGGTCTTCTTTAATCAAATTCCAACTTTCACGTGCAGATGCTGAAATGGAGAACACCATGGAATGGGTCAGCCCACCTTAGTCCTCAAAGTAACATCCTTGTTCTTCAAAACTCTAAAGAGGTCTTCTGCAGCAGTTTTACCAAATACAATCTGTCTTTTGATCTCTTCACTGTGGCTTCCATGAGCATCGATTGTGGATTCAGCAAGACAAATCCTTGACAACGTCAACCTTTTCTCCACTGATCATGATGTTACCTGTTGGCTCGGTTATGAGGATTTTGGTCTTCCAAACATTGAGTTGTAATCC
This sequence comes from Echinops telfairi, assembly GCF_000313985.2. Classification (NCBI taxonomy): domain Eukaryota; kingdom Metazoa; phylum Chordata; class Mammalia; order Afrosoricida; family Tenrecidae; genus Echinops; species Echinops telfairi. Next base: position 10,541,877 of record NW_022103900.1, read on the forward strand.
ACTCTGAGAGCTACAATCCTCAATCTTCATCAGCAAGTGCTTCAATTCTTGTGTCATCTGCATATCACAGGTTGTTAATAAGCCTTCCTCCACTCCTCATGCCGAATTCTTCTTCATATAATCCAGCTTCTCTGATGATTTGTTCAGCAAACAGATTGAATAAGTATGGTGAGCGGGTACCGCCCTGGCCCACACCTTCCCTGATTTTAAACCATGCATTATTCTCTTGTGGGCCATTTGAGAAGGTACTAGTAGTCTCAATGCTGTGCCCCTCGGTCACAATACCACTGTCTCTGGTGCATCTGATCTCTTCAACCTCCTTCACTTCAGACAGGGGTCTCAAACTTACTCTTTCATGGTTTTAAGATTTCTCTCTCTCTGGGTTCCAAATACCTTTTATATTCCGAGAATTGGGCTTAATGGAGGTGTGGCTTTTGAAAACAAATGATAGTATTGTAAGTCACACCCTCTAGTAAAACAAAACAATCCCAGTGTCATTGATCCATTCTGACTCATAGTGACCTGATAGACAGGGTAGAACTGCCTCTGAGTTTTGGAGACTAACTCTTTATGGAAGTAGAAAATCTCATCTTTCTCCTGTACAACAGCTGGTAGTTTTGAACTGCTGGTTCTTGCAGTTTAGCATAACCCACTACACTACCCTCTAGTAAAATTGTCTTAAAGATCCCCTCAAGGCATTGGTTCTCAACCTTCCTAATGCTGTGACCCTTTAATAAAGTTTCTCATGTTGTGGTGACCCCCAATCATAAAATTATTTTTGCTATCACTTCATAACTATAATTTTGTACTGTTATGCATCTGGCAACCCCTGTGATAAAGTCATTCCAGCCCCAAATGGGTCACAATCCATAGGTTGAGAACCGCTGCCTCAAGGCAACAAAAGGGTGACTTGACTTAACCCCACCTTAATCCTGTAACAGAGAATTCCCTCCAAAATGGGACCATAGCCACAGTCGCCGAGTCCAGATTCCTAGGACATCACAGATGGAATCATGGCCAGAAGGGCCATATTAATTGATTCCTTCTCATGGGCCCACACAAATTTGATTTTTTTTCTACAGAAGTGAAATAAAAATGCAATAGAAAAAAATAATCTGTTCAATAAATAATGTTGAAATAATAGGGTCGACATAAAACTCACAACTTATACAAAAGCAAAATACAAATGTAACGTTATAAATGCAAAACAGAATAGTTGTTTTGACCTGAGTTTAACTGAAAATTTCTTAGACATGACACTGAAAACATAATCCATCAGAGTCACATTCTAATTTGGCTTTCGTTGGTTAAATTGCAAATGATCTTTACCTTTTATCCTGTCACTAACCTGTCACCTTATTAAATTCAGTCAATAATATCCATAGTTTTCTGTAGATTTCTTAGGGCAAAGAGGTCAATTCAGATAGAATAACCCTAATCAAACTACACCGACTCTCAGTGATAATAGTGACCCAAAGGTAGGGTTTCTGAGACAGTCGATCTTAATAGGAGAAGACAGTCTCACTTTAATCTCATGCAAAAAAATTTAACAGCCAGTCCTACTGTTAGCAGCCTGATGCCTTAAGGACAGTGACACAGTTGCTCCTTCTTTAAGTATAATGGTAGCTATGAGATATAGTCGATCAATATGACCCTATAGAAATAATTCTTTATGTGATACATTATCATTCTGGTCTCTATTTGCTTGTGGCTTTAGTCTCACGTTGGAGGGCATTCTGTACTACACTAATCGACAGGATTAGGGTGAGAGTAAGACCTGATTTCTTAAAGGTCTTGCAAAATTCTATCCTGTGATCTCCAGCTTCAATTTTACCACAAAATCCATATTTTCCAACTACTGTTCCTTCCTCTTCTCTTCTAACTTGCATTCCAAGCAGTAATAATTATCAATGCATCTTGATTGCAACTGGCAGTAAGAGATGCATATTTGTACCCATGTCAAGGAAAGGTGACCCAGGAGCATGCTCAAATACTTAGAACAATATCATGTATATCACATGCAAGTAAACTTTTACTGAAAAATCATCCAACAAGGGTTGCAGTAGTAAGTTGACAGAAAGCTGCAAGAGGTTCAAACTGGATTCAGAATAGGGTGTAGCACAAGGGATATCATTGCTGATGTCAGGTGGATCTTGACTCAAAGCAGAGAATACTAGAAAGATGTTTGCTTATGTTTGATTTTCTATACCAAGGCATTTAACTCTGTGGATCATAAAAAATCTATGGGTAACCTTGAGAAAAATGGGAATTCTAGAACACTTCATTGTGCTTATGCAGAATTTGTATATGAACAAGAGGCAGGTTTGCGAACAGAACAAGGGAATGCTTCTGGATGGCTTGAAATCGGGCAAGGTTTATATCAGGGTTGTAGCCTCTCACCATATTTATTCAATCTCTGTGCTGAACAAATCAGAGAAACTGACTGAGATAGTTAAGGTTTATTGTGCTAACCTGGCCAATAAACACATGTAGGATTAATTGAAGGCGGAGAGATATATTGCTCAGTGAGTCTCGCCTTTCTAGTTCTCGGGTCTCTTGCTCTGTAATCGTCGGACCAGGGTGCAACTGCCTTAGCCAGTTCCCTGCTTCAGCTGGCAAGGCTCACTTCCTGTAAGACATCCCTGAAGAGAAGCCACATGGACCTACCCTGATGCAGCTCTGGATGCTGGAGCAGCCACACGGAGACCCCTGCCAACGCTGAGATGCTTACACGCTCACTGATTCAGTTTTCCTGCTGCAGTCGGAGTCATTGAGTGTGTTTTGTGAGATTAGGAGAAGTTTGTAGATTGGTGTCAGACACATGGGCTAATGTTGGACTTATGGGCTTAGACAGCACTGGGTTGGGATGCTTTCTTAATGTATACTTACCCCTTATATAAAACTCTCTTATATACACATTGTTTTATGTGGACTTGTTTCCCTAATATACCCCAACTAACACACTGGCTTATATGAAGAAGAATGTGACATCACTCTTATTAACAACCTGTGATATGCAGATGACACATTTTTGCTTGCTGAAAGGAGGAGATCTTGAAGCACTTGCTGATGCAGATAAAACATTGCATCTTTCAGTATGGGTTACAACTTAAACAAAGGAAGACCAACATCCTCACAACTGGACCAATAGGTAGCATCATGATAAGTGGAGAAAAGGTTGTCATTGTTAAGGATTTGTCTGGATTTAATCCACAATCAATGCTCATAGAATTAGCAGTGACTAGATCTAAAGATGTGTTACATTAGGTAAATCCACTGCACAAGACTTCTTTAAAGTACAAGGGGGTACACCCCCAAACCAGAATTTTTTTCAAAGCTACCTGTATAAGCTGAGTTTTTCAGCACATTTTAAAAATACGTTTAATGGGGGCTTTTATCACAATCCATACATTCCTCCAATGTGTCAAGCACATTTGCACATATGCCGCCATCATAATTTTCATAATTTTCAAAGCATTTTTTCCCCCTTGAGCCCTTGATATCAGCTCCCCATTTCTACCACCTCCCACCCCACCCACCCTCCTTCAGGAACGCTTGATAAGTTATAGATTATTTTTTCCATATCTTACATATTCCTCCATCGCCCCTGACCCACTTTTCTGTTATTTGTCCCCTTGAGAGAGGTTTCTAGGTTGATCCTTGTGATTGATTCTCCCTTTCTACCCCACCCTCCCCTAGTCCTCCTGGTATCTCTATTCTCCTTGTTGGCCCGGAGGGGTTTATCTATCCTCAATTCCCTGTGTTACCAGCTCTTATCTGTAGCAGTGTGCATGCTCTGGTCTAATCTGGTTTGTAATAAGGTAGAATTGAGGTCATGATAGTAGGGTGGAGGAAGCACCAAATAGCTAGAGGAAAGTTGTGTGTTTCATCGATGCTATACTGCACCCTGACTGGCTCATCTCTTCCCTGTGACCCCTCTGTGAGGGGATGTCCAATTGTCTACAGATGGGCATTGGGTCTCTACTCCATGCCCTCCTCCCCATTCACCTTGGGTATTGTTTTATTCTGGGTCT
>NW_022103900.1:10546611-10548290 GCF_000313985.2 Echinops telfairi
GAACCATTGGTCCCATTCTTTTCATCTCTGAATTATTTATCCCGCCTATATTACCTAGATAGACATGCAGATACATTAATAAGTGCAAAAACCAGACAAAGCCAAGTAAAACAACAAAGGAAGGCAAAACCAACAAAACAATAACAACAGCAGAAAGTAAGAACAAAATAACAATAACAAAAAGAAAGCTACTGACAAAAAATGGAAAAGCCTATAAATAGTTCAAGGTTTGTTTGTTGGCCTTTATGAGTGTTTTCCAGTCGAGTCTGATGGGGTGCCACACTCTGTCTCCCAAGTCTATTTTTGGTATTCTCTGAGGGTTTCATCTCTCTGCTCCCCCTGCTTCTCTGCTGCATACTCTCAGTGCCTCACCCCAGCGCGATGGAGTCAGACCGTGCACTATTCCCACAGCATCAGGGTTCAGTATGGGATCTGTGTCCCATGGTGGCGCCGGCTCTACAGTCCTCCCCATGTGTTGTCTGCTTCGGGTAGGAATATCATCCTCAGACTTGCAGGGCCAGAATATCCTCTCCTCCCTCTCTCCGTCCCTTTGCCTTTCTCCCGTGTGCTCTAGTCTGATGTGCCAGTCTCCCTAAACTGTAGCCCCAGTGCTTTCAGCACATTTTTGTACAGTTTTTGTGGTAAAATTAGGTGCCTCAACTAATAATCGAGTCGGCTTATACTCAAGTATATATGATATGTATTTAAATTTTTTTTATAAAACAACATTATCACCTTCAAAGTACTTCTCCATTACAATTAATACATTTTTTTCAAATCTGAGATTCCATTCCTGGAAACATTTTTCAAACCCATCTGTTTGGATGGCTGACAGAACCTCCCTTGTTTTTTTTCTTCACCTCTTCTACGCCATCAAATTACTATCCTTTCATGCTCCTCTTCATTTGTGGAAACAAAAAGAAACTCCACAGAGCGAGGTCAGGTGATGAGGTGTGTAGGGCAAGAGAGGATTGCTGTTTGGGGCCAAAAACTAATGCACTGAGAAGGATGTGTAAGCTGGCACATTGTGGTGGCAAAACCAGTCCCCCATCTGCCACAAGCCAGATGTTTTTTTTCACAGATGGTTACACAATCTTCTCAGATCCTCTAAATAGAAAGCTTGATTAACAGTCTGACCTGGTGGAACAAACACCAAATGCCATCTGCAATCTCACCAAACTCACTATCATTGACTTAATGTCAACTCATAGTGACCTTATAGGACAGTACAGAACTACATTTATGAGTGTCTAAGTTTGTAACTCTTACAGGAGTAGAAAGCCCTATCTTTCTCCCAATGAATAGCTGGTGTCTTCAAACTGTTGACCTAGCAAATTGTAGTCCAGTGCATAACCACTCTACCAGCAGGGCTCCTACAACATTTAAAATAACCCCACAAAAGTTGAAATACTTAGGAATAGATCTAATTGGAGAAGCAAAAGATGCATGTAAAGAAAACCCTAGAACAGTATGACAAGAAACAAAAAGAGACAAAAATGGAAAAATATTCCATGGTCCTCTATAGGAAGACTAAATGTAGTGAAAATGTCAACATTACCAAAAGCAATCTATAAATACAATGCAATTCTGATCCTGATCCAAATACCAGCACAATTCTCCAATGAATTGGGAAAATTAATCACCAGTTTTGTGTGGCTTGTTGGCACTGGTCTGGCCCT
>NW_022103900.1:10549385-10550878 GCF_000313985.2 Echinops telfairi
GATGGCACCTACTTCCCATTTAATGTTATTTTTGGGGGGACCCCTGTCGAAGATCAATTGTCTGTATGTGAGTGTTTTTATTTCTGGATTTTCTGTCCTAATCCATTGGTCTGAGTGGCGCTCATTATACCAGCATTAAGCTATTTAGACAACTTTGGCTGTTTAGTAGGTTTTGAGGTCAGGCAGAGCAAGACCCCCTACTTTGTTTGTCTTCTTGAGAAGTTCTTTGCCTGCCCTGGCATTCTTCCCTTTCCATATGAAGTTGATCATCAGTTTGTCTATTTCTTTGAAGAATGATACTGGAATTTGGATCTAGATTGCACTGAATTTTCATGTAGATTGCTTTAGGTAGTACTGACATTGCCACTATATTGAGTCATCCAATCCATGAACACGGATTATTCTTCCATTTGTGTAGATCCCTTTTTGTCTCATAGTAATGTTCTATAGTTTTCATTGAACAGATCTTTTGGGTTTGGGGTTAGGTTTATTCCTAGGCATTTCAGCTTTTGTGTGACTCTTCTAAATGGTACTGCTTCCTTGATATCCTTTTCTGTATTCCCATTACTGGTATATAGGAACCCAATTTATTTCTGCTTGTTAATCTTGTATCCTGCTACTCCACTGAATTCCTCCATTGTTTCCAGCAATTCTACTGTGGACCTCTTAGGATTTTCAATACATAAGATCATATTGTCTGCAAATAGTGAACGTTTCACTTCTTCGTTACCCAATTGCATAGCCTTGATGTCTTGCCGCTGTCTTATGGAATTGGCTAAGACTTCCAGCCCAATGTTGAATAGAGTGGAGATAAAGGCAAGCTTGTCAGATTTTCTTATTCAGTCAAAATGTTTACTGCTTTTTTCCATTGAGTGTAATATTAGATATTGGTTTTTGTGTATGGCTTTTTTTGTATTGAGGATTTTGCCTTCTAAACCTATCTTCTTGAGAGTCTTTACTAGAACTGGGTGTTGGATGTTACCAAATGCTCTTTCTGCGTCAATTGATATGATTATATAGTTCTTTTCCATTTTCTTGTTCATTTGGTGGATTAACTTATTGTTTTCTGAATGTTGACCATCTCTGCATTACTGGTATGAATACCACTTGGTCATGATGTATTATTTTTTGACTATGTTGTTGGATTCTATTGGCCAATATTGTTTTGAGGATTATTGCATCTGTTTTCATGAGAGGTATTGGTCTGTCATTCTCTATCCTTGTGTGGTCTTTGCCACTTATGGTATCAGGGGTGTGCTGGCTTCATAGAATGAGTTTGGGAGTTTACCATTTCTTTCTGTTCTGGAAGAATTTGTGTAAGATAGGTGTCAGCTCTTCTCTGAATGTTTGGTAGAATTCTCCTGTGAAGCCATCTGGACTGGGGCTTTTTTTGATTGGAAGTTTCTTGATGACCTTCTCTATTTCTTCTTTTGCTATGGGTCTGTTGAAGCTCTTAATGTCCATACGTGCTAGTGTGGTGAGAGAGTGATTTT
>NW_022103900.1:10551624-10553229 GCF_000313985.2 Echinops telfairi
TTTTAATTTACTAATTTAATATTTTCTGACTATTGTTTTCTTCGTCTTTGATAAAAAGTTTATTTCAGATAAATTGATAATATATATTATTATTATTACTATTTATAATTCCTGTTAATTGTGGATAATGCTTAGTTTTCTAATTTTTTTGAGAAAATTATGTACAAACTCAAAATCAAAAAGCCAAAAAAATCTAAAACTCAGTGCCTTCGAGTGAATGCTGACCCATAGCAACCACCTGTGGGTTTCTGAGACTGTAACTGTTTATAGGAGGAGAAAGCACAATATTTCTCCCTCGGACCTGCTGGTGGTTTTGAACTACTGGTCCTCTGGATCACAGTCCAATATGTAACCACTATAATTTTTAATATGTTCTTAATATTCACTACTAGTTTTTCTGCATTAGCAATGCTCCATATTGAGCTTTTTATGTTGCGTTGCTTGTAAAAGCATGGAATATAATTTTAATCTATTTTCAGTAGTGGTTTAAGGATTGTGGTGGTTAAAGATTATGCCAAAGATTAGGCACTCCTATGTAAGGGTAGGAGGCAAGGCCTGTCCTATCAATTTGGTTGAAGCCTGATGACACCTCCTTGGTGTACTAACCCTTTTTCTATAAGAGTGAGAGACACTGAGAACTCTATCTCTCTGCCCCTTTGCTTTCCTGCTTGCTTAGATTCTGAGTGTTTCCTGGAGTGGCCCCATGTAGGCTGCCCAATCCTGAGAGCTATTGGTGCCTTGCCATGTTTTCACCGGCCTCGGATCCATGAAATTCTGCACCTACGGACCTGTGATCATCCTGTATCCCCTCCACTTTTCAGCATCACTGCCCTGGGGCAACATGAGTCTGAAAAGGGCACCAAATTATATCAGACTTGTGGACTTGAGTTAGACTAGGTTGGGATGCCCTTTTGATATATGGTTACTTCTTGTTATAAAACACTTTCTTTTACATAGATGAATGTCATTCATTCATTTCTTTAGAGAATGCCACTTAACACAAGTTTAGGGGCTGAAATGATTTAGGCAAAACATAACATTCACTGTTATTAATGTGTAATCATGTTCTCTACCTCTTGGTAGGTTCTCTGCCACTTGATGCCCCATGAATGATATAGCATCATAAGGACACACAGAATAGGGAATGGTGTTCACCAAAGGAAGAATAGTTTACTCTTACTTAAAGGAAGAGGAAGATTGCTACAAAAGCAAAAACAGCAGATTATCCACTGCTAAGGTTGTGCAAATTAATATACTTTATTAATTTCTATATCTTTAATACTGACATAAGGCAAGCACTTTATTAAATTATTCAGTGAATATTCTCATCAAGAGAATTATCCCAGTTCTTCAATGCCTGAATTTCACGACCAATAAATTTTTGAAAAGATAGTTTAATTTTCTGTGAAATCAGAATCCTGCACTAGGGTTTTTATGTGGCATCTTAAAAAAGAGTTTTGTGTTTATATTAGTATTTGCATAATTATGATGTAATCTAATGGACAGAAAGGAAAAATTTAGTCCTCCAATTTTTTATGATTAGCGGGGAGGGAGGGGAAAAATGAGGACCTAATGTCGGGGGTTTAAGTGGAGAGAAAATGTTTT
>NW_022103900.1:10554229-10555314 GCF_000313985.2 Echinops telfairi
TAATTATAACCAACTTTTTCCATTACCATACACTTAAACTTAATACTTTTCAATGATGACTTATTCTCTCATGTCATCCTTGGTAACTACTAATAAACTTTTCTCTCTACACATTGACCTGGGCATTTATAATAGTTATGATAAAGGATCTAGTTTATGAAAGGGGATAAGATTTTAGCTCATTTATTTTCTTTTTGTCTTTTGCAAACAGAAATTTATTTTCTCATGCCTATGTGTCCACTCAGGACACTCAATCTAGGAGAGGGGTTTCTCCACTGACTCTAGGGGCAGGTCTTCACTTACTTCAAGCTTTGATTACCTGGTTTCATGGCAATCATAATGTGGTATTTGTATTCTTTTACTTTATCCTTCCTTCACTGCCAAATCTGTGCATGTCTTCACATCTCAAATTATGGTTTTAAACTATTTTTATGCTGAATAAATGGATTGCCTAGTTCTCAATTTATGTCATATACTTTGCTTTATTAATCAAGAGTATGTATAAGGAGAACTAGAAAAGATTATTTTCTCCCTCCTCCAACCTTTTAAAACATTGAAGAATATAATTTTCTATGCTCAATGAAGTTGAGTCAATAGGAAAAATATATGCACACAAAGGCAAGTGGTCATTAAATATAAAACTAAAGTAGAAATGGGTAATTCCAAAAGTTTATGGGGAAGAAAAAGCCAAAATATGCAAGCATAAAAGAGTTTTCATACAAAAGATCAGTAATCCAAGTGGGTTTAGGATTTTCTATGATGATACTAGAAACTAAGACAATGAATAAGCCATTCAAATTCTGAAAGAAAATGTCTAATCTAGAATTGTATGTATAAACTCAATTCAATACAGGGTAGACCAAAAGTATGTACTTTCCATAAAAAAGATGTGTGCTTCCTCAAAAATTTAAAGCCTAACTTTCCCTTTTCAAGACATGAAATAGTGAGTCAACAAAGAAAGAAGAATTAGACAGTGTAAGACAGGACAAAATAATAATTCATAAACTTTCAAGGGTTCATGAGAGACGGGGTGCATGGAAGGAGGGGGAAAATGAGGAGCTGATACCAAGGGCTCAAGTAGAAAG
>NW_022103900.1:10556179-10564312 GCF_000313985.2 Echinops telfairi
TTTCACAACTGAGCTTACCATTAAATTAGTAAATCTAAAAATCAGTAAATCTAAAAACAAGATAAAATCTTACACGCTGAGTAAGAAAAATGGTGTATTCATATGAAAAAGTAATCTTGATTTATTACACAGTTCATGTAAAAACAATGTTTTCATTATTATTATTTAACATTATTAGTGATCATTGAGATAATTCCAACTTATAACAACCTTATAACACAATGAAATGTTCTCAGTCCTGTACCAACTCCATAATCCCTTTTATTTTGTCCAGAATATTTTGCAAATGCATTTCACTGATTATTTTCCTCATTTCCATGGACTCTCTAGCAAACATGATATCTTGGTCTAGTGCCTGGTATTCCTGATGAATACTGTTAATAGTCTAATCATGTGTACTGCTCTAACAGAAATACTTATAAAAATATTTAGAATATGGATGGATCCAGAAATATTTCAGATGTACAAGTAATCTTGGAAGATAGCTTTTGACATAAGCAATTTCTGATGGCTGGGAGTGGGGTGGATGGCATTTAACACTTGTCTAAATTCTCATCTTATATACTGGGAAGTCAATTAATAATTTCTAGACTTAAAAAAACAAATTAGTTATATTGAATTAAACAGGGTTTTATGTTTGGAGGTGGTTGACTACTGGGAAAATAATTTGAGAAGGGACTAACTGGGACCACAATGTCATATTAGGTCATATGGAGCTATTTAACTTTTAAATCTTTGTGAAACAACCTCTGATAAAAGCGTTTTTGATCAGCGAGCCCCGGCCCCTGCCACATTCAGCTTTTGAGTCTTGGCTGCAGTGGCTTTAAGCCTGTAGGCACTCCCTGCTGCTGCACATGGGACTCCCCATCACTGCTCACATTCTGCCAGTCCTGTTGTTGGAGGACCACTGCCATTTTCTGGAGAACCACAGCTGCAGTGCATGCTGCTCCCTCTAATACCCACCCTACCCCTAACACTTTCATTGCTTGCAGAATGTGAGCAGCCCATGGACCCTGCCGGTCCAACCCACATGGCACAGGCCATTGAGTCATCCCAGGACTCACAGACACAATCAGTGCTACACTTTTATTACCACCACTGGTGCAACCTAACATATATAAGAAGAAGCAGACTATCAACCACCAAAGGAAGAAATCTTCAGAATCCTACTGAATGTCATTCCGAATATGAAGGAATCAATAAAGAAGGTTGGAAAAATAGAGAAGATAGAATACACCCTTCAAAGGAAAATATAAGAATTAAGGGAAGAGACAGAAGAAGCAAAGAGAATGGTAAAAGCTATTACCCACAGGCTGGACAAGGCAGAGAAACTTAGTGATCTCTAAGACAGTCAGGCAGAATTCAACAAACATGAAAGACAGTAAAAGAAGCTGAGGTTAACCTGAATAATTAAGATGAACAATATTTGAATAATTGGGATACTGGAGCAAAACATAGTGAAGAAAATAATAGCCAGAGTAGTGAGGGAATGCCTGGAAGAAAAATTCCCCAACTTAATGAAGGAGAATTAAACAATCATCCAGAAAGCAGAGAGGACACCAATTAGAGTCTAATTATTAGCTAGAACCCCAAGAAGACACACCAAGACATATAGTCAAATTATCCAGCTTGGAGGAGAAGGAGAAAATCATAAGAGCAGCTAGAGGGGAAAATGCAGTCACCTATAAGGATAATCAGATAAGATTATGCCCAGACTAATCAACAGAAACCATAAAGAAGAGGAGAGAATGGAGTAGCATTTTCTGAAAGTTGAAGAGAATAATGCTAACCCAAGAATCCTCTACCTGGCGAAACTCTCCATCAAAGTAGATGAGAAGATAAGAATTTTCCCATATCAGGAAAAAATTAGAGAATACTTTTCAAAAAAAAATCACTACAAAATTACCTTCCATCTTGCTTTGGACAGAAGACCAACATCATCAGAGTACAAATATGAGCCCATCAGAAAGTGTAATGCTTGCCAGGAAATAGCAGAATAAAACAAGAGCCATGACATCTTTGACCCAATGCTGAAAAGAAGGCAAGAATGAATTCCCTCATACATACAGGATAATATCTACCATAAAAGGTATGAGATGACAGCAAAAATACAGATGGATGTAATTATTCTGAAGTTAAACGGTCTGATCTCACTCATTAAAATACAAAAGACTAGCAGACTGGATTAGGAAACAAAGCCCATCAATCGTTGTCTGAAAGAGACACACCTGAAGCTTACAGACAAAATAAGGCTGAGGATCAAAGGTTGGCAAAAGGTATACCAAGCTGACAGTAATCTAAAAAAGCCAGGAGTTGCAGTTGTAGTGCCTGATAAAATTAATTTCAAAGTACAGAACATAACTAGGAATAAGCATGGATACAATATAATGCTCAAGGGATTAGTAGACCAAGAGCCAGCGACCATAAGAAACATATACAGTGAACCCTCGCCACTTCGCGCTTTGACTTCCGCGGCTTCACTCTATCGCGGTTTTTGCGTAACAGCGCATGCTCTGTCATTACTGCCACTGATTGGCTCATACTGTACACGCTTGATGCCAAAAATAATATAATAAATAATAAATGATAATTGTAACATCCAAAATGTTTTACTGTATTTTCCCTTTTTCGTTTAATAAATTGGGTAATACGAGTGTAATGGTGACTAAAGGGTGTTTTTTCATGTCCTCTATGCTCTAACTACGAAAATATTTGATTTACAAATAAGGAATCCTACTTCGCGGAATTTCATTTATCACGGTAGGGTCTAGAACCGATTAACCGCGATAAACGAGGGTTCACTGTACTTGCCCAACAAGAGAACTGCAAAATTCGCAAATCAAATCTTTCAAAAGATGAATAGAGAAATTGAATTGACAATCATGTAGGAGATTGCAATATTTTACTGATCACCATGAAAGACAGATTAGTGGGAAATAAGCTCAACAAAGAGTCTAAAGAATTAAGCTCTACAATTCCACAACTCAACCTGAGAAACATATTGAGAGCTCTCCACCCAACAGCAAAAAAATTCATGTTCTTTTCATGTGTACATGGTATATATTTGAAAATAGACTACATGCTGGGTCACAAGTCAATTTTCAGTAAGTTCAAACATACAGAGGTCATTCAGACTTCCTTCTCTGACCTCATGCCATAAAGCTGGGAAAACAAAAATAAAAATAAACAAAGGCAAAAACTTGGAAAAGGAATAGCATACTTCTTCAAAATGAGTGTGTATTGGCCCAGATGGAGACAAAATTAGGAAGTTTCAGAAATGAATGAGAAGACAACATACCAAAAATCAATGGATGCAGCAAAGGCAGTTATCAGAAGAAGCTTGATAGTCATAAATGCACATATAAAGAAGGAAGAAAGGCTTGTTGTCCACACCCTATTACAAAAACTTCAGCACTTGGAACAGAATAATCCTTCTAATAGCAAAAGAAAAGAGAATTGTAAAAACCAAGGCAGAGATAAATGAATGGGGAAACAAAAAATGTTGGAGAAAATCAACACAATTAAAAGCTGATTTTGAAAAGGTTAACCAAACCAACAAAACTCTAGAGAACCTAACAAAAGATAGAAAGGAGCAGATGTCAATATCCAGGATGAGGGATGAAACAGCTGAAATTACAATGGACTCTAATGAAATTTAAAGACTATTTACATAGTAATACGAAGGATTGTACTCCAATGAATACAATAACTTGGAAGACATGCACAAATACCTGGAAAAACAAACCCTCCTCAGATTATCTCATATAGACATCAAGAACTTGAACAGACCCATAGCAATAGAAGAAATAGATAAGGTTATCAAAGAGCTAATAACTAAAAAAAGTCCTGGCCCAGATTGCTTCACAGGAGAATTCTACCAAGCATTCAGGAAAGAGCTGAGAACAATTCTACACAAGCACTTCAAGAGAATAAAAAAGATGGTAAACTCCCAAACATATTGTAGGAAGCTATTATAACACTGATACCAGAATGGGGCAAACATCTGACAAGAATAGAGAACTACAGACTGATATCTGTAGTGCACATAGATGCAAAAATCCTTAACAAAATCTTGACCAATAGAATCCAAAAAGAATAATCCTGCATGACCAAGGGAATTCATGCCAGGGATGTAGGGCTGGTTTAACATCTGAAAATCTATTAACATCATCCATCACATTGAAAGGAAAAAGGACAAGAACCTCATGACAATATCAATAGATGTAGAAAAAGCATTTGACAGCATTCAACACCCATTCCTAATTAAGGCTCTCAAGAAATAGGATTGGAAGGGAATTACCTCAATATAATTTAAGCTATGTATGGAAAACCAACAGCCAGCCTTACTATCATTGGAGAAAAGACAAAAACATTCCCATTGAAAAGGGAAGCAGACAGCAATGCCCCATGCCCCCACTTTTATTCAACATTTTCCTGGAGGTCCTAGCTGATAATATAAGACAATGGAATGATATGAAAGGTGTATATATGGAGAAAGAAAAAGTAAAATTGTCGTTATTTGCAGATGACATGATTTTATATACTGAGAACCCCCACAGCCCCACAATAGGAGTACTGGAAGCAATAGAGGTATATGGCAGAGCTGTAAGCTATAACATCAAAAAGAACATGTCAATTGGATTGCTATCTACAACTGATGACATTACAGAAAAAGATATTGAGAAGGTAGTACCTTTCACAATAGCGAATATGAAGTGATATATCTAGGGATAAACCTAACCAAAAAAACAAAAGCTCCATATGAGGAACACTACAGAACATTGTTACAAGAAACCAAAAGGCCTTCACCAATGGAAGAACATCACATGCTCATGGATCAGAAGACTTAATATTGTAAATATATCAATCCTACCTAAGGTACTATATACATTCAATGCAATCCTGATACAAATATCAGCATCTTTTTTCAAAGAAATGGAAAAACTGATTACCAACTTCATATAGAAAAGGAAGAAGCCCAGAATTGTCAGAAAACTCAAGAAGAATACAGTGGGTGGGCTTTCATTACCAGACATTAAACCTTATTATACAGCCACAGCTGTCAAAACAGCATGGTACTGGTCAAATGAGAGATACTTGGACCAATGGATAAGAAAGTAAAATCCAGATATAAAATCAGCAGCATACAGGCAACTTATCTTTAATAAGGGTGCAAAAAATATCAAATGGGAAGTACCCTGTTTACAAATGGCACTGGAAAAACTGGATATGGATGCGCAGAGCAATGAAGCAAGACCCTTACCTCACTCCATACACAAGAACAAATTCAAGGTGGATCACAGATCTCCATGTGAAGCTCAAAACTATCAGGATTATTAATGAAAAATGAGGATAAACACTAAGAACTTTAGTGCAAGAAATACATGGGCTATCAGAATAAAGAAACGATACACTCTGAGAAGAAGATAAAATAGGCAATTGGGACATAAAAAGATAAAACACGTCTGTACATCAAAAGACTTCATCAAAAAAGTAAAAAGAGAGCCCACCAATTGGGAAAAATATTTACTAATGGCATATCAGATAAAAAGATTATTACTAAAATCGACAGAATTCTCTAAGTTTACAAGAACAATAAGAATAGCCCACTGAGGAGTTGGGCAGAAGACTTGAACAGAAGATTCACAAAGGAGGAAACAGGAATGGCCAATGAACATGTGAGAAAATGAGCCATCTGGGAATTGCAAATTAAAATAACTATGAGATACCACCTAATACCCACTAATATAGCCCAATTTAAACAAACAAACAAACAGAAAACAACACATATGGAAGGGGTGTGGTGAGATAGTGACTCTCAGTCACTGCTGGTGGTCCTGTAGATACATAATACCACTGTGGAAATATTTCAGGTGATTCATAAAGCAGTTGGAAATTGAGATACTTTATGACCCAGCAATTTCGTTATTGGGCACATACCTAGAAGAATTATGACACAGACCATGACCAGCTATCTCTTCTCCAATGTTCATCACTGTGAAGTTCACTATCGCAGCCTAAATTTCCTTCAATAGATGAATGGATTAAAGAATGCTGGTATGTACACACAATGGAATACAACTCATTTCCCAAAAACAGTGTTGAAAAGATGAAATACCTCATCTCATGGAAAGAGTTGGAGGATATTACGCCAAGTGAAGTTAGCCAAGCACAAAAGTTCAAATAAAATTTGAGTCCACTGAGGTAAGTACAAACAGAAGAATGGGCTTAAGGGAAAATGCACACAACACATAATTCCTAAACTGAGTACCAGATATTCTGGCATGAGCCAGAACAATCCTAATGATACATATGTCATAAAAAATATTTATATATAAATAAAATAAAGCAACAACATAGATAGATAGAGAGCACCTATGCTGAAAGGCATCTTTTCCACCCCTCTCATATATGCCTTTACGGTACCCAGAGGGGTGGGAAAAGAAAAAAGACAGCAATGGGGAACCAGGGCACTAATCCACCCAAAGAGGTGGTATTGTTTATGTCCACAGGAAAGGGAGATCAATAATAGACCTCATTCCAGAGTGCCAATCCTTAAGGGTGGTGTTCCTGTGCAGAGCAGCTCATTCACAGAAATGACCGCAGGGCTGGTCTCAAATCGAGATGTGATGTCCTTTCCCTAGACAGCAGTGCTATAGAGGATGGCCCTGTAGACATAATTCGGGGAGAGCACACACTTGGAGGCAAACCATGAAGAGAGTGTAACAGACCAGCCATGGGAGCAAAACCTCAAAATCCCCAAAGAATCCTGATTGAAGATTTTTGACTCTGGGAACAGGGAACTGGTGGGCTTACTCACAATGGGGCCACCCTGAAAGTCTACAGGTGTAATGGGATGAGGGGTGGGGCGCACCAGACCGCTCCATCCCTGACTGCAGGAAGAACAATATGGGCCTGCAGTGTATGCACCTATCGGGCATGAAAGCTGAGAACTAAAAGGGTATAAGTGGCCTTAAGTAAGTGAGTCTCAGGCTATGGAACTCTGAAGGAAAAGGATTGGGCTGAAGGATTGTAACAGGTACTGCCTGCTATTTAGCAGAAAGATATTCATCTACTCTGGGTCAGGGCATCAGTTAGACTTGAAACTATTTATATGGTCTTTCTCTTTCTCTCTCTCTTTTTGGTGTCTATTTAGAAAAGATAGGCAGGACAAGGAACCCCATGGAGACAGCAGCAGGACTAATGGTTGTTGTTGGTGATGGTGGGGTATCAGCATGGGAGGGGAGGAGTCAGGGGGAGGTGAGTGGTGAACCAATAATGCCAAGGACAGGGGGATAATAAGGGTTATAAAATTGACAGTGAGGAGGGTGAAGCATTTCTGGTCAGTTTATATCCATCAAAAAGCATCTGAGAGGAATTACTGAGAGAGAAACACACACATATATATAGGTATATAAATATGTAAATATATAAATATAGGTGTATTTGTCTATAACTCAACAAGGAATCAAATGGACTTTGGGTTTCTACTAAAATTTCACCTAAGTACAAAAATGGGTTGTTCTAATAAAGTGGCAGTGTATGATACACACCTTCCTGACATGGTCAGGAAGAAAAAAATGGGTGCATGAGTAAAAGTGGTGAAGAAAGCTGGTGGTACTTGGCTATTACGAGATATAGCATCTGGAGCCTTAAAGGCTTGCAGTCAGGCTAGTGGCCATTGAGCAGAAAAGCAACAAAGTCCACATGGAAGAAGCACACCAACACGTGTAATCATGAGGTGTCTATGGGAATAGGTATCAGAAGTTCAAAAACAAGCAATCAAAGGGATGTGAAGGAGCATGGGCAATGTGTGGACCCCAAACCCACCTGAAAAACAATTGGACAAGCCCTCACAGAGAGGCCACGGGGTGGGGGGGGTGTTGGGGTGGGAAAGAGGAATTCAGTATAGCATTGATGAAACTCATTACTATCCTCTGGTTCTTTAATTTTTCCTCCCATTACTAGTAAGGCTCATGTTTCACCTCATTAATACTGTTAGAACTATGTAGGTTCAAGCATATAACTAAGATTGTTCGATGCAGGAATACCAGGATGGATGACCCTACAGAAACAGCAATGGGAACAATGGTTCCCTGAGGATAAGGGAAGACTGGGGCGGGGAGCGGAGGG
>NW_022103900.1:10564465-10580702 GCF_000313985.2 Echinops telfairi
GGAAGGGAGGAGGAAAGCGATGCTGACATCAAAGAGTTGAAGAAAAAAGAAACTGTTTTGGAACTGATTGTAGTAGCAGGTATACAATTATGCTTGAAACTATTTGAATTATGGAATGTTATGCCATCTGTAAGAGCTCCCAATAAAATGATGAATGAAAAAAACAAAACATTATGTCTTAGTTCGAGTAGACTAAAGAAACAAAATTCATAAATACTCATATGTGTCTAAGAAAGAGTTTTATATAAAAGAGCAATTGTATACGGAGAAAACATCCCAGCCCAGTCCAGATCAAGTTCATAAGATTGATATTAGCCCATATGTCTGATACCAATCTATAAATTCCTCTTCAGACTCATGAAACACATGTGATGACCCTGAATGTAAGAAGATCACAGGCCGGTGGGTGGAAGGTCATGTGGATCCAGTGGAGTTGTAAGAATCTCAGTGCTGGCCGGGGTCTCCACGTGGCTCCTCCAGCTCCAGAACTCTGGCTTCATCAGCATAGCTCTATAGGGCTTGTCATCAGTAATGTCTCCCAAGGAGTAAGCGTGTGTCCTGCTTCCAGCGAGCTATTTATCTCAGTCACGCCTCCAAGTGAGGTCATCAAACTGTGACCTGATTGACAGGCTAATCTCCACCCCTTCACTCTTAAGTCTCAAACTGATACCAGATTATGTAAATGCCACGCATTATTTTAAAAAGAAATTTGTAACTACAAGTAGATCTATTAGGTCATATAATGACTGATTCATGTACATATTATTTTGTCAAAAACATTTAAAAACAAATTAAAAAATCAGTAAAATTCAATTATAAAATAGAGCTCCAAAGAAATTCTGTGCCTCTCACTAGCTGTTAAGTTATATTGACCTTATTATACTGGGTGCCTTACCAAGCAGTCATATGTTTATGAATAATTAATTAATACTTACTACGGTGATAAATCATTAGCATAAGATAGTGGCATTTTTAGATAGCCAAAGTATCCATATGCAGACTCGGTTTTTGGCAAAATAATAGTGTGTGTATGTAGATTCAATACAAAATAGAATGATGAATATTTTTAGAGAAATTCACAGTTCTTGAGAATTGGATAGCAGGTGCTTTTGTTTTAATTTCAAGTAACAGTTTGCTAATGACACATAACACTATCTGATTTGCTATCCATGGCTTTATTGGCTGGAATGATTATTAATATGAAAAATATATTATCCTACAATGAAGAATGCCAACATTTAGGCACAGATGGTCTCCTCCAACTGACAATTTGAAGCATCAGATTTATCATGTTTAGAACAAGGGTATTCTGCCCCATGGAAGAAAGGTATTTGGGGGCCTGGGAGGAACAATATGGAAAATAATGATAATAGTAATGACATATTTATAATTGTGTAACATTTAAGAGAATGTTGGATAATGAGACTAATTTTAAAAGAGTATTTTCAGTCAGTGTCATGCCAAGAATTTTCATTCTTGATTGATCCCAATAATTGTCTTGATTTTAATATATTTGAATTTCCCTATTATTTGCAGGAATTTAGCAATATTTGTATGTACATATGTATGATTCACTGTGCTTTAACAAAGCTAATTTCTGAATGCCCATTTGGAAAATTCTAGCTGCCAAGTTTGATTTCAGCACCTGTGGGAAATAGCAAAAAGAGCATGTCCTATGAGGGGTAGTGATAAAAATCAATTATATTCTTCACAAATAAATGCAAGCAGATGGAATGTGTTCATGTCTTTAAATAGAAATCACCCATAGAGGAAGTACTACCCAGGCATAATCCAGTTGTGGAATCCTGCTAAAAACTAAAATTAAAGGTTGAACCTATGAATATCAATCTTTGTGCAAATGATTTCAACTAGTGTCAGAAGTGAGTCCCTTCCTAAGCTATTATGGTTTTCCTTCCTCTAGCCCAGATTAATTGCCAAAACTCTGTTCCACATTTGCTCAAAACATAGTACTTGCTAAAATTGTTTGATAGATGAAAAGTTTTAGATTCACAATAAAATAGCTATAATTCTAGTAGAACAGGTCCTATGTCAATAATTGCAGATTTACTTTTGTGTGTAGCACTTGATTCCATAGCTCACACTATGCTGATGAAATCATGGAGTTTCTTAAAAATTAAAAAAATGAAATGTTTTGGATATCATCTAAGGAAAGCAATTACATACACAAAGACAAGCATTCTTAGCTGATTTCTTGTTTATAAGTTGTGCCAATGGTTTACATGGAAAAACATTTTTAAAGTTCCATATGTGATTAGTACTATTATCCCTTAAGGTATCACTGATTTATTCATGTAAAAAATGTTGACTTGGTCAATGTTTTGTATGATTTACCAAAATAAAAAAAACAACAACTTAGTGTGTTAGTCCGGGCAGACCAGAAAAACAAATCCATAGAAACTAATATGTGTATTATAGAGAACTTTATATAAAGTTAATTGTACATTAAGAAATTATCCCAACCCAGTCCAGATCAAGTCCATAAGTCCGATATTGGCCCATATGTTTGATACCAATGTATGTACTCCTCTTCAGACTCACAAAACACATGCAATTACACCGAATGCAGGACAATCACAGGCCAGTGGGTAGAAAGTCTTTGGATCCAGTGGCATTGTAAGCATCTCAGCGCTGGCAGGGGTCTCCATGTGGCTTCTCCAGCACCCGTGGCTGCATCAGGGTAGGTCCATGTAGCTTCTCCTCAGGGATGTCTCACAGGGAGTCAGCCTTGTCAGTAGAGAGTCTCCAACGGTAGAGAGACAGAGAGAGCGAGAATGAGAAAGAGGTGTATTCCGCCTTCAAGGAAGAAGTACAGTATTTCCCAGAATTCTCAGGAGAAGGCCATGCCCACACAGAGGCCTCATTGGCTATGATCTGATTGACAGGCTAGACTCCACCCCTACACTCTTAATTCTCGAATTGACAAATGTAACTACTACGCTGAGATAAAGACAGCCTTCATATATTTTAAATTAAAACATTGTTATTTAGTTTTTATCAACACCAAACACAAAAATAATTTATGATGGAACATACCTAAATAAGACTTAAAATAAGAAAATATCTATAAAAGAATAGAAGAAATCTTTGCAAACTTGGGAAAGTAAAAAAATTTTCAAACAATACACCAAATGCTTGAGCCAATACAGAAAATGTAATACATTGCCCTTCAAAAGAATAACAACCTTTGCTCTTTTAAACATACCATTTAAAAAGAAGAAGAAAAAAAAACCCAACCAAACCACAGACTTTGAGAAAATACTCACAAAAACGTACTAGATAAAAAAAATTGTATTTAGATAATATGAAGACTCATTTCAATAAGGAAAAAATAAACTATCTTGTAAAATTTTGGATAAAAGTATACATTATACATGAAGCCAATAAGTAAATGAAAATACACTCAACATTATTATCACAATATAGCAAGCCACAATCAAATGACATTACATACCTGTAATAATGGATCAAAATAAAAATTCATAGCACATCTATGTGAAGACATCGAGGACCAGAAACTCTCATACATTTATAATATGAACATAGAATGGAATAATAACTTGGAACATCAAGTAATTTCTTTAAAATGTTAAATAAGTCTCAGCCATAATACCACTGCTATGTATTTATCTCTGAAGCGGAAAATATATATCCACATAAACACTTGCATACAAGTTTTCATCTGAATTTAATTTGCAAAGCCAAGAAATGGAATAGACCACATTCAACAACATATGAATAACTCAATACAACTATGTATTTAGTCAATACATGATCTAGGAAAAAATTAAAAACCCTAAATAAAATTAAATTCAACAATGTTAATGGATCTCAAAATGATCATGTTGAAGGAAAAATGAAAGGCCCAACAAAAGGACATTTGTGAATATAAAATTCTAGAACATGCAAATCCATCTATAGTGATAGAAAGTAGATCAATGGT
Source organism: Echinops telfairi (assembly GCF_000313985.2). Lineage (NCBI taxonomy): Eukaryota > Metazoa > Chordata > Mammalia > Afrosoricida > Tenrecidae > Echinops > Echinops telfairi. The sequence goes on from NW_022103900.1 coordinate 10,568,427, forward strand.
AGCTTAGAGGACGAGATGGTCAACGGTTTATTACAAAGGGAAACCTCAGAAGATAATGTAAGTATTTATTATCTTGATACCTCATTTCTATCAAGCTGGTTCCAATTTATAGTGACCCTATAAGATTGTTTCATAGGATTTCCAAGTCTGTAATTTTTACAGAAACCGATTACTGCTCTTTGGTGAGTTAGTTGCTGATTGAGCATCCAGGAACTAAAAGGTAACTAACTATATACCCCATGGGAATATGGACACACACAGTCAGTAGGGGGTGCATCGTTTAAACACAAATACCATTCATTACAATATTTCGGCATATACAGGAAAGCAGAGAATGTTATTAAGCAAGGTAAATTATAAGCAGCAGAAGACTAAAAAGTAACAATAACATAATTCTTACCAAAGAATCTCCTTTGAAGATTTCTACCACTGTGGTATAAAAAATCAGCTCCTGCAATGCTCAGGAAAAGGAATCAGTGGGGACATGGATCCATGGGTGTGAAAGTCATTCAACTTTAAAAAATATTACGCAATACATAGTAATAGATGACTGCAAACCTCCCATGTTTATTTCTGTCTCTGAATTATGTGTTGTCTGCTGATTTTCCCTCACCGCTGACAGTCTTTTACCAAGACACCACCATGAATCATTGGTTTACAGTGAGATCTCTCTTGTCTCTCCTCTTTTTAATTTTCAATCTAATTTCAAGAGAGTTATGGAAATCTTTTTAAAACACATGTCTTCTTTGTACTATTCCACATTAAAAAGTGGCAAAATATACTGTGATTAGTATCTGTAAGGTTAAAAAAACATTGGCTGATAGGTTGGTTCAGACTCATAGCAATACTTTAGGTCAGAATTGCACTTCCCAGAGGGTTTCCAATTTGTGAATTCTTTTAAAAAAAAATCATTTTATTAGGGGCTCCTACAACTCGGATCACAATCCATACATACATCAATTGTGTAAAGCGCATTTGTCCATTCATTGCCTGACTGCCATCTCTGTCACTCATGGAAAGACTAGTGGGTTAGCACCGGAGGGCTAACCCCTGTGCCCTGAGGGCTCCTTCGGTAAGGTGCAGTGGGCTATCATTGTCTTGGCATGTGATAGATATGAACTGTTTAGGCTATGAGGCCCTCTGTATTTCAACACCTTTACTTATCGCTATCTCTTACGGTCACTTTTCATGTAATTGTGGGATGAATCCATCCAATAATGAAATTGGATCCAAAATGAGCAGGTTCTGGGAAAGGAAGGATTATATGAATATATAATATATCTGTGATTCATTTTGAGAACTGTCTTGTAAACTCATGTTTGCTGCTCCAGCAACTCCAGTGTGGACGGCCAGCAATGCCCATTGCCATGATACAAACACAAGGTTATGTCCTCATGTACATCTTGGTAACTGGTCCAGTTGATTAGTCAACTCCAGTTCTAGATGACGTGCAGATACAAATGAACTTGAATAAATAAACGATTGCAATGAATTAGATGAAGTTAATTGTTATGTGTACACATATAAATACAGTTATTTTCTAAGTTTTGTAAGCAACCATATTGAAGCTTTAACATTAAAATCTGTTTGGCATACACGTAGATACAATCTAATGCAAACTCCAAATTCATTGTCCTTGAGTCAAGGCCAGCTCACAGTCCTATAGGAAAGGGTGAAACTGCCCCTGTGAGTCAAGACTGTAACTGTTTCTGGAAGGAGAAAGCCCTGCATTTTTCTGCTGGAGAGGCGACCTGACAGATTGCAGCCCTACACAAAACCACTAAGCCATCAGGGCTGCTGGATACTATCTAGTATACATTTAATATAATACTAACGTGAGCAATGATTTAGTATAGTAGTAACATAACAAACATCTAACTGACATTATACACATTAGGTTTTACCTAACATGAGAAGTTTTAATTTATGCATCAAGTGGGTTTCATTTTTAATTGTCTATTGTGCACTTGATATTATTCTCTATATGATGATGTATTAGGCACATTAAGAGGAAGCAAAAATTCAATATTTATCATACCAAATATCTTTCTGCTTTGTTACAATGATTGTGCTTCTAATTTTGTCTTCCAAGAAAAAAAAGATGTTTATCAGAACATTACATTTATATTTTATCAAAATATTTACATATCTCTATGTCAAGAAATCAAACAAAGTAGATATTTAGATATTAAAATTACATAAATGTATTGTGGTTTCTATTTTTCTTCAGGTTGATTTTCTTTTAGAAAGTAAACTTGTTTACAAAGAAGTTATATCATGGATAAGTAATACATACATAGATACATGTTTACACATAATTCACATATTAAAAACAAATATGTGAAGCAATAGAGTAGAAGGCCCACATTTTCAGGGTGTAAGGCTCTCACATTCATTAATCTGGTCTTTCCACCAGATAATTCACAAGAAAAAGATGTGGCAGTCTGTTTCGTAAAGATTTACAATATTGGAAATCCTAAGGGGCAATTCTATCCTATCCTATAAAGAGTTGGAGTCAATTTAACAGCACAGAGCAATGCAACAGCAGGCTAATATATGTAGCAACGTTCCTCAAAATTTTTCATGTATAATTTAAATCTTTTTGGAGTATTTTAAATAAAATGCCATATGTCATATCATTCTACCAATAATTATTTCTGTATATATCAACCCTAAACATTTCTTTATATTTAATAACTTAGCAAACTATCTTAACATAGTCAGCTTCTATTTTTTATTTGAAATATTCTTGCAAAATATGTGCTTTTTATTTGCAGTGCATATCATTTTAACGTACCTATGTGACACTATGATTTATATCTACTTGTGGGTTCAATTTTTTTCAGATTATTTTGGTTTCAGTACACATTTTGATTCAATTATATTGAATTATATTGCCTAATACATTCGTTCTATGATGTGCACTCAGGAAGCGTCTATCCTCCCAGAAACAAAACAGTGCTACAACAATTATTCTTATTTTTTTGTGTGGGGATTTCTCTGAAATGTGTATTAACTAGCCCTGAAGTTCAATTTTCCTGTTTTGCATTTTCATATATAATTTTCTATAGAAAAATATTAAATTAATATAAAATGAAAGTGAGTCTGGTAGAGTCTTCATTCCTTGGGTGCTGGGGAACTTTAAAAATGGAACGTATAGCTCCTGATTGTACTCACAGGATTTAGTTATTTTTATCAATAAGCAGCTGGGCCCAGAAGAAAGTCCTCCGACTGGAGGTTGGGGACAGAGGGTGCCTTATGCTCATGCTTGTAGCCCTCCGGAGAACGTCTCTGCCTTCCTGAGCTAGAGGGGAAGGCATGGTCGGTTTCATGTATCACACACTCCTTTCTTACTGCATTTTCATAGTCTGGAGTAAATACTTTTTCATTTAATGTTTGTCAGTAAGGCCATTTTCAGAAAGTTTAAATAATATTTTCTGAAAGTTTAAATAATATTTTCTTGTTTGGGGCTCCCTTTAAAACAGTCAGTGTTTCTAGACAGGTTCTTGTGCTGGCATAGCAGAAAGCAGAGCAATTCCTTAAGTTAGTGAAAAATGAGTATGAAAATATAGTTGAATTTTTCATAACATAGAATCATTCCATCTGAGGCTATGGAATGTCTCCATGTATTCAGATAAATAGCTATGCCCTTTTTATTTGTATTTGTTCTATAGAGTGAATTTGTCCTCTTGCTGTAATCAATTTCTAGATATTGTATGACTTATGATGCTACCATGTATAATATTCTACATTTTACCTAAGATTTTATTGCATTATTGTTGATATAAGTATTTTAACATTTTAGGTTGATTCTTTAGTTTTTAGCTTTACTAAACTTTTAATACTTCTTGATTTTTTAATGTGATATTATCTTGATAGTTTATGTCTTCCTTCCCAATTTGTACTTCTCATTACTCTTTGTTTTTCTAATAATGATGGTCAAGATCTCTTGATTATATCAATCATATAATAGAATGGGAATAAAGATAATAAGCATGTGCATCTTATTCCTGACTTTAAATACATCTGCTTTCTAGTTCTTTTAGTCTATAGAGTGTCTCTATTTGTATATGTTTTGGCAAATTTTGGTAGATAGTCTATAAAATTTTTCTCGATATCTCTGTTCCTTGGCGTTTATATTCTTGTGCACTCCTCTTCTCTTAAATATGAAGTGAACTTATTTATTCATTTTATAATGAAAATACTACATCATGAATCACTATTCTTTCTGATAACCAGGCACCATCTGAGTTCTTCAGTACATTTTACTAGAGTACACATATACTCAATTATCAAGTAGACTATATCATACGCACTAATTGTTCTTGGATTTTGACTAATAGGTGAGTGATCATCCAGGATCTATTCATGTATCTAAGATTTATGTATGTCTTTGGTCCACTTTGGGGACATCATTACCATTTTATTGGGGATATTATAAATCATCCTGGGGCAAATAGTAATTCTATTGATATTATCATTAATTTAGTCAATGGTATATAATTTCAAATACTTTTACAACAGGAAAATATACATGTATAGCACAGTTTTTAAGACTAAAATACATGGATTATTGATGTGTACAGATTAAAAATATATGTGCCTGGACACTATTTATGCAAAAGATGAGGTTTGGAGACAGGGAAAATCTTTCAGTAAAGCTCATTCACAAAGGCAGAACTACATCTGCTGGAATAAGAGATAAAATAAAATGCAAAGAGAGTATTAAAATAGCAAAGATATGATAACTTCGAGTTGCCATTTATAGGACACCTTCAAAGCAGTGAATATGAACCAAAGTCTGACTTTCAAATCCATAAGTTTGGGATAGTAATAATCTACTTTTTCCTACACTAGGGTATTTCAGCTGTACGTCCAAGGGAGTATTTCAGTTACTTTAATATGCTGTAGGTGTGTGGTTAGTCTAGGTAGACTTGAGAAACAAATCCACATAAACTCATAAGTATATAAGAGAGAGTTTTATATTTTTCTCTTCAATTCTCTGAGAGTTTGACTGATGTATTTTGAGGATCGTTCCTTAAAAGGATGTATGTTTACTATGGTTATGCCTTTTTGCTTTATTATTCCTTTAGTCATTATGTGTGGCCATTCTTGGCCCTCATAATGCTTTTCAATCGTAAATTCTATTTTGCCACAAATTAATATTGCCATTCTTACTTTTTTATGGTTGGCATTGGATTTGTAAATTTTTTTCTACTTTCATCTCTGAATTTAGAGTGTCTCTTGTAGGCAACATACAGATGGGTGTTGTTTTCTGACCCTGCCAACTACTCTGTCTCTTGATTGGTGAGTTTATTGAATTGACAACCACTGTTGTTATTGATATATGTGGGATTTTGGCCCTTATTTCTGTTGTGCATTTTTTAAAAACTCATTTTATTGGGGGCTCGTACAATTCTTATCACAATCCATCCATCCATCCATTGTGTCAAGCATATTTGTACATTTTTTGCCATCATCATTCTCAAAACATTTGACTTCTACTTAAGCCCTTAATATCAGCTCCTCATTTTTCCCCCTCCCTCCCCATTCCCCTCTTCCTCATGAACCCTTCATAGTTCTTAAATTATTGTTTTGTCGTATCATACGCTGTCTGGCATCTCTCCTTGCCCACTAATCTGTTGTTCATCTCCCAGGGAGGAGGTTATACATGGATTCTTGTAATTGGTTTCCCCTTTCCACCCCACATTCTCTCCACCATCCAGGCATTGCAACTCTCACCACTGGCCCTGAAGGGGTTATCTGTCCTGGATTCCCTGTGTTTCCAGTTGCTATCTGTACCAATGTACAACCTCTGATCTGGCCATATTTGTAAGGTAGAATTGGGATCATGATAGTGGGAGGGACCAAGCATTGAAGAACTAGAGGGAAGTTATATATTTCATTATTGCTACTCTGCATCCTGACCAGCTCATCTCCTCCCCACAACACTTCAGTAAGGGGGTGTCCAGTTGCCTACCGATGGGCTTTGAGTCTCCATTCAGCACTAACCCTGATTTACGATGATATGATTTTTGTTCTTTGATGCTTGACACCTGATCCCTTTGACACCTCGTGGTCACACCGCCTGGTGTGCTTCTTCCATGTGGGTTTTGTTGCTTCTGAACTAGATGGCCGCTTGTTTATCTTCAAGCCTTTAAGACCCCAGACGCTCTATCTTTTGATAGCTGGGCATTATCAGCTTTCTTCAACACATTTACTTATGTATATGTTTGTCTTCAGTGATCATCTTGGGAAGGTGGGCACCCACTGATGTGATTTTTTTTTTCTTCTTTGATGTCTGATACCTGGTCCCTTCTAAACCTTGTGGCACACAGGCTGGTGTGCTTCATCCATGTGGGCTTTGAAGCTTCTCTACTAGATGGCTGCTTATTTATCTGCAAGCCTTTAAGGCCCCAGATATTATATCTTTGGATAGCCGGGCACCATCAGCTTTCTTCACCACATTTGCTTATGCACACATTTTTCTTCAGCGATTGTGTCGGGAAGGTGTGCATCATGGGATGCCAATGTAATAGAACAATGTCTTCTTGCATTGAGTAAGTACTTGAGTGGAGGTCCAATGTCCATCTGCTGCCTTAATATTAAACCTATTACTATATGCACAAAGAAATATTTCCCCACCATCCTATATAAATATATTTACATATGTACCTGCCTGTATTTAGACCTCTATAAATACCTTTTGTCACCTAGCTCTTTCCTCCATTTCCTTTTACTTTCCTCTTGTCCCACTATCATGCTCAGCCTTCATTAGGGTTTTAGTAATTTATCTTGGTTACATTGCCCTTGCTGAATCCCTACCAGGCCTCTCACACCCTTCTTGCCATTAATTTTGGATCACTTGTTGCTCCCCTGTCCCTGGATGGGTCAACACCACCTCCTTTCCCCTGCCTCCCCCACTCCTAGGTCCCCCTGGAACCATCATTCCCATTGTTTTCCCCTCCAGACTGTTCATCCAGCCTATCTTATCTAGCTAGATCTGCAGAGATAATAATATGCACCAAAAATCAAGGCATAGCAAGGCGACGAATGAGAAGACCGTGATGACAACAAAAAGAAAACCAATGACCCATAAAAGAATAAATCAATTCAAAAAATTTTTTTAAAAGAAAGAAAAACCTGTAAATAGGTCAAGGTCTGATTTTTGATCTCTAGACGTGTCCTCCAGTCAGGTCCAATGGGGTGTCAAGCTCTGGCTCCAGAGTCTGTCCCTTTGCACTCCCTCGGGAGCTCCCTGCTCTGGTTCCCCCATTGCTCTGCTACACACCTTTAGTGTGTTGCAGGGTCAGTCCGGGCCAGTTCCCAAACTGAGTCTCCAATTTTGTCCCCCATAGGGCCCTGGGCCAGCGAAGGACGGCGTGCCTCATAGTGGGATCAGTCATATGGTCCACTCTGTGCATTGCCTGTTCAGAGTGGGGATATCGTCTTCCAGGCCTGGTGGGTCAAAGTGTGCTCCACTCTCTCTTCCTCCCCATTCATTTGCTCCCATGTGCTCTGATCAGACATGTCCCTCTCCCCAAGCTGCAGCTTCAGTGCCATCCTCTAAAGTAAACTCTTCTCAGGGGAGGGGCAGTTGTCCATGTAGATGGTATGGCGGCTGAGCTCCCAGGCCCCTCCCTGCTGTACATTTTGTTTGTTTGTTTTATTAGTGTTTTAGTTCCCTCTGTAGTTCTATGTTGTTTTGAGTGCTTCTTTCACTGTATTGGTTTCTGAGTGGCGTTGTCCTGTATGTTGCTATCAGGTTTGTGTGTTGTTGTTGATTCTCTTTGCATACTGATAATGTCACTATTTTTATAATGCTCATGTTTAAATTTTTTTAAATTTATTAATTTCTTTAATTCTCCTTGTCTGGAAATACCTTTATTTCTCCATCATTTTTGAGGGATAATTTTGCTAGATATGGGATTCTTGCCTGGTAGTTTTATTCTTTCAGAATTTTGTATATGTCACCCCATTGTCTTCTTGTTTGCATACCTCCTGCTGAGAAGTCCAAATTTAACCTTATCAGTTTTCCTTTGTAGCTCACTGTTTTTTCCCTTGATGCCTTCAGGATAATCTCCTTTTTTCCCCCTTGAAAGTGGAAAGTTTGGCTATAATATATCAAGATGTTTTCCTTTTGGGGTAAAAAATTATTAAGTGTTTTCTCAGCTTCTTGAATAATTATTTTCTCCTGCCTTTTGATGTTGAGGAAATTTTATTTTATGATTTATCATATTATTTTTTCTAAAGACTTTTAAAATTTCTCTTGCTGTGAGAACTTAATGTGTTTACCTTGATAATGTCCCATTATTCTTTAGATTATGTTTCCTTTTTTGTTTTTGATTATTTCTCTTGTTGGCCATAGTGTAATTGTCTTCAAGCTTATTGATTCAATTTGTGTTTTATTCTATTCTGATACTCAGGAATTGTACCATGTTGTCTAATTCTGTTATTGCTTATTTCTGTTATTTCTTTTGGTATAGGGTTTCTTGTTTTTAATTCATTTCTTTGCTCTCATAAGTATTCCCCACATCTTGAAGGCACTTCAATTGCATTCGTCTGATGTATATTTCGGGTACTTCCAGGGCCTCTGTTTCAGTATACTTCATTGGATTACTGATTTTCATTTACTTGTGTTTATTTGTGTGTGTGTGTGTGTGTCTCTGTTGTGGTTGATGACTGTTTCCATTGTAGTGCAGCAGTTAGTGGTTGATGAGCTGGTGAGTTGTGTAGGGGTAGTTGGGCCTGTTGAGTAACATGGGAGAAATTTAATAGGAGCTAGAAAACATATAATATGGAAATAAAAAAAGAGAGAGATGGGTAAGCAGAGAAGGTGGGGTTGGGGAGAAATAGAGAAAAAATAAAATAAAAGTCATAATAATAAGGGACTACCTAAACAGACAAAGAAGTTTGTAAAAATAAGTAGAAATGTATTTTAAGAGAGGTAGTAAGAATTAGTAAGTATTGAGTAAATATATTTAATGAAGTGCATAGAACAGAAAGATATTGTGGGTGATAAAAGAGCAAATGTAAGCAAATACTCAGACCAGAAGAATTGGATTTATGTACATATGTATCTAAATGGAGTCGCATTAAAGAATAAAAGAGACAGAGAATGTAAAGTGTGATGGGAAGATAATGAAAGATGAAAGGAAAAGATAAGGAGAACAAGAAGGAAAAAGGTTAAAGTAGCAGAGAAGAGAAAAAAATCAAACAAACAAAGTAGGACACGGCTTGGATGTGGTTGTACATTTTATGCTGCTATGGCAATGTGAATGTGGACAAGTCTGTGCCCTCAGAAGAAAATAAAAGAAAGAAACAAAAAACCCAAACCCAACAACGCTGATTACAAAAGCCTGATTTGGATAGGTGTCCCCATCTCGAGTGGTGTTGGCAGACATTCTTTTGCCCCTCTAGGAGGCACACATGTCTGCAGAGGGGCAACAGTGCAACGGAAGGCTTGATTTTGTCCGCAATTCAGTACTTTCTGACTGAGATACACTAAGTACCTTCTTCATTTTTGACTTTCTAATTTCAGGCTTTTCTACATTGCCTTATAATACTTTGTATTCTCCTGCTGTCCTTGGGAATTTTCCATCCAGTTTTTTACTTCGTCATTTCTTCAGTTTGTTTCTGCTACTCTGCTTTTAAAGAAAGTTTCAAAGTCTCTTCTGACATCCACTTTGATATTTTTTGCTTTCATGCCTTTCTGTTTCTTTCATGTTTGATGGGTGCTTGTGAAGCCATTCCACAAGTCGCCAGTCAGTCTTCTGTCATCAGTCTCCAATGTGTCAAATATGTTCTTAAGATGTGTCTAAAATACATACTCAAAATCTCATTTTGATCCTCATGGACTTGTTTTGATTTTGTTAAACTTCACCTTGAACCTACCTATGAGCAATCCATTGTTGCACTGACAGCCTCTGGTCTTGTTTTGGTTAATTACATTAAGCTTTCCCAACATTTTTTCCTACAGATGTAGCCAATTGATTCCAGTGTATTCGGCTGGTTAGGTTCGTGTGCACAGTCACATTTAGGTTGTTGAAAAAAGGTATTTGCAATTAATATGTCATTAGCCTTCCAAATTTCTATCATCCAACCTCTAGCTTCCTTTCTATTACCAAGGCCATACTTTTTCAACAAGTACTCTTTCCTCTGCTTACAGCTCTTGCACTCCAATAACCAGAAAATTTCAATGTATCTTGATTTCCTATTGGATCAATCTCAACTTTTTAGTTGGTAGAATTTTTCAATGTCTTTATTAACAGCTTTTCTGGTTGCAAATAGTTTTGAATAATAGTTGCATTAACTGGATTTCCTCATAGGAGTAAAGATATTATCTTGTAAGAGAAAACATTGTGTTTCAGCATCCCAACCAAACTCACTGACATCAGTTAATTGCGTTGACAGAGTGACGCTATTGGAAAGAGCCAAACTGCCCCCATGTATTTCTGAGACTGCAACTATTTATGGGAGTAGAAATCCTCATTTCTCTCCCACAAAGTGGCTGGTGATTTAAAACTACTGAACTGGTAGTTAGCAGCCCAATGTGTAGCCACTACAACATCAGAAAAAGACCCTGAAATTTTCTTTTAACAATGAAAGTGACACCAATTTTTCTGAAATTGTAATTCCTGGAATAGTAAATTATATGACTGTCCAATTCAAAATATCCAATATTTGGTAAGTCCATTTTAAGTTACTAATGTCTTTATGTGTTCTAAGTATTTGTGATGACTTACAACTTTTCTATACTTATACTTTCTACTTGCCAGGTTCCAATTATTAATGCATGTTTCCAATGGCTGCTTCATATTTTGAGTCATGCCCCATCGAGTAATGAGGTTTCTGAAAGTGTTATTTCATCCATATCATCATGGTTAACTCTGCTTTGAGAAGTGAACTCTTCCTCAGTTACACTTTGAGTGACTTCTGACCTGAGGCATTCGTCATCTGGCACTATATCTGACAATATTCCACTTGTATTCATTAGATTTTCAGAGGGTTGTTCCTTCAAAATGGACAGACTTTCTTTTTCTTTTCGTTTTTTTGGTATCTTAGTATCCAAACTCCACTGGAACCTATTCACCTTGGGTAACCTGGTTGGTGTTTGAAACATCAGTTACATAGCTTTGAGCATCACAGCAACATACAAACCACAACATGAAAAATGACATACAAGTGTCACAGTAAACTCATAAATAATAAAATGGGCAGTTTTCTTTTACTTTATTTTCTCCTTTTCCATGTTCTTCAGAAGTTGTAAAAGTCAGAAATCATCTGTTCATTGCTTAAATGGATATGTAAGTCATCTAGACCTAGATTTTTGGAGAAAGTAGGTATTCATTAACACATACTTTCTGTGAGATTTAATGATCTATTCAGTCCTTTATCCCAGCTTTTGTAATTTCGGCACTTTAAAATTATTCTCTAGAAATGCATCCACTACAGGTAAGTTTCCAAGTAAGTTCATGCAGTGCCATAGATATTCAATTTTTCAAACCTCTGTTATTCTGTAATTATTTCCTCCCATATTTTGTTTATTTACATCTTTCTTCTTTTTTCTTGATACATGTGGTAGATATATAATCAGTTGTCAATTTGAGGATTGAGTGTAGGGGTGGAGTCTAGCTTAACAATCAGATCATAGCCAATGAGACCCCTGTGTGGGCATGGCCTTCTCCTGAGAATTCTGGAAAATCCAGTACTTCCTCCTTGGAGGTGAGAGACACACTCTCTCTTTGCTGACTCCCTGGGACAATAGCAGCTGACCAGACACATGGACCCACCCTAATGCAGAGACCCCTCCCAGCGCTGAGATGTTTCCAATGACACTGGATCCAAAGATTTTCTACCCACTGGCCTGTGATCTTCTACATTCGGCATGATTGCATGTGTTTCGTGAGTCTGAAGAGGACTTCATAGATTGGTATCGGACATATGGGCTAATATCGGACTTATGGACCTGATCCGGACTGGCCTAGCATGGTTTCTCAATGTTCAATTGCTCTTGTATATGTGTGTCAATTGGTTTGTTTCTCTAGTCTACCCAGACTAACACAATGCATTTTGCAACTCCTTTTGTGCTAATCTTTTCAAAGAATAGCTGTTTTTGTTAGATCTCATAATTCTTTATTAATTTATTTTCTTATCTTTATTATCCATTTTCTTTATTAGGTTTTTCTATTTTATCTCTTTAATTAAATCCTTTGTTTATATTTAATATTTTTTACCTCCTTACATACATATTTAAATTATACATTACCTTTTTTT
>NW_022103900.1:10582074-10583302 GCF_000313985.2 Echinops telfairi
AAAGCAATAAGAGAAAATAAAACAACAACAAAAAAGACCAATGACAAAAAAAAGAGAAAAAGAAAAAAGAAAGGAAATCCTGTAAATAGGTCAAAGTCTATTTGTTGACTTTTAAGTGTGTTTTCTGGTTGAGTCTGTTGGGGCACCAAGCCCTGGCCCCAAAGTCTATTTTTGTTATTTCTTGGGGACTTCGTTGCTCTGTTCCCCTTGCTGTTCTGTTGCATACCCTTAGCGTTTCATCTCAGTGCGGTAGTGTCAGATCAGGATCAATTCCCGAACTGTGTCTCTAGTGTTGTCCCCCATAGCACTATGGGTCAGTGAAGGACATCATGTCTCGTAGTGGGGCCAGCTCTATGGCCCTCGCTGTACTTTGGCTGCTCTGAGCAGGAATATCGACCTCAAGGCTTGGTGGGCCAGGATGTACTCCACTCTCTCTTCCTCTCCCTTCATTTGCTCCTTTGTACTCTGATCAGACATGTCCCTCTCCCTGAGCTGCAGCTTCAGTGCTGTCCTCTGAAGTGAATTCTTCTGTGGGGAGGGGGAGCTGTCCACATAGTTGGGTTTGGGGCTGGCCCTTCTGACCAATGTATTGGTTCCCTGCTTCATGCCGGTAAATACATTACCTTCTAACCAAGTGCTTCGAACCCTGTTCCTCATATATACTTGGAATATTTGTTTGCATTGTTGTTGAGTTCCTAATATTTATTCCTTTCTCTTATTATCTTATTTTTAACCCAATGATTATTTGGCACTATTTTGTTTAATTGCTAAATATATTGGACAGAGAATTTTTTTGCCATTAATTTTGAATTTTGTTGCACTGTAGATAACAAATGAGTGCATTGTGTCATCCATTGGTAATAAGTGAAGCTGCCTTCATGACAAAGTATTGAGTCTGTCTCCATTAATGCTCTGGAACTATTCAAAAGCCATGTGCATTTTATAAGTGGGTGTGAAATTCCATCTAGAATCTGTTAATTGAAGTTTATTCATTTTTTTCAATCTTTGATATCTCTGCACATAGTTTTTCTATGTGTTTTTTTAATCTTTATGGTTTGTGTTAAAACCTCCAACTTCAATAGTGTCTTTCTTAAGTTGTTTGATGTATTATGAAGCTTATATTTAACTTTATATATGCTCCTACAGTATCCTGTTGTTCTTTTAATAGAAATGTAGCATCCTTTGATTTTATTATATTGTTTTGACTTAAGGTTGACATCATATGTGA
>NW_022103900.1:10585343-10595328 GCF_000313985.2 Echinops telfairi
GAGGCATAGTTTTTAAAAGCATGTGATTTTCTGTGGACAGATACACATGTTCCATAACAAGATCATGATGTATGAGAAGAGAACTAAACTATCTGCATAACATAATTCACATATTTTTATGCTATCGCAATTGAATACATTGATTTCATCACTTTCAATGCTTAGATGTTTGCTAATTCTTTCAATAGCTTTACTTAGTATAAGGCACACACAATAGGATAAGATAGGGGATAAACAAGAAATTTTTAAAAAAATTGGAATGATTCTGTTTATCAGGGAGATTCAGCTAATCACCAAGGTGAATCAGAATATTTTGAGAAAATAAAATTTGGGGACATTTAATAGGAATGACTCCTCATATTTGTTAAACACGTATCAGCTCCCTCATTAGTAACGGATGACATGGTGAAATTCAAAGAGGGAGCTTTTATTGAATTTAAGGCGCGGCAACCCTGATTATTAGGAGTTAAAAATGAATGAATAGGTGAAAATTAAGGCAACAAGATTCTTATTTTAGTTTGCAACTAAAGGAATAATATATAGAAAGGATGGCTGGAGAATGAATAGATAGCTTATTAAATTATATTTTGATTCATAGTATAGTGTATATTGGAGCACGTTTATGGCTAAGAGCAAATGTACAAGTGAAAGAAAGTACTTGAAGGCCTGCGAGATATAAGGAAAAACTAGTAGAATATGGAGTTGAAAGAGAAAAGAATACTGGGTAGCAACAGAGAAAGAATAAAAAAGTAAAAAGTAAATGAACATAGAGCAATAGTTTTAGGTTGGAATAGAAACAGTGAGGATGTTCATTTTATAAGATTTTATAATTATTGGGTTAATATCTTTCCTGAGAATAGGAGTGTATTAAGGGTATTTATTATACTAAAACTTCAAAGATAGGGGTTTGTAATTGGTACTATCGGAAGTAGCATTAAAAGTAAACGAAGGTGGCTAGAAAGGTGAGTTGAAATACTCAAGTAATATTGTAATAAATGGGCACAGTTTAACGAATTTCACAGAAATCCCTGGCAGAAAAGGAGCAAAGCTTAGCTAGAAAGCTTGAGAAAATGGAGCTCCCAAGCAATGTGAATATTGATTGGGATGCGAAAATAAATGTGTGGAACTTCTAATTCACCTAGCTTCACCTAGCTTCTGAGCTCTGAGAGGTAAAGCTTAAAGTTTTAAAGGCTGAACCCCTGCAATTGGGCTGCATAGTCACCCAGATAAGGCACTAGCATCCTCCAAAATTTCCTGGAAAGCAACTGTCAAATAGGGCCTTGGCGAAATGTATTCATTTTCAATAACAAGGCTGGAATGCCAGCCCCACATTATGCCCTGGGAAGGGCTGAGGTTTTACCCCCCAGGAAGGCTGACACACTGCACTTTCAATATAACCAAATTTCGACTGCATGCCTTGCAATTCAGCCCCATTGGCACTGCAAGGTGAAAACGGAAGTACATCCTCCTGTTTTTGTTTCCTTGCTTCTGATCATGCCAGTGGATGGGCTAGTGTCTTTTTGATCTTTCAGTTTATATGCTCCACATCTTATCAGTGATCCTCGTTCCTTTAGTCTCACATCTAGTCTTGCAGTTACCCGTGTTCTGCCATGATGTGTACTGAGGCAGTCGGGACTAGAGGCCACAGCAATGTTGACTCTTTTACTCTGCCCCAGAAAATTTCACTCAGTCATTCAGTGTGTGTGTGTGTGTGTGTGTGTGTGTGTGTGTGTGCACATGTGATTGATCAATTGCTAACAATAAAAAATAATTAGAGACGTCATCTCTGGAATTATGAACATATCTTGGTGAAGGATAGTCAGAAATAATGAGCTAAATAAGAGGACATTTTTCTAATAGGCAGGTATCAAGGAACAGGATACAACATAAAATCAGTAGGTGTGAGGGAATGAGAAAGGCCTAGTCAGAGGATATAATTTCATGATTTGCACTCCTGCATGTAAGCATGAATGCATTATGCCAAGGTTTAGACTAAAGAGCTGGGAGAAGTCATGAAGATGGTAGTCCATTACAAACCTCTTAAAAATAATCTCTAAGACTTCATGTGGTTGTTGCTAGGAGTTGTCTAGTTGGTGCTGACTCACAGTGACCCTATGTACAGCAACATTCCACCTGTTTAAAATGGTTACTTTATAGGTTTCCAAATTGAAGAAGAATTTGTGCTCTGTAAATGTATCACTGGCATATATTTATTTCTGTGTCTTTCTGATATATTATTTATGGGGTATATTGTTAAAGAGGGGTTAGCCAAAGATAAAGCAGTTAGTTGATGAAGAGCATCTTCTTCAGCTTTTTAATTACTGTTGACTGCCAAGAAAAGATCCCATATAATGTCCTCATACTGAAAGTGTAGCCCACCTGGTGGGCACTGGGAAAATATTGGCTACCAAAGTATCAAGTTTAATGTATTTAGTGTATACCTAGAAAATGCGATGTTTAACAAAGTCTGTCAAAGTGTCTATAGATAGAACAAAGATTAATTGTGTGATTATTAAAAAATGATGTTGAGTTCTTCAGTTTCTATAGTATTGTTACTTTTTATTTTGTCAATAAATGAAGCAAAGTAAATCATTTACAACTTTATTACATGAAGCTGTAAACTGTAAATGTAAACTGTTGATGTAGTTAGAAAAGAAGAAAACTAATTATTAATGCTATCATCTGTCTTAAAGATTCAGTGGAAATAATTTTTAAAATCCAAAGCACTTTAAGTTCTTTAAGAAAACATCGCTGTATCTAGCATCTATGACTAATCCTTGGAAACGACAATACAATACAATAATATATTTTTCCCCTTAAACTAGGGCAACAGAACTTTGAAAGTAAATCCAATTTGAAATTGAGATACTATATTCATTTGGATAAAATATTTATTGACTTCCTATTTTAATTCTATATTTTACTGGTCCAGAATTGATTGTAGGGGTGCTATAATTCGCAACATGATCACTGGAGGTATTTCACATTATTATGTCTTACTTATGATATCAGTGCCATCATAGACGCAAACTTAAGATCAGTGGTGACGATGGCACGAGCTGGCTGGGCTTTCGTTCTGGTGTGTGCGGGGCACTTACGAGCTGGAGCTGACTCGCTGGCAATGAACAAGCAGCACTAGATTGGTGCTGAATTGAATGCGGGGGTTTGCAAATGAGGGATAATAGGTTTATGACCATTGAAAATATAAGTTAATAAATTCTTTTGTACGGTTCCCACACTCTAAAATGTTCAACCGCCTGGAGCTATGGCCACATCGCCACATTTTTCTCTAGAGTTGTGATATCAGAAAATAAAAAACCCCAAATCAGCTTGAAATGGCTTTTCTCTGTTTGTAATGGAGCTTTTCAAAGAATTCTCAAAGTGATATCAAAAAGGTCTCCTAAAAGTGAGACATGTGAATCTTCACATCTCTCCTTGTCACATTCTACATGGATTTTTCTGGCTTGTTTGCATTTCCGGTGATTCTGAGAGCACATAAACTCTCACTCCATATGGACTGTACTAGACAGCGGGTCCAGTCACTATGAGTTATTGTTTTCAATGCAACAGAAATTTCAGAAAACATAGCTACCTTTTCTCTTGCTCACGTCTTATAACTGCCTGAAGTGTGATAACTTGGAGTTGATAATTGTTAAAAGTTAAAAATGGCAATATTGCTCCCCTTGGTGAGAAGAGAGGGGTGGGGGTCAGGTGGAGAGAATGAAGGATTTTTCATCTCTCTCAGATATATTGGCCTCTTCTCCAAATGACAGGTTCCTGACTGATCCACAGTACCACCTGCTACTAAAGCTCAGTGATATTAGTCTGTGGAGTGGTTTCATTCCCATCGCACACCTCAGAGATCTTGCGCTCAACCCCAGGCATCCCTTGTGTGTTTAAATCAGCTTAACGGCTCATACCGTGTGCTGATTTCCTTGTAGGCCTCTGTTTTCTCAAAAAGTGATCACCTTTTGCCAATGCCCTCAGGATTAAACAGGGCAGTCTGGCCTTCCTTTTCTGCATTGGCTATACCTTTGTAGTCAATAAAAGACTAACTAGAAAAGAATCAGCTGATGAGAGAATCAATCTTCTGGAAGCCTCCCCACAGTTTTCTCATCATTTTTGTGCCGTCTGTCATCTCAGGTTGTAAAATGGAAACCAAAACTCAGTATGTGGGACGACTTTTACTGCTCCTTGTTAACAAAAACAGTAAGACCAGGGGTTTTGATCTTATGAGTGTATAGGTAAACAGTAAGCTGTAAGTGCACACTCTTGAAGTGGCTTTTCTCTGTTTCTAATGGAGGTTTGCAAAGAATTATCAAAGTGGTATCAGAAAGGTCTCCTAGCATAGTGTATGGTGGCGATCATTCTGAGAGGTCAGGTTCAACCCGACTGTCTTATGTTCAACAATATCAGGGTCTCTTATAGCAAGCAGTAGTATATTACCTCTTAATTATAGTCATGGGAATAGAAAAGAAAAAGAAAAACAAATAACCTTTCATATTTAAAAAAGAAATAAATTAGTGAAGGGCTATATTTTAAACCCGATATAATTTTGTCTCCTTTAACTTTTACTTGAACATTTTCATCTTACATAATTTGCTTGCTTGTAGACTATTTAAAAAAATGTGCAAGGTATTTTCAGATCATTTGAGCAGGAAAATGCCATTTCTTCCTGTAATCCATTGCATGTATTTTTTCCAGTATAAAAAATAATCTAAAATAAGTTTATTCCTTTTTTACTTAATTTTATTACTGGTTTCTCATTCCCAGGGGGCAGAGGAAATTTCAAGTTTCTAATTGATCCTATTAATCTATAAAATAGAATGTGGGTTTATTTTCTTTTTTACTCGGGTTCAGGCTTTTAGTCAATTAAAATGCTGGTAATCCATAAAATACTCAAAATAAAAATATAAAAATATCTCTAAATGTGTGAAATTCATTTTACATTATATTAGTGAATTACAAAGTCGAATTATTTCATTATGTCTTTCAATATTATTGAATTAGTTCACAAAGTTTAAATTGTAACTGCTTTCTTAAAATGGATGCATGTTTTGATGAGAACAAGTCTGACATTTTTCTACAGTTATTGAGACCATATGTAATTGCTACTGGGAAATTAGGGAGCATTACTTTTGTATCCTGAAGGTAGTTCGACATCACTGGCCCTTTAATGTATGGGTTTGGAAAGGAATAACAGAATTGATACTGGTTCATAGTGGCCGTCTAGAGCAAGGCTGTTGTTAGGTGCCATTGCGTCAGCTCTGATCCATAGTGACCCGATGCACAACAGAACAAAGCACTGCATGGTCCTGGGCCATTTTCACAATCGTTTCTATGTCTGAACCCACTGATGCAGCCCTGGTGTCAATCTATCTCATCTAGGACTTTCCTCTTGTTTCCACCCCCCCTCCACTGTACCAAACACGATGTCCTTCTCCAGGGACTGGTCTCTCCTGACAATATGTCCAAACTCTGTAAGGCAAGGTCTTGCCATCCTTGCCTGTAAGCAGAACTCTGGCTGGAAGCTATGTCACTGGTATTTCAAATGCCAGCAGGGTCACCCAAAAGGACCAGCGGAGCTTCCAGACTATGAACAGACATTGAAGAAGAGAGGCTCTGGTCCCCGAGTCAAAGAGGCACTGAAATCTCTCTGCATTGCTTTGGGGCATTTTCAAATAAGACAGAGTAGAACTCTCCTTTTGGCCTTTTGAGATTTTAAATCTTTCCAGAGACAGACAGCTTCATATTTTCCCCAAAGAACATCTGATGGGTTCTAATCACTAACCTGGAAGTTCACAGCTTAACGAGTAACCCACTACACCACCAGGAAGGAAAAGTACATAAAATACATATCTGGTCTTTAAATAATATTCAGACACATATGAATTTAGTTCATAAAATGGAGGGAGGCACTAAAATATTCTTCAACTCATCACTATAAGTTTTTCATCATTAATGTTGATCAATCATTCACAACATTCTCATTATCATATTGTTTGATTGTTCTTAAGGCATATAATACTTGAGTGGTCATTGTATAACTACTTATTATTATTATGTTTTGATAGTGCTAAAGACCTGAAACAATAATTGAGAAACCTGAATCAAATTAGATAAAACAGACATGACGTATTTTGATATATTCTAGCTCTTTGTAGCAATCTTTGATATTGCTTTTTCCTTTTTATAAACCGTCCTCCAAGCATCAAGTTTAATCTTTATTTTATTCTTATTTACTGCCTAGATGCTTCCTATAACTACGAGGACCTGAGAAAATTCTTTTCTTTCGTACAGCCCCAATGTTTACTTTCAGTGCTGTTTGTCATGAAGAATAAATTCATGGAATCTTATGTCCCAGGTCATAAGGGTATTTTCTATGCCAAGCACATAAAAAATACTTAATTAATAGCTGTTAAATTAGTAGAGGAAGGCATTGCCCAAGGATGGTTTTGTCTCAGTAGAAGTTTTTATATATCTTAGTACTTAGGATGTGTGAACTACTGTGGTATGCATGTGCTACTTAGGATATGAAAATGATCCTGTAGTCTTACTGCCCTCAAGGAATTTACCAAAAATAATAGTCTTTTGCATAATTTAAGAACTGAGAGTTGTTGTGGAAAGAAATTATAAGAATTTTCTTATTTCTACCACCTTTATTTATGTCATAGATCTTTTCTCTTTTTTCTACTTAAATAAAGGTTTTCCCCTGAAAGAGTAAGTTGGCTGTGTTTTCAATGAAATGGGTGCTTCAAGAAACCAATTGAATGAAAGTAATGAAACACAGTAAGAAATCCACTCAATGACTTTATTTTCAAATCTATATGTCTGATCTATGTTAACTTATTTTTTTGGACTAGAGTTGCAATTGATATTACATAAATAAAATGTGATATTGCCCAACTAAATATTAATTAATTTGACTCTAATTAGGGCATGAGTTCCTTTCTCATTTGCATCTTGTAAATGTAATGTTGTTCTCAGTGTAGCCTATAACGCTCTGGTGAGGTAGTGGATTGGGCACTGCGATGCTAACCCTCAGGTGTGCAGTTGGAAAATGCCAGTCGCTCAGCAGGAGAAAGATGACTGTCTGCTTCTGGGAGGACTCTGTTCTACGAGGTAACTAACTATAAGCCAGAATCAACTTAATTGTTTGTCTTGTTTTCTCAGTGTCACTGGCAATAGAGGTGGAATAGGGTTGTATTAATCGCTCTGAGACAAGAGGAAAATGGAAAGTCAATTGGAATATACTGTACTATATAATAAGGAATATCTAAGTGCTATACAAAAAGGAATTCCATTTTTATTTTTGTAATACCAAATGTATTTTGCTTAAAGGAATAAGAAAAAAAAAGTAAATACAAAGTCAGAAATGTGTTTGTGCTTGTATCAATTTAAGTGACAACTTTAGAAGCATTTACTACAATAATCCACACCTTTCATCTACTTGACTGGCCTGTGCTTGCCTTTTCCAACTAAGAATAATTTTCATGTTTAATGCCCTTGTCCTCAAATCCTTCAACTCTGTTTTAGATAAGTTATCGTATTGTATTATTCATTTTTCAATCTAACATAACCCAGTCTTCAGAACTGCGTTGAGTCTTGATGGAGATTTAATATTCAAAATTCTATTATTGCCCCCTTAATTGTTGCTATGATAAAGCAAGTGAAATATATGGCTTGTTTGGAATAAACCCAAACCTGATAAAGGGCTGTCAAATGGGTTCTGACTCATGGCGACCTCATGCGTGCAGAGTCGAATTCTGCTCCAGGATTTCCTGGGGCTGATCTTTGAAAGCAGATTTTTCGGACTTTCTTCCGAGGTCCCTCTGAGCTTTCTGGTTACTAGTAGAGTACTTAACCATCTGTGCCACCCAAGTAAACATGAAAATTTAAATAGTTAATTATAATCATTTATTTAGATTTTAATAAAAAAGTAAGAGAAAGTACTGGCATACCCATTTAAAAAAATCCAAACTCACTGCCATATAAGCTATTCTGACTCCTACCCTATTTAAAAAAGAAAATGTCAAAGCCCTATGTAAATAGCCAGATAAGAAAATTTAAAAGACAAAACAACAAGAAACAATTCAAAGTTGAATGAATTGAGATAAAGAAAAAAGAGTATCGAAAAGAAATTGAAGTTGCGAATGAACTTATTACATACACGATGGGACTGTAAATCTACTATTATAGTAGAGATAGGTCAGACATTGACTTTAAACTTTCAAGTAACCTATTTCAGATAATGGAGGTGTGAAACCATCGTGAGCTCCACAGTGGATAATGCGTTAGGTTGCCACCAACAAGGTCAGCAGTTCAGAACCACCAGCTGCTTAGGGGAAGGATGAGGCTTTCTGCTCCCATAAAGATTTATAGCTTCAGAAGCCCACAGGGGAAATTCTGCTCTGTCCTATAGGGTCCATATGAGCCAGAATCGACATGACAGCTGTGAGGTTTTGACGATATAAAAATCATCTCGTTGCCTTGGAAACACAGAGATACTGAGAGTGAAGCTAAAACTCTTCCTCTAGGTCTATTAAAAAGATGCTGCCTAGGTTAGGGGATATTGTTTGCAGTCATAACTTATAGAAATTAGAATGTTCCATTGTATATGAACATTTGCTATGAAATACAGGTTGAGGGCATCTTTCTACTTAGTTCTACAGGGTTATGTCAGTCAAAAATATACATGAAGGTGCATAAAAACCATAGGAAATTTACATCTTCAATGACAAAAATTACAATTTAGAGAAAACGATTCTATAATTATGAGACTTAAATATATGTATATGCTGATGTTAGCCAGTATTCCTAGTGTATTACAAAATACAATCAGTCAGCATCCTTGTCAGTTTTGCACACAATAAAGCAAAAGTAAATGTGGAGAAATGAATCGAGGAAAAAATATCACTGCCATAAACTTACAGACATGTAGTATCTACAAGAGAGAACTTCCAACATTTATATTAGTCCCAATGTTTTAACATGCATTACAAGTCAGCACTGTGATTCTCACAGAGGTTACATGTTGCATGTAGGTATTGCCTGTATTCAAGTGACATATGAATTGGGGTATCCAACTGGATCATGGAGGTGTCCCCCCTAAGATACTGCATCTTATGCCATCTGCATAAATGCCCATGGTACCATAATGGATCTGCTTAATAGGACCAAATATGAATACTAATATGATTAGTTGTCACTTTTTACTTACCTCTGTCATTATCTGAACATCTTTGGTCATGATTTCTGCGAGTACTTTATGAAAGTTCTCAAGAAATCCTGAGGAAGTCTAAATTGCTTCAATCTGAGTCACATGCCCTTTACTCAATTCATCACTGGACTCAGACTGATGTAATTTGTGAATGTCCGTCCTGGCAACGTGAGCAAGAGAGGTTACCTTCAGCTACACTCCATGAACCGGAGAAGACAAGCATAGCCTCATTGAAATTTTGATAAAAAGCAAGTAAGAACAGGGAAGTCCTGTTGATACTCTTTAGCCCTCTTTCCTTGCTGGAGGGCACAGCTTGGTAAAAACAAAACTTGAGGCAAGCAGCATACGTCTTTCCTGGATCTATGTCCTTGGTTCCTTCAATATTTTCTTTTAGCCTTCATCTTAAATTTTTAAATCTTGTTTACAGCCCCATTCTAAGAATAAGCCCATCCCAAAGGAAAATAGGTTTCCTGAGCACAGCATGCTAAAGGTCCCCCAGGATTTCTTATCTTCCTTTCACTGATTCATCCCTTCAATTTAAGGTGGGTACATGGCTGTGGCTGTAATTATATGACAACATGTGTTACTACTGTATATGAGAAAAAGTGGTGTGTGTAATTTGGGGGAAATATAATTATACACAAACTTTGTGGGGGAAAAGCCAGCCCCCCACAACTAATCACGGGTTCGATAAGCACAATTGTATGGTTGATACAATTGTATGGTGGACCACCAAGTGGGGCTGAGGTGAGCATGCTACCATGA
>NW_022103900.1:10595431-10623443 GCF_000313985.2 Echinops telfairi
ATATATTATATATAATAAATATAAAAGGATTTTATTATGTATAATATATATTTATATTTAAATATATAATAAATATAACAATATATTTAAATATAAATATATATTATATATATAATAAAGTCATTGAGCGCATGAGAGATAAAAGAGAGTAAAATAAAGGACTCAGACACATTTCGTGGTAGCATGCTCACCTCAGCCCTGCTTGGTGGTCCACGTGGAGATGGGAGACTGGAGGGCTGGAGAGAGGGGAGGGGAAGGAGGACAAGGGGAAAGGAAACAGGGGAGAGAGAACCAGAGAGGAGAGGAAGCCGAGGAGAGGCCAAGGGGCATCTTTATTGCTAACCAAGGCTTATATACCTTTGGGGGGGCATGCCAGCCACCTAATTACAGGTAAAGACATACGTCACACGAAGTGATTGCACTATAGGTTATACAGCAATGAGAGGGGGACAATCTAAGGACATACACGCAATAGGAAGAGGAGGGATTGGGGGTATACATGTGACAAAATGGGTGGATCCTAGATTCAGGATGGCAGCCTAACTTTGGATGTCACTGAGCAGGTTTGACCTGTTCTCTGGATCTCCATAGACAGAAACCATTACCAGTAGGGTGTAAACCCCACCTACAGGGACCAAACAATGGTCACAAGCCTTTAAGGAAGAAGTAGCCCATTGTCCTTAACAGCAGGGAGCAGGCCCTACCTGTGGTGGGCTCAGACAGTTGTCTGGTGACTGACTGACTTCAGGGAGGTAACTTGACAATCATTTACCATTAGTTGCAAGCAGTGTCCTAAGTCTAATATATATTTGGGGGAGAGGACTTGGGAGAAATCTTTCTGTTTCCCACAAAAGCTTGCACCTCGAACACCCTCTAACTCCCTTTTCTGGACTTGGAAGGAGGGACTCCTAGTGGAATAGCTTTGACCATGCAGATGAGAACATCCTACAAAGGGTTCCTAACGGAAGTCTACAGACTTCACAGGGTCTGAGGACAAAACTCAAGGAGGCATGAACTTGGAAGGAAAGAAAATTACACCTTAATTTTCACTAGGTTTTAACAGAAAGTTAGTATTTTTTTTTCTAATTTTAGTCTTTGTGATCATTCTTATTTATCCATTGAAACAAGAAATATTTTCATATCAGGTTTTAGTTGAGAACAACACTGTTCATGTCATCTTTATTTAGAAAATTTGCTAATTATTAGACCAGGCACATGGTATTGTTATCTACCATATTAGAAACATTTATATTATGATAACATGAATATGTTTCTTATATTTTGTTAGGAGATGGAATTGACTTGATGGCTGTGAGTTTGGTTTTTTAAAATATCATTATACTAATAATTGATTTACTTGTAGCCTTATGAATTCTTATGCATTTATAATGTTTATCAAATAAAATGTATTTGGAGCTTATCAGACAGCCAACCATGGCCAATGCTTGGGAGGATAAAAGGGAGCAATCACCCCATTGTCCACCCTGCTGGACTATTAGATAGGAATCTTATTATATCATTATATTTTGAGGTCTCTGCTTTATAAATTTAATCTGTACTCAAATAATTAGACACTGTACTTAAAAAGCCAGATGAATCTCACTGTTTTTGTGCCATTCCGATGACCTAAACAGATACTTATTTCTAGTTTCTCCTAGTCCATGATCACTATGATTTTTGATCAATTTGCAAAGTTATTCCTCTGAGAGAGTCTTGCCTCCCTCTTATTTTAATAAATAAAGTTTTATTGACTCCCAGCCATGTCCATGTAGCTGTATGTTTACACTTGCTTTTGCACTGCGATGGCATCATTTAGTCATTGCAACTGAGATGGGATAACTTGCAAAGCCAAGAATTTTGGTTATCTAGCCCTTTATAGGAAAAGTTTGCCAAACTTTGATTTACCAAAAGAGAAGGATAAAGTAAGAGGTTTGATTTATTTCACAATTTACTCCTTTTACTTTTGACAAAAGATACCCATTCCTGTACTATAAAGCTGTGGCAATCTTGTTGAATCAGAATTGATTACATAACATGATTGGAGAAAATAAACTCAAGTGTAAATTGAATCTGCAAACTACTAAAAACACCATTTCTAGTTAGAAGACATATGTATGTGTCCTTAATATCAACTATTTTAGTTTAGTACAAGGAAGGAAGAAAGCACACCATTTCCACGCTTCTGAAGTAATTAGAAACCAACATTAAGTTAACATCCACTTTTAATAGAAAAAATGGTCATTTCAAATCAAGAGGCTGAAATTCTACCAAGAACAATCATGAGAATAATATTCCTTACTTCTGCTAGGATTATTAATGGTACCACAGTTTGAACTGACAATGAAAATAGCTTCCCTTGTGGCATTTTGGCAGTTCTATTTCTGTCCTTTAAGAAATAAGAAGCAGACAAAGGACACAAGTCCTTGCTGGGCTGCTGAAACAATAACATAGTGTGAGGAATTTCCAGTTACACAAGAGCTCAAAAGATCCACTTTTATGACTGCTTGAAGACTAGACGCTGGCTGGACACTGACAGAAAAGTCCGTAGCTCCCTGGAAACGAGCAGCCACTTAGAGGGAGTAGCAGTTCAGTCGGGGCACTACGGACCCAGCAATGAAATTTATTTTGCAATGGAAATCGATATGTCCTGAGAAGCAATCATGGAAAGACCTCGGACTAGCCTGGTACCATTTTTGGGGTGCAGAGATGAGAGTGAATTTGCCAATCCCAGGCTCTGTCACTTTAATACAGGCACCAAGACTTTGCTGCCAAGATCTTCTGAACTGTTGGTTAAGAAAATAGTTTATAATTTTATCTTTTGGTTATTCTTTATTCAATATTATCAACATTCTTCAGGGAGAAGCAGAAATTACAATACAGTAGACACTGATTCAAGAATAGAAATAGGGCACAAAGGGTTTCACTATTGCCTAATTCACAGGAGTTTCAAAAAACTGCTAGGAAAGTATGGAAAGATGAGAACATTTTTTAATAGGTGAAGTCGTGTCCTTGATTGTAATTATTTTAACCCTTAATCTAACTCATAATTAAAATGTATCATTTAAAAAATAATTTTTCCATCTGTCATTTTTTCTCAATTCTTCTCATTTCCAGGGTCCTCCTCCTTATCTTTCATATAAAAGTATTCCGCTTTGCAGTAAGATAAGCACTGACAAACACAAGACATACAAACACATCTAACAGTAGACTAAAGTTTTCCTCATTTACAACTCTTTCATCTCTACAGGAAGGAGAATTAATTTTACAAGAGGACACTTAGGACATATTTAGGAAGCTCTGTCAAGCTCCTCAGTCTTAGACGACACTTATAAGACTAGGGAGTAGCTTCCAGTCCCAGGCATCTTGACAGTTTCTATACAACACATGAACGGAACCTCTCACGGGAGGGTGGAAAATACTAGCGCTTACAAGAACTCATGAGGATAACATTTGGTAGTAGGAAGGAGTTTGATAAGGAAAGCAAACCTGAAAAGACAGGTAGATATCATAGCATTAAACACTTGAACACCCGTTTAATATAATTCAGCCAAAATTTATGATGTCTCTATTGAAACAATGAATGAAGTACTTCCTTTATCCTCAGGCTATAAAAAAAGGTGCTCAGCTTAGGGACGAGAGTGAAGATTAGTGCATTAAGAAAATGTAAATGGAGGAAATGTTGCCTGGATCAGACTCTAAAGGCTGAGTAAAAGGTTCAGAAAGCTGAAAAGAGTCTTGTAGGTTAGCGAGCTAGAAGGGAAATCATGAAAGAGGAAGATGAGGCAGGGAGTCACAAGCAATTTTTTATTATCCCCCCAAACAAAAACAAAACAGACCAAAGCAAAAGAAAGAAAAGCCAAACCAGCCAGTGGCCTACTCAAACTCCACTCACTGCCACCAGTCCATTCTGACGGACAGCTTTCGTCAGAGAGTGGCCCTCTGTCCAACAGAAGGAAGCCCTGCACTCAGTCCCTGCCAACCTCACCACCATTCGTCCATTTGGTCCCACTGTCGCAGCTGCCGCGTCAGTCCATCTCCTCAAGGACCTTCCTCTTTCCATGTCCTTACATTTGAACGAGCAGGACGTGTTTCTCCAGCACCTGGTCTCTCCCGAGAGCCTGTCCAAAGAGTGTGAGAATGCCTCCAAGGAGCACTCTTGTTGAACTTCTTCCAAGACATATTGGATCGCTCTCTTGACAGTCCATGGTACTTTCAGTATTCTTTGCTAGCCTCACAGTTCAGATGCAAAGTGCATAGTTCAGATGCATTTTTCCTTGGTCTTTCCTACTCAATGTCAAACTGACATGCATAGGAGGTGATGAAATGTATTATGGCTTGGTTCAGGCACCTCTTAATCCTCAAAGTAACATCTTTGCTGTTGAACGCTCTAAAGAGGTCTTGTGCAGCTGACTTATCCGATGCAATGCATTGTTTATCTCTTGACTTGTTCCCTTGAGCATTGATTACATAGTCCAGTAGAAGATTTTTTTCTTGGTGTTTTGTCTTTTAGGCCTGGTTCCTGGGGTATGTGGGACACTGAATCAGAAAACTGTATGGAATAGACTGTATCATCTTCAGTTTCTTAGCTATGGTGTTTCCACTATATTTTCAGCTATATGGTTACACTAAATTATTGATTTATCATCCTCATTGTAAATATGAGAAGAATTAAGAACAATAAACTACTGGATAAGATGAAGAAAAGGTAAGAGATATTTGAAAAAGGGACTTCCCAGGTACATTGTATAGGCCAGTTGGTTATGCAATGAACTGCCAATCATAAGGTCAGGGGTTCAAACTCACCAATAACTGTAGCTTTTAAAAGATCTAAAGGTTGGAAAACCTAAAGGGATAGTTCTTCTCTGTCCACTAGGGTCACTATGAGTTAGAATCAATTCAATGGCAGCAGGTTTTTCTGTTTGGTCTGAGAGGCTATACAATACAGACAGGACTACAGCTGGATCCTGAACAGACAGAACACAGCTTGAAAAGAATGGGAAATGAAAAAGAAAGTTGAAAAGGCATATTAATGAAAGATAGGAGGGCAATATAGAGTGCTGAATATGTACAACTTTATAGCAATCTAGTTTAAATCTCTGACAGCTCCCTGTCGATGTGCTGCAATCACTCTTGGACGATTTTCAGCAAAATTTTGCTTGCATGTGATATCAGTGACATTGTTCTATAATTCATGCATTGTGTTGGGTCACCTTTCTTTGGAATCAGAACAAACATGGACCTCCTCTAGTCAGTTGGCCAAGGAGCTATCCTATAATTTTCTTGGCATAGATGTGTAGGTGCTTCCAGTGTTTTATCGGTGACTCATAACTAATGAAATATGGATTCGTGTTCACCCCAGGCATTCCAGAGAGGAGCTATGCTTCATAGTGTTTTCATGATCTTTGGGAAGTGGATTGTTGGCCTTTCTTTTGAGGACCCTCTGTTAGCTTTAAACCCCTAGTACTTTATGATTAGTAGCAGGCGCTATTGATTTCCTACTGTTTTTGTAGGCCTTCATTTGTATTTTGGCTGATAGTTGTCCTATAGAACAGAATGGAACTGTCTTATACAGTTTTCAAGGTTGTAATCTTTCCACAAAAGAGCACTGGTGGTGCTGTGGGATAGGTATTGGGCAGCTAACTATAAGTTCAACACTGAAAACCTAATCACCACTCATGGGAGAAAAATAAGACTATTCACTTCTGTAAAGATCTGGAGTCTCACAAATCTTGCATAGAGTCAAATGAGTTGGGATTGACTCAATGGTAAGTTGTTGTTGTTGCTGTTGTTTTTAAGTCTTTTTGGAAATAGACACATCTTTGGATGTTGTCACATCTTTCTCCATTGGGAGGTTGGTGGGTTTGAACTGCTGAACTTGCAGTTAGCAGGACTACAAGCACAGAGAGAAATCTTGAGGCTATTGTGTTGTGGATGGAAAAAGAAAGAGGGGTAAATGACCAGATTGTGGATTTTTATACTTGGAAACACAGCCAGAGCCTGGATTTTAAATTTGTGTAACTGAGAAAGTATGATACCATTAATAGGGAAAAGAGATTCGCAAGCAGGAGCTTTTAAAAATCTTTTGTAGGTGGTGCAAAAATTTATTTGTGACTCAGATACATTGTGTTTATATTGCTTATGAATATTTATATTATTAATATTATAGCCTTAAATAAGTGTAAAAGTGACAGCTATGTGGAACCACCTCAGGTTTAAAGTGGCAGGGCACTTCAGTAGAAATATTGAGCAAACAGAAATGCATATTTTAGAGGTCCTGGACAAGTCTTGCGACAGTCATTGGTCCTATGTTCATTTCTGGATCATCTTTTTCTGGTTGATAGGTTCTATCAAGCCAGTTTTGACGTAGGGTGACCCGATGAACATCGGAACAAACGCTGCCTGGTCCTCACAGTCACGGCTGTGTTTGTTCATTGTTGTAGCCACTCTGTCCATCCATCCCTTGATGCTCTTTCTCTCTCCCTGTCCTTCCGGATAGTTTAGTATAGATACAGTTATTGTTTTCCTAAGATATCTAATTATGTAGCTGAAGACTAATTAATTAGAATAAAAACATGTGGCCAGTTCATGATCCATCTACTCTGAAGAATTAGGGGATTTAGTTTTCCTTTACTGCATGGCAGGAGTCCTGGCTTCCCAATGGGTAATGCCTCTGACAGCAGTTCAAAACCACCTCCTGGTGCCCGGGAGAAGGATGAGGCTTTCCACCCAGAACCATGGATGGTTTCAGAGTGCATTCTGCCATGGACTACAGGGTCACTCTGAGTTGGAATTAACTCTATAGCAGTGCATTTTGGGGTGTTTTTTTTTGGGTGCCTGGCAGGAGAAAGATGAGACTTTCTAGTCCTGTACAGAGTTCAAGTCTTAGAGACCCACAGGGGCAGTTGGACGCTGTCCTATAGGGTCTCCCGGGGTCTGAAATGACTCAATAGCATTGAGCATTTATTTTGCTGTGTATTGTGGTCAGTTTGAGGAAATATGTTCTTTGGGGTTGCAACTTTACCCATATTTATTCCATCTGTAAGCTGAACAAAGCGTATCAGAAGGTGGACGATGAAGAAGAACATGGCACCAGGATTGGAGAAAGGCTTCTTCTCAGTCTGTGATATGCAGATGATACACCGTGCTTGCTGAGAGCGAGGGACCTGAAGTGCTCACTGATGAAAATCCCAGATGGCTGCCGTCAGTTTGGATGACAGCTCAATGTGAAGAAAACACAAATCCTGATTATACTAATAGACAAGATCGTGTAAATGAAGTCAATCATTTCATTTTGCTTGGATCTACAATCAATGCTTATGCAAGCAGCAGTAAGGAAATCAAAGTATGTATTGCATTGGGCAAATCTACTCCACAGGACTTCTTTAAAGCGTTCACAAGCGAGGATGTCACTCTAAGGACTAAGGCGTGCCATGGTACTTTTAATTGCTTCATATGCATGTGGGAATTGGACATGGAGTAAGGAACCCCGAAGAAGAATTGATGCCTTTGAATGTTGGTGAGGGCCGAGAGTATTGACAGTATCGTGGGACTGCCAACAGGACAAACAGATCTATCTTGGAGGAAGTACAGCCAGGATGGTCCTTGGAAGCCGGAATGGCAAGATGCAGTCTCACGTACTTTGGACATGTTAACAGGAGGAATGCGTCCCTGGAAAGGGACAGCATGCTTGATGAAGGAGGACGCCAACGTGAAAGAGAAAATCTCTGAAGGAGGTGGATTGGCTTAGCGGCTACAAGAGGGAGCTCCAAAATAACGATTTGGAGGATGGTGCCCGGCCAAACGGTGTTTTGTTCTGCTGTCCAGAGGGTCACTCTGAGTCGGAACCAACTTGATTGCCCCTAAGAACAATAATTGTGCTAGAAAAGGCCATTTTAACGTAACAACTGCCATCTATATACTCATTTTTATTTGATACGTAGACTCAATGTGGTAAAAATACCAACAGAAATCAGAAATTCTGTCTAAAGTTTCTCAAAGGAAATTTAAAGTTTGCTCCCTCTGCTGTTATTTCTAATATCTCATTATACAGCCCACTTCAAACCCTCTCCTTGCAAAACATGTCTACGCAAAACGACTACTTTCTATTGGTCCTATGAAATTGGTGACAAATGTACATGACAGACCTTTTTCCTTCCTGTTACATTATGAACTCATAATTGGTGATGACTGGTTTGACTCCTCTCGTTCCTTACTGTCAAGAATAGTCCATTGGTGGTGAATAAGGGTTGAATAAATCAATGAATAAAATTATTTAACAAGGGATTTTCTAACCATTTGATTTTTAAAATCAAGAAAGGTGATTTTTGATGATTTTCCTAGATTCACATATACTACATTCCACAACATGATTATTAATGAAAGTTTGCAGCTTTTTTCTTTTCCCTTTGACTTGTGCTCCATTTACAAACGAAGGTCCCCAAAGTCTGACCCCAGTCCCACACTTCGGTTGACCTCACCTTGAGGAGGCAGCGCTCCCTCAGCTGCTTGTTGCGTGCCTTCCCAAGGGCTCGCCTCGGGCCCTGCATCTGACAATGTCCCACTGTTATTTTTACGGTTTTAAGTGGCTAATCTCTCAGCAGAGGGTTAGTTTATCCAGTGTGCCTAGTCTGGAAGCTCTGTCGAAACCTGTTCAGCAAAGGCGACCTTGCTGGTATTTGAAACACTGGTCATAGAGTTTCCAGTATTTTAGTAACGACACATAAGCTACCGCGATGACAAACTGATAGATGAATTTGGTAAGTTTTAAGTGCTTTTTATGAACATCTTATCAAAATTTTGTTACATATTGGATATAAGAAAGTAATCTGAATGTAACCATTTCATGAAAATGTGCATTAATTATTACATTTTATTGCAAAACAAAGCAGACCTCAGGACCACTGAATTAGGCAAAATTATTTAGGGCGAATGTGCAAAGAACCTAAATTGAGATATTTTTCTAGTTAGTGTTTTGCTCTCTACAGCTTTTATTTGGTCACCTGCCACTCTTAGTTGCTAGGGAAGCCAGACAACCACATTCGTTAAAACAGTACTCTTAAATTTAGACTAGTAACACCTGAATCCGTGCATTTGCTACATGGATTCTACTAGGTAATTGATTTCACAGCATACTGCCAGCTGGCACATTTACCTTCCCAAGCACTCCTGAAAATATCTGAAGTAAGGCTCTTTAAACAATTCACATTAAGATCTTTCATTACCAGAAAATAGTACATAACTATTATATATTATTTTCAGTCTTCATTAAGACTCTCTTTACTAATTTGGAGGACACCAAGGATATGCACATGTATGTTACTAGATGCAGTGGACCAATTCCAGTGCTTACCTAACTTGACCTGTCAACAACATGTGGCATAATTGTTGATTTCCTTCTCTTAGAAGCATTTTCTTCCTTTGGTTTCTGAAACCTTTCTATCTTTTGTTTCTCTTCCTATTCTACAGACTGCTCCCACTAATTTTCTTCTACTGGTTCAAGCTCCTCTTCCAGATTTTGAGATGCTGGGGTATCTTAGTGTTCTGCTGTTGGGCCTTTGCTCTGTTTATTCAAGTACTGCTGGCCCTGGTGAAGCAAGAGGATACACACGGGGTTGCCTACCAAGTGGTTAGTGGTTTGAACTCACCCGATGCTCCAGGCGAGCCTGATTAGGGAGGCTGCTTCCAGAAGGATTTACAGTTTGGAACCTCTATGGCCCAGTTCTACTCTCTAGCATGGGTTTGGCTTGGTTTTGGGTTTCTGTTTCTAATGATTTCTGTTCCTGAATCATGTCTGCATGAATGTCTTAAAGTTGTCTCTAAGCTTAAGATAGCTTGGAAGCTTGAACTATCTTGAGACAAATGTGCTCAATAACTCTCCTGTCTTTCTCCTCTCAGGGAATAATTCGATTCTTCTATTGTCCTGGTCCATGACAATGTAGATAATGTTTATTATTCCAATCTTCAGCGAGTGTTGTGATCAATACCTTGAAAATATATCCAGAGTCTAACCAGCCCATGGCTGTTTGAATCCCTGCTACAGTCGTCCAACGGCTGCACTTCTTTCAACAAAGCCAAAGTCTCTAAATTAATCTCAATGCTTTTTATAGTTTAGAGTCCTCCTTGAAATCATAGTGATTTTTACAAAACTGTAACTTCAGTTCATGGTATCCATGCCCCTTTCCCCACCTACCAATGGCTTCCTCATGTCAGGTCAAAGTACATACACACCTACATAGATTAATGAACAAACAGGAAGTAAATAAATAAAGCCCTTGACGTGACCCATTAGGTGATATGATCTGGACAGTTGCGCATCTTGTTTCCTACCACCTGTTTATTTCCGACTGTGATCCAGCCTCGGTCTTCCTTGCTGTTCCTCAGACATTTCAAAAACGACTTTGGGGATTACTTTGTTGACTTTTACCCAATGCTCCATTCTCCATCTGCCCAGGGCATGCTTCTTCAGTATGTTTGGGCATATACTTTAATGCCATCTTATAAGTGAGTCTTGCCTGGACTATTTTATTAAGAGGGCTTACACAAGCTTTTCTATTTTTCTCTTCTCGTTCTCTGTATTTCACTTCATTGATTTGGTATGCACCTTTTGTATATCTCTTCCAAGTACAATGCAAAATCCTGGAGATCAGGCGCTTTGTTTGTTTTGTTTGTTGTTCTATCCTTGCTGTTGTTATTGTTGTTCCTAGTTGCTTTCCACTGGCCTCTCATGGTGAAGAAACACGAGGTGTAGCAGAACGAAAGATTCTACTGTTCTGAGCCAGCTTCAGCACAAAGGATGTGTCTGAGTCCACACTTGCTGGTGTTACTGTGTGATTTTATCCCACCGCAAGTCTATCTCTGGTAGCCCTCCACTCCACCGAACACACGCTACAGTTACTGGTCTGACAGGGTGATATGTCTAACCCAACCTACCTTAATTCATGGAGTGCATTCTGCAATTCACAGGCTTTTAAGTTGGTGCTTATCACTAGATAACCAGTACTTTTTTTTCTTTTCTTAGTTTAGAAGTTCCTCTGAGAAAACCTTCTGATATTTGAAATACTGGTAGCATAGCTTCCAGCGTCACAACTCTCTGCAACATCACAGGGTTACAAACTGGCAGATGGGCATGGGCTATATTTTAGCACCGAAAATAGTGGCTAGCACTTAATAATGGTCAATACAAGCATTTGCAATGAATGGTCAAAAACTAATGTCTTTTGCAGTGCAAACATTCTGATAGCTTTTTTCTCAAGAAATCATCTCGAATCCACCCAGACTCCCTTGTGTTTGTACTATTTACCCTCTACCATTTATTGTAGTCAAATATGCACACTAAAGCAATTTGTTCTGTCCTCAGGATAATTTGGTGCCTAGTCTGTAGTACAGAATCTTTGTGACAACTACTCTCTTTGATTCTCAAGAGCCTTTTATTGCCTTATTTTAGGTTTGAGGTTTCATTGAAACTGATAGTGGTTATCTGAAGTCTGATTCCCAGTTAAGCCAGGTTCACTCTATGGATTTTATTGTTTAAAACACTAGTGGTGACTGCATAAAGACATATTCAAGAAATTGTGTTTGATTAGTATTGGAATTGTATTCAGCTTCTCAGCATGAATGAATAAAATAAAAGCACAATTTAAAATTTTTTCCCCTTTAGTTTAATAATATATTCACACAACAGTGAAGTGGTATGGAAATTCACTAAGTAGAGATAAACGTAAGTGAAAATAAAGAATGCTAAGGGCGACACCCTCCCCCCAACCAACATGCATGCCATTTGGAAAGAGGAAGTATAATATGAAGAACATAAATTTATGAATTATAAAATAACATTGAAGCAGACATTTATTTTCATATTCAAGAATGATAAAAATTGTATAGATTGAACTAAATAAAATTAATGTAATCAATATATAGTATTGTAATACCATTTTCTTATTATACCAGTGACTTATTGTATTGTAATCTCTTAGTATGAAGACTGCTTTAAAGGTTTTCAGAGACTTGCTTACACTCACCTTAAGAGTGCCATGGATGCGAATGTAATCTGTTTTCTGGGATAGCATAAATGGAAAATATATAAGTATATTTGTAGGAGAATTATGCTACAGCTAATCAGTATTGTATTTGGCATGAGGTAGTATAGGACTGGGCACATCTTCCCTTGGTTGTGCACAGGATCACTATGAGCCAGAATCAACTCAACGGTACTGTGTTAGTCTGGGTAGACACGAGAAACAAATCCATAGAAACTCATATGTGTATGAGTATACACACATATATACAGGGTAATTGTACATTAAAAAAGCATCCCAACCCAGTCCAGTCCAAGCCAATAAGTCTGATATTAGCCCATATGTCTGATACCAATCTATAAAGTCCTCTTCAGACTCACGAAACACATGAAATGATGCTGAATGCAGAATGATCACAGGCCAGTGGATAGAAAGTCTTTGGATCCAATGTCATTGTAAGCATTTCAGCACTGGCAGGGGCCTCCATATGGCTTCTCCAGTTTCCAGGGCTGCATCAGGGTAGGTCCATGTGCTACTCCTCAGGGATGTCTCAGGGAGTCAGCATAGAGAAAGAAAAGTGCCCCGCCTCCAAGGAGGAAAATACAGGAGTTCCCAGAATTCTCAGGAGAAGGCCATGCCCACACAGAGGTCTCAGTGATTATATCTTGACTGACAGACCAGACTCCATCCCTTCACTTATAATCCTCTCAAATTGACACCAGTTTATGTAACTACCACAGACCACCCCTTGTCAATTTGACACTTTCACATAGCTTTTTAACCGTATATAATTTTCAAACAAACAATAATAAAATCCAAACTATACCTAACAGGATAAAATTAAATGCATATAATTCAATATGTGCCATCCTCATTTAAACATAGCATTCTATAAGTGAACAACAACAAAAATATATCCCATGCCTAACAATTACAGTTAAGTAACACCTACACCTAATCCTATAATCCTCTGAATATATTTTCCCCCATTTATGAAAATTTGTAAATCAACCACTTCATGCCTTTAACTACTCCATTTTGGGTATCCAATTTCTATACTTCCCACATACATCAACCCAGTGCTCTCAGGAGACAATCATATTCTTTGATGTGAAGAATCTTCATTCCAGGTGGAATCTTATGAAATCTGCATTCATAAGCAAAGTCAAGTCAGAACAGGCCACCCATAAAGTCTGAAGCAATATGCACCAGTTCTCAGGCTCAAATATCTTCTCTTTATCTGGTCAGGTTGTGGTCAACTTAATGTGGGCTGCCTCATCTAGCCTCACCAGGGTGTCCATTAGTGGCCTTGCCTTAGACTATGGCCCCATCACAAATTCTCAACAAGCCTAACCCCCTTGTGCTAGGTCATGAACTTCAGAGCAGTCAGCTCGCTCTTATTTTCTCCTTTATTTCCTTGTAAACCAGGTCCACGGGTATCAGTGGCCAGTCTCAACCCATTTCTCTATTGCTGCATTTCTCCCATTTCCACTCAACAGGAAGATCCAGGAGGGCATCTAGCAAGCATTTCAGCTTGCCCACAGGCTCTCTTTAACATTCAGTCCTACAGAGGACTTTTCTTCATGGTTCCAGATTTTTTCTACCTTATGACCAAAACCACTAGTTCAAGATTTCCCCAAGGTCAAAGAATTCCTCTTTCTTCAATCTGCCAATCTTCTTCATTGCCTGTTCTTACTTTGGAAACTTCACCATAAGCTGTTCACTTTGTGTGACCTGCTAGCTTTTGAAATATTTTGGATATAGCTTTCAGCATCATAGCAACACACAAGCCACCCTAGTACAACAAACCGACAGACCAGTGGTGGTAGTTCAAATTAATCATTATTTTAGAAAACATTTTGGTGAAGAATCAACTAAATTTATGAAAGAACTGGGCATTCATTAGAGCGTGGTGTCTTGCTTTATCTGTTTAAAACTTTGATTATTATGCAGTATAAAAATAGAGTCATATTATCATAAAGTAAATACATTTTAAAGTTAACATTAGTGTTTGTTATAACACTAAATGTGCTTGGATTGTTTTATCATTTTATATTATTCTATTTGATGAATGCTTTATGTAACCATTTTTATATTGTTTGGCATTTCCCCATCCCATTTTCACAATTATGTATAAACTCCGATCAACACTTTAAAAAATAAATTTACAGCTAACTCAATAGGTCTACACATCACTAAGAAATTTTTAAGGGGCTAGTTGATTTGGAAAATTGTATTAAGGTTTTGAATATTTTTAAAGTTTTTTATTTTCCATGGCAAATAATTCTAAAAAAATTGAGAAGTTTTTTCCACCCCCAGAGCATTTAAAGAAACTGAATGAACTATAACGTTATAGGTAGTGAGTTAGATTTCACCCACAATGAATTTGGCAGGTTTAATTTGCTCCCATATATTAACAATGAAGCTGGTTTTTCAGGATTGTGTCATTTTACATTTCTTTGTGTTCATATCATTTTAAATTTCCTTGTTTATCTTTTTCTTACTAAGCTCTAAGTTAATTTCTTCCATACTTTGTGTGTACATGCTTGTTACAAATACGGCTTGGTTACTTTTACCTTTTTTATTGTGGATTGATTCTTTTTATGAGTCAAAGTAGTAGTCTTTCTTGTTGTGTTGTTTCTCATGATCTTTCCGATTTTGAATAAATTAAGTTATTTGCTTGCTGAAATTTATTTAAGGTAACTGTTGGGAAATGTTTCTATATTTCTTCCATTCCTGAATTACTAGTCAATTGTGCTCTTATGGTCAGTTCTCTTCCTTTCTGATCTGTACTGGCATCCTCATCTTATTCCAAATTCTTTCCTATGGACGAGTATGTTTGCAGGGAATCTTTTTTATTTCATTGTCAGTTCTTGATACAGCACCATATATGTTTTTAATATTACTGCAGCTTCATAATTTTAATATATCCTAAGGCAAGTCCCCTGCTCTCAGTATTACTTTTCAAACATGTCTTAGACGTAATAAGAATGTTTAGACGGGCCACAGGTTGATTCCGTAAGGTTAAAAATGATAAAATTGAGCGTTCATTGGAATTATCTAGGATCTAAAAGTTGTTCTTGGGAAACATTTCTTTGCAATATTCTCTTCACATTAGGAAAAAAAAGGTGATATGTTTTAATGTTCAGAGATTGTTCTATATCTGTCTTGCAGATATATCATAGGAATCTTGCTGGAGACAGACAAGTCATCCAAAGGTTTAATAGAGTATGGAATGTAGACCGTTGATGAGAGTGCTGACTCATAGTGAACCCCGGTGGCTTTCTGAGACTGCAGCTGTTCACGGGAGCAGAGAGCCCAGTCTTTCTCCCACTGAGCTGCTGGTGGTGTCGTACTGCCAACCTCGCGGTTAGCAGCCCAACGTTTACCCACTGTGCTTACCAGGGCTCCTACCTTCTATTAATAAAATATGTTACTCCTTTTTGATGATACTGTCATTCAAGAACTAAAAATTATATTTATACTTTTTGGCAGCGGTTCTCAACCTTCCTAATGCAGAGACCCTTTAATATACACTTCCTCATGTGGTGGTGACTCCCCAGCCATAAAATTATTGTCATTGCTACTTCATAACTGTCATTTTGCTACTGTTATGAACTGGGCAACCCCTATGAGAGGGTCATTCGACCCCCAAAGGGGTCACAACCCTCAGGTTGAGAACCGTTGCTTTCTGGGAATCAATTAGAAATACTATTTTGTAATTATTAATGGAAAATTCATTTTGAAGTTAAAGTAAGATGAAATGTTAATATTAAATGATCATTTTTGATATCTCACTTCATAAATGATATTCAGAATATCATGTCTAATGTAAATTTAAAATACCAAATTTCTCAAACAGGCTAGAGTTGGACTATTCATCTTTTTCCATCCATTCAGAACTAAGAGAGCTAAAAATTCCTTCTGCCTACTCCCTGGGTACGTTTATACACCACACTTATTTCTTGATTAACCCTGCACACCTCTATGCATTGTTTCTTTTTGAAAAGCACCTTTAAAACTCAGCCAAGGGTGCCGTATGATTTCAGTAGGAACATTGAATGTTAACAGTAAGTCATACTAAATACACCAGGGTAAGCTATGAAGTATGGCGACTGGGGATCCAGCTCATACATGGCACAGGTTCATTCCAAATGAAACATGTTTAAGTATGCATGTCTCTGTCATCAGTGGATAGCTGCACGCATGTTCTGTCTATATTTGTCTCAGGGATAAAAAAAATGTACCATCAAAATAGTGCCTTCCAAGTGATCTACTAGGCAATGTCAATTCAGGCAAAGATGGCAACTCAGGGATGGTCACTGTGTCTCCATATTTCAAAGGAGAAATCCAAATAGATTTTCTCAAAGGATATAGGGCAGTCACAGAAGCTTGTCATGTAAAGGTTTTAAGAAAGTTGAAAACTACAATGGTGAGCAAAAGGTCAGGGAAGTTGCACCAAGAAATGTCGTCCCATGTGAACATGCACTTGCTCATTTGTCCAAGAAAACAAGAGCTCTGCTCTCCTATGAGCATTTCCATGGGGAACCTTATCCCATCCAGACTCAGCCTTGATCTTATCCCTTCAGACTTGGTTTTGTTTCCCAAATTCAAAGAATGCTTTAAGGACTATGACTTGAGTCCACTGGTGATATCCAAACGGCCTCGTGAATATGATATAAATTAACGAAGGCAGAATTTTTCAGGAAAAGTTTGAGAGAGGGAAACAGCAACTTGGAATTTGTAGTGATTTTGATGGAAGATATGTTGAGAAACAATATCTTCACATTTTTATATAGTAAAGAGTTCTATCATTTTGCTATAAGACTTCGTTACAATACTTTTTGACAAAAGTGTGTGTTTATTACCTATAAGGAGAAAGCTAGGAACAGCAAGCTTAACTGAGGAGGACTATTGTGCTCCCTAGTCTGTTTGCGTCTCTACCATTTTCCACCCTGTTTGGTTCCAGGGGGTCAACTTCACCCTGGGTTCAACCCATGGAACCCTCCGGAAAGAAAAACGAAAAGAATAGTGCAAGAAAAGGCTCCAGGAATTTTCTTCCCCTTTCACCACCACACCATCTCTTTCAAGCCCCTCTCCCCCTGCCCTGCCGACTGCCATGATGGGAGCACGTTGCTACTGAAACCTCTACAGAGCCCACAGCTGCCATCACGGGGTCCCCTTCTTAGCCCTTCTGCCCCTTTCTAATGTCTTTTTCCTGTGTCTGTCATCCAACTGCTTCACTGTTTTTTCCTGCTTTCCTCTAACACATCCTATGTCTGTAAATACGCATCCTCCCTCCCCAAGAGAAGTTTCCATTGTGAGAACGAGCCAATTCATGGCTCCCATGAGATGTCTCAGAAAAGTCCTGTGCTCCACGGAGTTGGGGGTGGCTTTGACTAAACACCGAGCCTTTCCTCCAAGATGCCTCTGGGTATTCAACCTGCCATCACCTCTATGACACAACTACAGTGTCTAGCAGATAAAACAGGAACACTAAAAAGAATATGAAACCAATTGACTGACATATATTATGAAACCATGGCTCTAAATGTCCAAATCAGGACAGCAAATTACATGAAGTGTTTGGCTGTACAACAACTATTGTCTCTTTGTTGTTGTAAAATTATATTCAACCCAGCATTTACTACTTCAACCTTTGTCAGGTGTGCCTGACACTTTCAACGCACCATGCAGTCATGGAGATGAATAATTTCTGAACGGAATCTCAGTCTTTTTTTCACTTAGTAATTTACTAAAATAATTCAAAAATGAATATCTAGATTAAGACTCAAGAAAAAGAAGTATAAATTCTACTTCCAACCCAACTGATGCTTTTTAGAATAAAAATTATGTGTATAACTATTGTTCAAAAGGTCAAGGGAAATTGAAAAATTGTCAAGATACATGCTAGAAATTTATTAGAATAATGAGTACTTTCTTCCTTATCACTGTCTATCAGAATTAAAATAATACATTACTTTCTAAAGTTGTATATCAAATTAGAACTAGGTTGAAAAAGTCAAAGTGATCTAATCAACATTTACATGAAATTCACTCTTTAAATTCTTCATCAAAGCTATAAGGATTTTTCCCCCATTAAGACTTATTTAGTACAACAATTTTCATGACTTTTTTGCTGATTTAGAATCAAATGGTTTTTACTCTGAGTATATTTTATATAAAATTAAATGTTCTTATTTGAACATTAACCTTAGACTGAATATTCTAAATCATACCATCTATGATAGCAATACTAATATATCTTTTAATTTTCTAATGTGATGTAAAATTGTGTATAATAAAATATTCAATCCATTGAACTTCTGAGTTTTCTTACACTGTGGCTTTGAATAAGATATCACATCTCTTTTCTTAGTAGCAGAACTTACATTTATTTAAATTCTTATGAGTATATTATATCTAGAGATACACACTCATTGATTGTTGTAACCATAATCCTGGTATAAACAACCACAAATCTGTTTGATGGCTAAGCTTACAAAGATCTACCATGATAATTAACTAAGATGCTGCCTACTATGTCTAGTAATATCTGTTCAACAAGCCTACCATTTGATAAAGATGTACTTATTTTCATTTCAAATGCCTTATTTTTTTCATAGTGTATAACCAATTAACTGATTGAAATTTCAATTTCCAAGTAGAACCACATTGTCACAGTTTAAGTTATATCCTAATAAGAATTTCTGTATTATACAGCAATCTACAGTGTGTGACGGGAGATTGTGGTTCAGAATTTTAGATAGAAATATAAGCCAGTCAGATTCCATTTTTATTTCCTAACAATATGAGGGTATGTACTAAATGGCCTTTCTATTCACAAGTTTCATTTCTTTGCCAAAATGAAGGGATCAAAATAATCCCTTGGATACTGAGGCCATTAAACCATTACAATAAAATTTATGTCTTGAAGGGAGTCACCATCATTCATCATTCATTTGCTCCATAGTCCAAAGAGGGATCTAAATAATAGTGCAAAATTAAATTTTTATTTAGTGCTGATGAAATATTTATTTATTAAAAATGTAGTCATCCACAATCAAATTTTTACTTCAGTCTCTATATTTGGAATCTGCTGATAGTTACTGGAAGCTGTTTAGGGATTGGAACACTCAGCACTATTGTATTGTGATCAATAATTAAATTTAGTGCTGACATGCATCTAGTTTATGCAGCAGTCTCTGACAATCCCATCTTGCAAAATTAATCCTTTCCAATTTATTTAATAGAGGACGTGGACAATAAAATGATTCAGATGAGTACCAAAGCAGGATTATTTCTGGTCAATATTACTTTATTATAAATTGGGTCCACATACTCATTAGTAAATTAACTGTCAAATCTGAAAACAGCCTTTTTTTGTTTAAAGGTAATTATTGGTACTGAAGACAAGAAGGCACTTAACCTTGCTGTACAGTTGTCCTTACCACAGTATTTTTTATTCTAGGCTATAACTAACCCATCAAAGCTGCAGAGGGAAAATAATTAGTGATATTAAATGGAAAAAATTTTAACTATTACACAGCCAAAACCATTTAGATACAGAAAAATAACCAGTTAAAAATAGAGTTTTATAATTACTTGAAGACTAAATTTGGGGGTTTTTTTAGTTGGGGGGTGTTGTAGAACATATTTTAAATTTACCACCAGAAATCCTCTGGGGGAGGAAAGGAATACTGATGTAGCAATACTTTTATTTAAGAAATAGTTAGAAGTGGCTGAATTTTTTCTTAAGAAAATCTTATCAGAAATCATGTCCAGACTTCAGTGAGAATTGACAAATCGGAAAGTCTTTAGAAAAGCTTGTTAAAAAAAGAAACATTCTAGTATGCTAATTAAAGTGTGTAGTCACATTAAAGAATTTTATCATCATATGAATTGTCCAGTATAGTCACACTCAATGCCACTAAAGTATTTAGCATAATTATCTTTGTACAAATGTATTAAACCACTTATTTTTTACTTTTCTTATTTCCACACAAAGGAACAACAGTCTTGAATAAGCATTATCCTATTGCATATTTGAGAGGATGTATAATTATGCTTGAAGTATTAGTTTTCCAAACAGATTTAAAGATGCAAAGCATATTGCATATACAGAATGACTGAAAGAATATCATCTTGTATTATGAACATTTATGTATTATGTAATTTAAGTATATTGTTCTCAATGTTTGTACAAAACACAAATCTGATGGAGAAATGCTGAGTCTTATTGTATTGATTGCTGCTAGAGCTATCAAAGAATGGAAATGCAGCGAAGAGAAAGTGGCATACACTCATTCTATTGATGTCCACTGTCAATAACCTGCACCTCAAGAAGTTCCCCAATCGCCTTTAACTGTTTCATTTATTTATTAAATTGCTCATAGTTCACAAAGAACACCAACATGTTTTCTGTGTCTTGAAAATATGCTGCACTTATATCCTAATCACTGAGTTTGTATTTAAGCTACAGCTAGGATGAACTAGAGGATAATGAAGTTTCAGCGTGTTAAATAATACACTGCTGACTGAAATGAAATCACTCCAGTACTATCTATCTCACTCATCCACTCTCAGAAATAAGATGAAAAATAGATACCCCAAAAGATATGTTTTACAAATTAATTTCATCAACCATGATGCTGTCAGATACCTGGATAATTTCAACTACAAAATGGGCTGGTCATGTGTTGTTGTTGGTAGGTGCCGTTAAGTCGGTTCTAACTCATAGCAGCTCTGTGCACAATACAATGAAACCCTCCACAGTCCTATGCTGTCTGCACATTTATTATTATTTTTAGCCAATTTTTGCAGCCACTGTTTCAATCTGATTTTTGCTGCCCCTCTATTTTACCAAAATACATGGAACAAGTCTTATCATCCTGGCTTCCAAAGGGCATTTCTGGCAGCACTTCTTCCAAAGGGGAGATATTTGGAAATATTAGTCTATCCTGTGAGGAATGGTGCTGAGT
The DNA here is from genome assembly GCF_000313985.2 of Echinops telfairi. Classification (NCBI taxonomy): domain Eukaryota; kingdom Metazoa; phylum Chordata; class Mammalia; order Afrosoricida; family Tenrecidae; genus Echinops; species Echinops telfairi. The sequence goes on from NW_022103900.1 coordinate 10,616,427, forward strand.
GATCAAGGATTTGGAAATGTTAGAGTACTTTTGAATGATTCATAATCCATATATAACTACCCTTCTTAGTTCAAGTGTGGACCCTGCATGACTATTGGATTATGGTGGCTGGGAAGGGAGAGAGCGAAGCAAAGTGCCCACCCATTTGTGCATTTCAACTTGAAGTCTGGGGCTCTTGGTCATGTTACATGCTCTATAGACTCTTCGCTTTAGCTCCGTGTATTCCTTCTGCTCCAGTTTGCATGCACTAAAGTTCTTGGTTTGTCTGGAACGCAGTCTCTTCTTTCCACTGTGATTTTCAGCAGCATCTTAGGCCCTTTTTGAAACCAGGGGAAAATGTCACCTACTTAATAAGCCTTAAATATTTTTGCTATGTATTTATAGCATTTACCCAGTCACGATCAGCATTATCAACATTGAAATATTTATTAAGCATTTCTTTGCTAAGGACTGCCTTATGGAGTGCTCAAAAGGCATGGAACACAGGCTCTGACCTCTACGAATTTACTTACTATTTGAAAGATCAATGTGCCTGCAGGAAGACACATACCACTGAGATTCGCTGAGGGGAAAGCCTGCAATGTAGACTTTATGCTGCTTTCATAGTTTACTAGTCCTGGGTTTCCTATTGTGAAACCCGAGAGAGAGCTATAGCTGCCCGCTTCCACTGAGTCAAGGAAGGTCTCTTTGGATTTGGTACCGTCTCTACGGTTCCTGAGTGGTACAAACAGTTAGCCAAATCTGCTGCTAACTGTGAGCTCACAGTTCAAGTTCAATGAAGGGTTTTGGAATTTCCCTTTTTCTCAAGGTTGTCCATAGTTTGTTATGATCCACACAGTTTAATGCATTTACATAGTAAATGAAACACAAGTAAGCATCTTTCTGGTATCCTCTATTTTCAGTCAAGATCTAACTGACACCAGCAATGGTATCCCCTTGCTGCATATTCTCTTTGGAATCTTCCATGAGCTTCTGGGAGCTCCCTGTCAATGTACTGTTGCAAGCACCGTTGAATAGTCTTCAGAAAATTTTTACTTGCATATGAAGGGCTACTCTCCCCAAACCTGAGGCTCATTTGATTTTTGTTTTTGATATGAGGGGAAGAGTGCATTTGGAGTTTGTTCCACCAGGTCAGACTGTTCATCAAGCTTTCTATTTAGAGGTTCTAAAAATATTGCATAACAGTGCATAGCCAAAAAAGCCCAATATGTGGCAGACTGGGGACTGGTTTTTGCCACCACGACAATGTATCTGCTCACGCAGACATCCCAGTGCATCAGGTTTTGGCAAAAACAGCATGTCTCTCTTGCCCCATGCACCTTACTCACCTGCTCACACACCACGGAGGTGAGACTTCTTTTTGTTTCCAAAAATGAGAGGGACATGAAACTACAGCAATTTAATGACGTAGAAGAGGTGAAGAAAAAAGCAAGGAAGGTGCTGTCAGTCATCCAAACAGATGAGTTTGAAAAATGTTTCCAAGAATGGAATCACAGATTTGACAAATGTATTAAGTGTAATGAAGAGTACTTTGAACGTGATAAGGTTGTTTTGTAAAAAAATTTAAATACATAACTTTGAAAAAAAATTTTTTGGGGGGTGGGTTACTCACTTATATGACATTGTTCTATAATTTGAACACTTCGGTTGGGTCACCTTTGTTTGGAATACGTAAAAATATTAATCTCTTCCAGTCAGTTGTCCAAGTAGCTCTCTTTCAGTTGTCTTGGCCTAGATGAGCGAGTACATTCACTGCTTCATGAACTTGTTGGAATATTTCAATTGGTATTTCATCAACTTCAGAAGCCTTGTTTTTGGCTAATGCTTTCAGTGCAGCTTGGACACTTCCATTTATTATGATTGTTTCTTGCTCATAGACTACCTCTTGAAATGGTGGAATGCCCGTTAGACCTTTTTGGTATAGTGGATCTGTGAATTCTTTCTATGTTCTTTGTTACTACCTGCATCATTCAATATGATTGCACATACAATCTTTCAATGATGGCAACTTTCAATCTTTCAATATGGCTTGAAGTTTTTCTTTAGTCCTTTCAGTTTAAGATATGTTGTGCATGCTCTTCCTTTTTGTTTTTCTTTCTCTAGGTCTTTGCGCATTTCATTATGATATTTGACTTTGTCTTCTTGAGCTGCCCTTTGAATATTTTCATTCATTTTTTTGACTCCATCATTTTTTCTATCTGTCTTAACTAACTCTATATTTAAGAGCAACTTCCTGAGTCTCTTCTGACATCTACTTTATTCTTTTCTCTTTTTTCCTGTCTTTTCCATGAATGATGTTCCTAATACCCTCCCACAGCTCATTAGGTTCTGCCATTAGTGCTCACTGTGGCAAATCTTTTCTCGAGATGCTCTTCAAATTTGAGTGCAATATTCTAAATGTTATTTTGCCTCTCTTCTTGGTCTTGTTTTAATTTTCTGCAGCTTTATTCTGAACTTATGTATGAGCAATTGATGGTCTATTCCACAGTTGGCCTCTGGCCTAGTTTTAACTGCCGATATTGAACTTCTTCATTGTCTCTTCCCACAGATGTAATCAGTTTTCATCTGGACAAGTCCATATGTCAAGTTGCATTGGTGTTGTTGTAAAACATATTAGTGATGAAGATTTCATTGACATTGCAGAATTCTATTATGCAATTTCCAGCTTCATCTCTGTCACCACGACCATATTTTCCAGCTACTGTTCCTACCTCCTTGTTTCCACCTTTTGCCTTCTAATCATCAATATTATCCATGCATCTTGATTGCATGTTTGATCAAATTCAAACTGAAGATGTTAGTAGAATTCTTCCATTTCTGTATCACTAGCTTCAGTCGTTGGTTCATAAACTTGAATAATAGTTGTATTGATTGGATTTCCTTGAATGTAGACATTATCCTATTACAGACAGCATCGTACGGCAAGAAAGATCTTGAAATGCCCTTTTTGACATCGACACCTTTCCATAGGATTGTGTCATTTCCAACACGATTAACGATAGGATTTTCTGATTCAAATGGCCAAATACCAGTTCTTTTCAGCTCACTAACACCTGGAATATTGATATTTTCATGTTTCATTCATTTTTAACAACTTTCATTTTCCCTATATTCATACTTGATGCATTCCAAATTTTAACTATTAATTGATGGTTCAGCGATTTCTTCTCATTTTGAATTGTGCCCCATCAGCAAATGAAGGTCCTAAAGGCTTTGCATCTACAGGCTTTACTGCATCTGAATCCCAACTGTTGACAGTACTTTGAGAAGGCTGCAGTTCCTCATTACTATTTTGAGTGATTTCCAACCTGACGAGCTTATCTTCTTGCACTATTTCTTTAAAAAAAATCATTTTATTAGGGGTTCATACAATTCTTATCACAATCTATACATACATCAATTGTGTAAAGCACATTTGTACATTCATTACCCTCATCATTCTCAAAACATTTGCTCTCCAATTAAGCCCCTGGCATTAGCTCCTCATTTTTCCCCTCCCTCACCACTCCCTACTCCCTCATGAACCCTTGATAATTTATAAATTACTATTTTGTCATATCTCACACTGTCCGACGTCTCCCTTCACCCACTTTTCTGTTGTCCGTCCCCCAGGGAGGAGGTTATATGTAGATCCTTGTAATCAGTTCCCCTTTCCAATCCACTCTCCCTCCACCCTTCTGGTATTGCCACTCTCACCACTAGTCCTGAAGGGATCATCTGCCCTTGATTCCCTGTGTTTCCAGTTCGTGTCTGTACCAGTGTACATCCTCTGGTCTAGCCAGATTTGTAAGGTAGAATTAGGATCATGATAGTGGGTGGGGAGGAAGCATTTAGGAACTAGAGGAAAGTTGTATGTTTCATCGTTGCTTCTGTGCACCCTGAAGGGGATGTACAGTTGCCTACAGATGGGTCTTGGGTCTCCATCCCGAACTCCCCCTTACTCACAATGATATGATTTTTTGTTCTGATGATGCCTGATACCTGATCCCTTTGACACCTTGTGGTCGCACAGGCTGGTGTGCTTCTTCCATGTGGGTTTTGTTGCTTCTGAGTTAGATGGTTGTTTGTTTACCTTTAAGCCTTTAAGACCCCAAACTCTATATCTTTTGATAGCCAGGCACCATCAGCTTTCTTCGCCACATTTGCTTATTCACTCATTTGTATTCAGCGATTGTATCAGCCAGGTGAACATACAATGATATGATTTTTTGTTCTTTGATGCCTGATAACTGATCCCTTTGGCACCTCGCTTCTTGTACTATTTCTGACAATGTTCTGCTTCATTCATTTGCTTTTAGGTAATTTACAATATTTTGATACAATTCATAAGGTTTTCACTGGCGAATTCCTCTGAAATGGGCAACCTATTCCTTCTCTGTAGTCTGTTCTCAGTCTGGAAACCAGGCTGAACCCTGTTCACTCAGAGTGGCCCTGCTGGCATTTGAAATCCCAGTGACAGTGTCTTCAGCATCGCAGAAATACATAAGCCACCACATTAGGATGAGGTGACAGATACATGGTTGGATAGTAAGAGAAAGCATAGTAGGACAATGATCAGAATTGGTTCGCTTTTATTCTCTCTGTTCAAATTTCCAGCAACTCTCTATTTGACACAGCGTACAAGTCAATGCACACAGAGAAGATGCGTTTCCAGTCTCTTCCTCACCATTTCCCTGAGACGGGAGCCAGTGCTTCTCCCCTCACTGACGAGGCTGCCTCAGTGCCCCACATCACGCCAGGCCCCTTTCTGTCTCAGGGCTTTGTGTGACCTGGTTTAGTCCAACACCCACTTTCCTTTGATTAACCTATCCTACTCTAGTTTTCCTCCATGACATTATATATTTTATATACATTACTATATAGGTGTGTGCATATGGCTTTATTATAGTTACTATATATAGTGTATATATGTATAGTTTATGTATGTATGCATATATGTAGTAAGCTGAACAAAATATAAATCTATAAAAAACGAGAGGACTTCAAACTTTTGTGGAGGAATCCCTAGTTACATAGTGGTTACCTTTGGCTTCTTACTACCAGGTCAGTCATTTGAAATCATCGGCCCTTCTCAGGGGAAAGAGGGGGCTTTCTCCTCCTGCCAAGGCACAGTCTCAGAGCTTGCAGAAGTACTTCTACACTATCCGATAGAGTTTCTATGACTTGGTAGCAACTTGATCGAAGTGATTTTGAATTTTTTTTTAGTTCATATATGTCATGTAGACTATAATTTGTGTAATTTTATAGAGTGATATAAAATATAAGCTTCATGATATCTGGATTATCTGCAGAGGTGTACTGGAAAGTGTCTACCAGCCAGCTCTAAGGGAACAAAAATCCTGATTTGTAGCAAAGGGCAATGCCTATAGTGTTGAAATTCTCAACATGCCAGTTTCATGCTACAGAGGTGGAAAGACCAGCTTACAAAATGCCTAAATATTTGAAAGCTAGTTCTCCTGACTTAATTCAGTACGCTATTGCTTTTGTCTGGTTTTGCTTCCTGATCTATCACTAGTCCACAGATCAGTGCCTACTATGATTAAGTATTTACAAGTATTTAATGAATGATCAGTTGGAACCTAGGATGGCATTTCAAAGTGATCAGTCTAAAATGTTAACTTCGTGAGGTTAGTTCTCAGGTGGTGGTTTCACAGTGCCGCCCTGGTGGTTAGCAGGCCGATATGTTGGCGCTATGGCACCACACCCCTCGTGATTGTAGACTAAGCCAAATACGTCCTCAGCGGTCTGGCATTCATTCGTCGTTCACTGCTGCATTGATAATGTTCCTTTCTGAATCAGCTTCAGTTTTAGTTTTCACTTTTTTGCACTTTATGAAACAATGAAATGGCAAAAATAATGAAATTTATGTTTCAAATGCAATTTATAAAAACCACCAGTATCTCTGCAGGAGAACGATGAGGTTACCAGGTCCTATAAATGATCTACCATCTCAGAACCCTGTGTACAAGGCTGTGAGTTAGAAGTGACTCTCTCTAATTGAGTTTGGTTTTGGTTGTATAGATTTAAAGTAGACTTAATTCCTTTAAAGGTCTCAACTCATAAACCTCCCCACAATCAAGCGATTTGGTACCTACATTACACCGCTCATCTTTTAGAAGGCAGATTTCATTGTGGTTCTATAAATATGCACAGGGCTCTGTCAACTGACCGAGTTCTCAAAGATGATGCTTGTGTCTTTTCTGTTTTGTCAGCCCCTCACACAGTGCCTGGCACTCTGAACGTTCCAATGACTATTTGGTGAGGGAACCAGAGTAGCCATGCATATGAAGACCACACCACAGAGACGAGTCAAACTGTTGATATATGAAGGCTAGTCTGGAATGACTGCAGAGTGACCTTTACTGGCTGGTCTTCATTTTTCTCCCTACCACAAAAGGTACAGGTCTAATAACACTGACTTTTAACTGTCTCCTAGACTCTCTTTAGAGATCTGCTCTGACAATAGTGTCTGTGCAGTATAGATACATGAGATCAGAATCTGTATGGGAGGTCTATAGTGCACTGAATGATCTTCCACTGACTAGAATGTTTCTAGGAAGTTGCTGGATGAAGGTCTCTCATTACACAGAAACTCTGTATGTCACAATTCGTGGCTACATCATATATCAGTGAGGGTACGGATTACATACGTACAATCTGAAAACTTCACTTAGAGAAATCATACTACCCTCAAAGACTGTGGCCAAAGAAAGGGAAGTTAAATTTGGAATAGAATGTCTGGAACAGTCAGTAGTCATATGTACTTGAGCAAGTCTGTTACTTTCTTTATTTATAGTTACCTGTGGCAAGTAGTAATATTTGCTTAACATTTCGATTAAGCTAGCCATGAGTTAAACATTAGTATCAAACATTATTACTTAGTTTTTCAGCCCTTAAATATGTATTTAAATGCCACGAGTTGTTATAAGCATTTATAAACATTAACTCAACCACCTTTTTAAACAACCATCTGATACCTGAACAGTTAACATCAAAATCACTTTGCTGATGAGGCAA
>NW_022103900.1:10623707-10625169 GCF_000313985.2 Echinops telfairi
CTAATAAGTTGTAGAGCCAAACATGGAAATAACCCCAGTTACTATGATTTAATATTTTGTGACAATATTGTTGTTATTACAAATAATAAAATGTTATGTGAAAAGCAGAATTTATCTTTGCCCAGAAGTGAAGGGCAGAGGATAAGTAGGGGTCAGTGTGGAGAAATTCCAAGCAGATACATAAACATTTAATAATACTACATTCTTGAGCTCTTGGATAAAGCCTGGGTTTGGGAATTGTTTGATCGTTGTAAAGCTATTAATTTCCAAAATACATTTGTACACTAACTACAATGCAATAAGCAGGCTAGAAGTGTTGGCCCATAGCTCATTTCTTGTCTGCTTCCTTGATCATCCTGTGGCTGGGAATTTAAAAGTCTTTGGGAGTTAGTGATACCTTTTTGCTGGTATTTAAGAGATAGCTATAGTTTTAAAATGAATTGGTAATCAGATATAAGCACTTTATCCTATAGGTAGAAAACAGACAAGTCAATAAAGATAAACTTCAAGAAAGTCTTATTAGGATAGCTGAGCAAATAAACAAGTTGAATCAAATACTCCAATATGGAAAAATACCAAGTAAAACATTGAGGAAACTATGGTACAAACTAGACCTATGAGATCCTGGGATCATATTAATAATCAAGGGTAACTAAAATTCCTTCAAAACCAAATTTAATATATTAATATTATGGAACATTTCAATATATTTTTCACTTTAATAAAAAAACATTGGAAAGGAAAAACAAAACCCAACTGTTGTACAAGGTGATTGTATGCGATTACTTGAGAGAGTACTTGCAATTGTTCTTACTGCACCACAAGAAAGACATAATACAAGGGTGGCAATGGAGAAGATGGTGGACAGTGAGCCACTGAGCCTGAGAAGACCATCAAAAGCAGATTAGTAGGCATTGCCCATTGGATTGACAAAGACTAAAAAGCTATTGAAATCTATAAAACTATTTTTAAATCATTTTATTGGGGACTCATACAACTCTTATCACAATCTATACATACATCCATTGTGTCAAGCACATTTGTACATTTTTGCCCTCATCATTCTCAAAACATTTTCTTTCTACTTGAGCCCTTGGTAGCAGTTCCTCAATTTTCCCCTCACTCCCCTTCCTTCCCTCCTCCACCTTTGATAATTTATGAATTATTGTGATTTTTTTTCATGTCTTACACTGTCCAATGTCTCCCTTCACCTATTTTCTGTTGTCCTTCCCCCTGGGAGGGGGTTATATGTGGATCATTGTGATTGGTTTCCCATTTCTACCCCACCTTCCCCTTCCCCACCTGGTATTGCTACTCTCATTATTAGTCCTGAGGTTAATCTGTCCTGGATTCCCTGTGTTTCTAGCTCTTATCTGTACCAGTGTACATGCTCTGGTCTAGCTGGATTTGTAAGGTAGAATTGGGATCATGATAGTGGGGGAGAGGAAGCATTAGAGAACTA
>NW_022103900.1:10628153-10631519 GCF_000313985.2 Echinops telfairi
TTAACTGTCTCAAACTACAATGAAATACAATCCCATCCCAGCAATGGCACCATTATAACAAACCAATACAACAGAAAGCATATGCTGGCAAGGTTATTTGTGGTATTGGAACTCTTATACACTGCTGGTGGGACTGTAAAATGCCACAACCAACATGGAAAACACTACGATACTTCTTTTAAATGCTAGAACAGACAAACCATATGATATAACAATCCCACTACTAGGAATACATGATAGAGAATTTGAACTGTGACACAAATTGACATCTGCACACTACACTCATGTTCTTTGCAGCATTTTTCACCTTAGTACAAAAAAAAAACCAAGCAAAAAACAGCAGCCTAGGTATCCATTAGTGCCTAATTAGATAAGCAAAGTGTGGTTGATACGCAAAACAGGATACTATGCAACAAGGAAGGATGATGATGTTTCCAAGGAATGACTCATTACATGAATGAATCTAGACAACATTGTGCTGAGTGAAATAAGGCAAACACAAAGGAACAAATATTGTACGCGATCACTATTATCAGAAAACATGAACATACAAAAAGTTATCTGCTTTGATAGAACCCTGGTGATGTACTGGTTTATTCACTGGGCTATGAAATGCAATAACAGCAGTTCAAAACTGTCAGCTATTCAGATGGGTCAGAATGAGGCTTTCTACTCTCATAAAGATTTACAGCTCAGAAAGCCACAAAGGTAGATCTACTCTGTCCTATAGGGTTTCTAGGAATCAGAATTGGTTCAATGGCGGTAAGAAAGCATGTGAGAAAGGAGATGAATCACTAACTAGACAGTAGATACACGTCAATTCTGGTGATGAGAAAGGCAATACACAATATGGAGGGGGCGTCGCAGCACAATGTGATCGAGACAAAGGGTGATATGGAGAGGTACGCAAGTCTAAAGGGCAATGTCATAAATACTATAACACATAATCCTGTAACAGTAGTAATAACAGACAATAATTTGTAAGTGGATACATAAGTGGATGTCAAACCCCCCCCCCAAAACTCACCGCCATTGAGCCAATTCTGGCTCACGGTGACCGTGTAGGTCAGGGTAGAACTGCCCCTATGGGTTTCTGAGACTGTAACTCTTTATGAGAGTAGAAAGCCTCATATTTCTTTCAAAGAGAGACTGGTGGTTTCAAACTGCTAACTTAGCAGTTAGCAGCACAATATGTCATCACTATGCCACCAGGGGTCTCATGCTAAATAAGTAACGGAGGTCATATGGGACTACGCCCACATGCATATATAGGCATGGTTATGTATTTTTCTAAATGGTCATTTGTATGTGCTGCATGTCTATTCCTAAATATATAATAGAACAGCAAGGAAGCACAGCTGTGGAAGTTTCTCTAGAATGTAGAACATATTTTTTATGTTAGATGTTATGCCAATTGATCTAGATGACCATGACCCTTAAGATTTGGGTGTTTAGCTTTCAAGCCCTACATCTCAGTCTGTGAGGTGTTTGGTTATGGCATCTTGGTCTTAAAAGCTTGAGAGTAGTGTTTTAAGACACAACCTTTGTCTCATCTCATCATGGAGCAAAGGAGTGTGAAGAAAATCAAAGATTCAAATAAACGTTAGTCCACCACACCAGTGACTCCCATGAATGGCAGCTTCCTCTAGCTTGAGACCAGAAGTACTAGATGGGGCCTGGCTACCACTACTGATTATAGTCAGCAGTTCCACGATAGAAGATTCTAGTTTGAATGGGAGAATAAATACAGAACAAAACTCAAAGTCATAAGACAAATAGCCCATTGGCTAGTCTGATAGAAACAGAACGAAACCCTAAGAATATTGTCAAAAGGCACAAAGTGGAGCTTAAACCATTCCTGGAGGGCATCACTCAACCAAATAATAGACTGGCTTATAACATAAGCAATAACCCCCATGAGGAATATGGTCAATAGAGAACTCAACTACATGAGGCCCCAAGGGTAGCCTTTGCCCCAAGACAAAGAAGATAGAGGGAAGTGGCAACCTCATGGGCAGCAAGGTGACACATCGTGGTGATTGAAAGCCATGTTGCAGAACAATTGGGGTACACATTTGTGAATGGAAAACTAATTTTCCAGGTAACTTTCTCCAAAATCAAAACAAAGTCTTTAAACAAACAAACTAACTAACTAACTAACTAACTAACTAACTAACAAAATTTGTAGTGAGTTGGAAGGAATTTGGGGTTGATCAAGGAAAAAGATACAACCAAATCATTGTACAGCAACCTGTTTATTGGGAGCACAGGCAGGGTCAGTCCCGACAGGAGGACGTCTTCCTGAGGGCAGCCACCCAAGAGGAACAGGTGGAATCCAGCGACCAACCATTCAGACGGTGACTGTGGACTGACTAGTTTGTGCTGTCTTACATCTGAACTCTAAGTGGCTAAAAATCTGCTAATTTGGACTACTTTAAAGCCAATTGGCCACGGACAACTTTGAATTAGGCACCAGTGGACTTTGGGGGACAACAAGCTTTATCTCCCTATGAAGAACTTAGAAAACAAAATAAAAATCTATGCTAAGATGTAGAGGTTATTGTTAGCTCATTTGCGTAACAGAAATTTTAAATGGAAAGAGTTACTTCTGAAATACAGTTCATTAGGAAGAGAAAGTGTAATCACTGTCAATCGAAAAGCTCTTTTTAAAAGTTGCCCTGTTCCTCTAATCTATGTGATCTTGACCGAATTCCTCCACATTCGTATGCCTCTGCTTTCAGTTCTGTGAGACAAGGTGATTGTTAGGATTAAATGAGAGACTTCAGGTAAAACACCTAGCCTCATATCTAGTATAGAGAAAAATGTTCAATAACTATTGATTAATAATCATATTAATGACACTGAGCATAGCATTATTCCTGCCAGAGAGACGGCGGGGGAGCATTTGAAGGGAGAGCTTTGATGACATGCGTGTTTTACTCAGAACCGAGATAGTGTGTGCAATCAGAGCTCAAACAGGACAATGGCTGAGACTGGTACCACAATGGCAGCATTTGATTTTATTGTATATGGGACTGGGATGAGTTGGAACAAACTTAATGGCATCGAACAACAATAACACCCCGCTAAGGGATCTTACAGCTTGTCTAAATGATTTAAATCATTGTAGAGTTGAAGAAAATGGAGTTCAAAACATTGAGGAATTTGTTCCTTTTAATTAGGCTTTTCAATTTATTCTATTCCTGTGATGAAGCAGGGTGTCTGGAGAAGAATTAAGTTTTTCTAAGAACATTCACTGAACACAACTCGTAGATCTATTTCAAACATAGAAAGAGAACAGAAGTGGTGTATTTCACTTTGTCATTTCTTGACCAGGTATCATGTCCTAGGTCCTTTTTTTTTTTT
>NW_022103900.1:10632903-10644074 GCF_000313985.2 Echinops telfairi
TGTTCCCTTGTCCCTGGGTTTGTTATCCCCTCTTCTTCCCTTCCCCCCTCCTCCCCCTTCCTAGGTCCTTTTAAAACATTATCTCTTTTAATATTTAAAAATACCTATTGTAGTAGCCAGTATACTTTTCTTCGTGTTATAGGTGAGAGGACTGGAGTACAGAAAAATTTAGCGATTTGTTCAAATCTTGCACCTGGTAGGTTGTAGAAGAAACATTTGACTCTAAATTTGATGAACTATAAAGACAACCATCTTAATCATTGTTCAACGTTATAAGAAAGAAAAAGATAATCTTAAAAAAAGCGTTCACTGTGAGGAAAAATATTCATACAGCCTATTCTTACAGGCTGGTCAAAATAGCTGATATAGACATTTTCTTGCAGACAGGAATCTTGATTTCCATTTTATTGCATTGCAATGAAAGTATCTGAGCAGGACATTATAGCCATCTGCCTCTTTCCCGTCTGAATAAAGTGTGTATAATTATACTTCAGCAATATGTTTAGGAACTTAATTAATATTATTGGTTAGAGATCTTTAGATTAATGACCTAATTTTGCTTGTAATAAACACATCTGGACTTGTTTCAAAGGGCTCCCATGATTCTTAAAAGAAGAGATCTCATTCATAATCTTAATTTCGTTTTAGTTATCATCATAATTAAATATTTGTTTTCACACTGATTATATGTAAACCACTAGGCTAGGTACTGATGATTATAACATAAAATTCCCGCCTTCAAAAAGCTTATGATATATTTGGGTAGATTGAACACTTCATTATATATTAATAACAACTGAAAACATTCAAATAATTGTATGGTAAAATGGAACAAGCATAACATCTTTCCTGGCTCAGGAAATACTCTGATTATCAGGCATAAATTCATATTTCTACAGAATGAGATGGAAACAACATATGCTTAATATTTAGAGATGAGCATATCATTTAATTTTTTATTGTCTCATCTTCCTGGAACTATTAAATATGTGTGAATAAGTCACTAGTGACATCAGAGCAGGCCATTCACTGTCAGATGAATGATAGGTCAACCGATGAGATGTTTACGTTTGGCAGTGAACTGGTAGGAAGAAACTGAGAGCAGAAGAAAATCAGACTCATTTCCCTACGTGATGTTTCTAAACAATTGTGGTCTTATTTTAGACTAGGAATTTAAGAAATGAAAGTCTACTAACAAGAAAAAGAAGTATTAAACACAATCAGATATTTAGCAGATCCTGAGGAGGTGGAGTCCCAGGTATTTGGTTACTAAAACTTTAAAATAAATTTTCTGCAAGAGTGATCTTGCTACAAATGAGTTAGTAGGTTTTACACTATACTTTAATTCTGAATACAACTTCCTACTGAAAAATCCTTAAATCAGTTTGTCCAATTAATCCAATTTTGATAAATGTGTGACAAAATAGTAACCAAGGTTATACATTTAATTCTGTGTATTTGAAGAGAGCCCATAGGTTTTATGCCAAGACCTTCACTTATTGCCATTTTCTTCTCAAATTCAAAGTAGTGTAATTTGAAGATAATGCTCTCTTGTACATTGTTGCCAAATTACATCTCTTAGTTGGCAATCATCGTGCTTGGCGCCTCCAACCTGAAAACATGCTATTAATTACATTGCTGAACCAACTCCCCTGTTAGAAAGAACACGATCCACAGGGAACACAGAGCAACCTCACCTGTCGATGGAGCACGTTTAATCCAGCAATCCATTTCTGAGAGACACTGTAGAGCACCCAGCCTGGCTGCTCCGTTCTGAAATGGCTGCACTCGCTTCTGCTTAAAAGGAGCAGAGGACACCCTTGAACAGTTAACAATTCTGTATAAGCTTCTGTCATCGCACTCAATCAAATGATATCATCATTCCTGTTTGTGTGCATCTTCCTAGCTCGGATCTTTGTTCCAAAAAAGCAGGGGCTGAATCTCATTCATATCTGATTTTCAGCACTTGGGGCAATTTCTGGTGTAGTGTACTGGCCGCATTCAATGTTGAGTTATGGTGATCCCAAGTACCCAGCAGTGAAAGGTTGCCTTATCCCCCCACCCCCTCTATCACCAGTATGTGCTTCAGCTCCTTCCAACCCAGGTGGCTAATCCTTCAGCCCCACCCGACAGCCCATTTATACTGTGGTAGTTTGCATGTTGGACAATTTGCCACCAGTATTTCAAATACTACTACCATCACCGTGGTGGATAGGTTTCAGTGGTGTTTCCAGATTAAGTGGTTGCTATTTTTAGGTGCTGTTGTGTTGGGTTTGACTCATCGTGACCCTATGTTCAATAGAACAAAATCCTGTTGGGGTCGGCACCATACTCTCTGTTTGTGCTCATTATGGCAACCACTGTGTTCACAGCTCTGGTGGAGGGTCTTCCTCTTTTTTGTGACCTTATACTTTACTGAGCATGATGACCTTCTCTAGACCCTCGTCCCTTGGATAATGTACCCAAAGGATGTTGTGCGATGAAGTCTTGCCCTCCTCATTTCTAACTTTGCCAAGTACACCTCTCCTAATTTTAGACATAGATCACCCCTGTTGTAACAAAGACGTAAAGGGGACCACTCGTATCTTATAAAAAGGGTTAAAACATAATCATTAAAAAAAGTAATGGCTAAATTCCAAGCCAATAAAAAAGTTACATGCTCTGCATGATTTTTAATGGCTACCTAGTAACAAGGAGGCCATTTAATTATGGTAATTTTAGTATATCTGTGGCCAAATCTCCTTTGATTCTTTTATTATTATTCAAGACCAACACTATTAATTTTGTAAAGTTCAGTTTTCACTTAAAAAGTTGAATTTATCCTTCCTTCAAAATTCAATACAAACTATCTTTTAATTTTACAGTGAAGGTTTATTACCACTGTTTTTAGGAATTGGTACAGAATTCTTAGTCTAGAAAGACTTGGAAAGGTCAGTTGAGCTCAGTACTTTTTGGTAAATCATAATCATGTCACATGTGTATACATATGTATATATATTTCTGAAAGTCATCTCTAGTATTAAAAATCTTCCTTCCTCTTAGACAAACAGTTAAAGAAAAATCTCTTTAAATACAAGTTATATCCAGTCCCATACTATCATTCAACCATTTTCAATATTTCTAGCTAGTGGCTCTTTAGTCACTTAGGTTTTGAGTTTTCTTTTAGATTCTAACATAAGAATGAGGAGGAGAGAGAGAAATAGAGCTTTTGTCTCATTCTAGTATCAAAGATTCAGCAGCGATCCCTGGTTTCTTAGAACTGAGACCACATCATGAATTGTTTGGGAAGCTTCAGATGATTTTGACATTGGTTGACAGAAAGATAGAAAAATAAATCACCTTAGAATGGTGTTAACAAAATGATTATCTTTGGAATAATTATGAGCATTAGAATTTTTATAGCTTAATAAACTAAACTAAACCAAACCATACCAAACTCACTATGATTGAGTCCATTTTAACTCATAGGCTACACCCACTGGTTATTGTGATTTTTACTTATATTACAGTGAGGGAAAAAAGATAATCAAGGTTGACTATAAGCCTATGAAGTTTGTACGAGGGATCAAGTCTTACCAACATGAAGAAAAACATCAAATGTGTGTTTATGTGCATGTGTAAACACATATTTGCCCACTATTTATATCCTTATACCCAATGGTATTTCCTATTGCCTGCTATGCATGTGAAAGCCAGGGAGTGAATAAGAGAAGCAGGAGAAGGACTGAGCATTTGACGTATGGGTTGAACACCAAGAATATTGACAGTTCCATGGACTACCAGAACAAACAAATCCGTCTTAAAGTGCAGCCAGCGTATTCTTAGAAGCAAGGATGATGAAACTCTTCTTCACAGTGTGGACATTTTATCAGACCAGTCCCAAGAAAATAACACTTACATAGTAATATTTTATAAATTATTATATAAATAGATAATAAGTAATATTTTATAAATGATAAAATAATGCTTTATAAGCAGAGGGTCAGTAAAAAAAGAAGATCCTTGATGAGATAGATGGACACAGTGACTGCAGCAATGGATTCAAACCCCCCAAAAATGTGTGAGGATGATACAGGATCAATGTTTCTCTCTGCTGTCCACCAGGTGTCCTTAGAGCCAACTGGAGGTAACCTAATAACAATATCCTGACACCCTCACTAGTCTGTGTTGTATCCACAGAGACCTTCTGGGAACAAATATCATGAAGAATAATACATTCACAGTAGACTCCCAAAGCTCGGTGATCTTGTCTTCAAATGATCAGATCCAGAAATTGTGTTAGTTAGATACCCAGAAACAATTGTGTTGAGAGCAGCTAACTAGAATATAACAAAAATAAAATGCTGGATATATCATCTGGGTTGCCTACATGCCCATATACAGTAACAAAAACTTTGACCATGATTTAAATGCTGAGTTCCACATAAGTCAACTCACAATGGTGGGAAACAGGAAATCAGAGAAAAGGGAATAATTTGGATCATCTTAAATATTAGTTAGATGCTTTCCTCAACAGAAAATGACATGCCAAAGTGAATCCAGAGCTGGATAAAGATGAAAATTCACTGCCATCTATGAGTATTTGGGATTCCCCCACCCCTTCGCAAATTTATGTCATTCATCCTCTTTTGTAAAAAAGGATGCTTCTCTCAGCTTAGGAGATGTTATTTATACATAGGGCCTGACCTCTTCTGCTATTCTTACTGACTTCTGTCTGTAAAGTGTTGCAAACCTTGCTCAGGGACTCTATCTCTGAGACTTCCAGCCTGGACACACCAGCAAATTAATAACGAATGGTATTGGCATATCCGCATCTTAGTTCATTTTTATTAGTTTTACTATTTATTTTATTTAGTTTATTTTTCCTACATTGTTTTCCACAGCTCGTCCTTGGGGTCAACTTGACTTATGCTCTGTGTTAACTGATTTGATGATCTGGTCTCACTCCCCTACTTACTGTCACCAGTTCCTCCAAGTCCCACATAGAATGCTTGTCCCAAACGCTTTGCTCAGCGTCCACTTCTGGGGTCATCCAATGCAACACGCCTCAGAATGGTAAACTATATGATTTGATATCCAATTGGTCACACCTTCAGAAGAGTGCCCCCGTGGTTGCTTCAATGTGCCATTTGTAAACCTAATGCTTGTAGTAGATCTACTTCTACAAATTACTGATTTATATTCCTGCTTGTATATATTTTCCTAAATAAATTCTAAGATAATGGCATTCATTCTCATTTTGAGAACAGTTTACTGTCAACCCCTTTACATTGTTGTTGACAGGTGCCATCAAGTTGGTTATGACCCATAGCGACCTTCTATGCACAATAGAATGAAACATCACAGTCCTGTGTCTTCCTTGCAATTATTCCTATACCTTTGCCCATTGTTGCAGCCATGGTGTAAATCAGTCTCAAGGGGGCCTTCCTCTCCTTTGCTGCTCCTCAACTTTGCCAAGCATGATGTCCTTCTCCAGGGACTGGCCTCCCATGGCAATGTGTCCAAAATATGTGAGATGGAAGTCTTGCCATCCTTGCTTCCAAGGAGCACGCTGGCCTTACTACTTCCAAGACATTGTTTGGAAGAGCCGTTTGTCCTTTTAGCAGTCCACGCTACTTCACTATTCATCTTCAGCACCACAATTCACGTGCATCACTTCTTCTTCAGTTTTCCTTATCTAGTGTCCATCTTTCACCTGTATAGAAGGCAGTGGAGAATACCATGACTTGGGTCAGGTTCACCTTAGTCCTCAATGTAACATCCTTATTTTTCAATACTCTAAAATGTTCTTGTGCAATAGATTTCCATAATGCAACACTTATTTTGATCTCTTACCTGTTGCTTCCATGTGCATTGATTATGCATCCAAGCAAGACAAAATCATGAAAATTTCAACCTTTTCTCCATTTCTCATTATGTTTCCAATTGGGTCACGTTTGAGGATATTGGTCTTTACATTCAGTTGTAGTCCATACTGAAGGCTGCAATCCTTGATCTTCATCAACAAGTGCTTCAAACTCTCCTCACTTTCAGCAAGCAAGGTTGTGTCATCTGTATATCTCAAGTTGTTGACAAGCCTTCCTCCCAGTGTGCCGCCATGTTCTTCATAGAATCCAGCTTCTTTGATGATTTGCTCAGCTTACAGATTGAGTATGGTGAGAGGATACATTTCCTGATTTTAAACCATGCAGTATTTCCTTGCTGTGTTCAAACAACCACCTCTAGATCCATGTACAAGATATTGCCTGCAGGTAAAATTTTGCTGATGGTCATCCGACAATTATTGCAGCAGTACATGGACAGGGGATTGCCAGAAGTTCAGGCCAGATTCAGAAGAGGACATGGAACAAGGGATCTTATTGCTGATGTCAGATGGATCTTGGCTAGAAGCAGAGAATACCAGAAAGAGGTTTGCATGTGTTTTATTGATTATGCAAAAGCATTCAACTGTCTCCATCACAGTAAGCTATGTATAACCTTGAGAAGAATGGGGATTCCAGGATACTTCCTTGTGCTCATTTGGAACTTTTACGTGGAATGAGTATTTCCAGTGCTTCATTACCTTGTTGAAACATTTCAATTGGCATTCAATCAATTCCTGGAGCCTTTTTGGATAAATAATCAGTGCTGCTTGAACTTCTTCCTTCAGTACCATTGGTTCTTGCTCACATGTAACCTGAAATGATAGACTGTCCGCTAAGTCTTTTGGTTACAGTGACTCTATAGACTCGTTCCATCTTATCTTGATATTTCCCACATTGTTCAATATTTGCCCTATAAAATCTTTCAACATTGCAACTGCAGGTTTGTCTGTCAGTTTGCCGTACTGTGGTGGCTTATTTGCTACTGTGATGCTTGAAGTTGTGTCACTGGTATTTCAAATTCCAGCAGGGTCAAAGTAAACTGGTTTCAGTGGAGTTACCAGACCAGGAACAGACAATGAAGAAGGACTTGGTCCCCATTTCAAAGGAAAGAGCTGCTGAAAACACCTTTATAGTCACTGTATATATAGTCTTATATCCCCTTCTTATCTCCAACTATTCCTACCCAGTGTCATAAATGTGACCCCACTTAATGTACTCGAGTCTAGGAGAAAGAAGAAATGCCTGGTATATATTTTGTGTTCTTTTAGAAGAAAACCTGGTAGTGTAGTGCTTAAGCATTCCATTGTTACCTGCAGGATTTTTAAACTTCTAGTAGAGAAATGTGGCAGTCCATGTTTCTAAAGATCACAGTCTTAAGAGAATTGAGGCTGTTGTACTCTGTTCTAAAAGGTCCCTCTGAGTCAGAATTAATTTACAATGAATCTATGTTCCATTGGTAGACATATATAACTTTATAAATAAGTTTCTACCCAGTATTCATGTTAATTACAGCATGATCCATCATCAGTTGGACCTCCCTCAAGGCCTCACTTCTTGAGTACGTGTGTTTTTCTCCTACCTTGCCCTCTATAATTGTTCTTATGTTCTTTGAATGTCTCCATTAAACCCAGTGCTCTTGATTCCCATCGCTAAAATATTTTCCTTGAATCCTTCAGGACATAGAAAAAATGATATGGATTTTATGAGATAATTTAGCTACTGGACAAAGATGGCAGCTACCCAAGAAAAGTTGGAAGTAGATACATGAGAGCGTAAGGTTCATTTGAAGATTTAATTGGGGGAAAAGGCTAATCACTGACTAGGTAAAGATAAAACCCCTTAAGAGGATCACTTAGAAGCACTGCAGTGCCACGTATAGCAGGAATGAATAACAGAAGCAGGAGAAGACCGAATGGAACTCTAGTCTAGTGACGTCGAGAGCCAAACTCTGCTAAACCGTGTCCTCTGCCTCAACGCAGTCTAGATTCAGCGTGATTGGGAGGAAGTATAACAGCTATGATGGAGTCAAGGGAGGAGCTTTTGGGGGTAAGGGGCAATATTATTAATTTTTTTAACCTGGTTGCCATAATTTTGAGTTTTGTTTGCATCAGCACAAATTTGACTTCTATTTGATGGTATAATGATAGGTGAGATCTGGGAAAAAGAAAAAAAACAACAAAAATGAAAATGATTTTCATGTTTCTTTCCACTTGAATTCCAACTTCGGAGTCAGCTAAAATAACTACAGTCATGCGGAGTCACTGTCCCCTCAGCATGTAATAGAGTGCGACCTGGATTTAACAAGCCATAGGTGATTACAAGCAAAATTCAATATGTCTTTATCCAAGGACATATTTATTATTAGGAACTATGAAATATCCTGGATTTCATGACTTCTGAACATGAGCCCTTTCTCACTACAAAGTCTCCACCTGCCCATTATTTATCCCTGTGAGATCTTAGAGAACACACACACACACACACACACACACACACACACACACACACAGGAACACACTCACTTACTTTGGTAAATACCATCTTGATTGAATAACATAATGAACTGTGCCTTCCACTTTTATATCACCAAGCATTCATGAGGCCTTGAATATTATAGATTTTAAAAATGTTTGGGAAAGAATATAAGTACACCAGGATAAGTGACTGCATGCGTTCTCTCATGTTTAATGAAAGCAGATATAGTATATGCTGTACAAAGTGACACTTGAACATATTCGTTTGCTATTGAAGACCAAGATTCATAAACTCTATTCCTATATCAAGTTCATTTATAGAAAAATGAAGTCTTGGCTATATATTAATTTGAGCTATACAATTATTTCTACTGAATTTTACTTTAATATTTTCTCTACATTTTCAGTGAGTTTCTAGTCAGTATATTCTCTGAAGTTTTGTTTAGATAAACATCAATCACTGCCAATGTTACCTAAGGTCTTATTAAGAAATTTCTTTAAGGATTTAAGAAAACAAATTATATATCTCTTTAAAATTCAGCATGGATTTGTGATATACGTAATCATAATATTCCCTTTGCTCAGGATTCAAACCCATGCAAATTATATTTTTAACATACTTCTTCTACATTGCTATATTTATTTCTCCTTTTGTCTCTGTGATAGATTTATTGTGCCAAGTAGGCCAATAGGAACATGTGGGTAGAGTTTAATCAGGTTGCATCATGATTGGAGGGCGAGTGAGATAAATGAAGGCAGCCAGCATACCATTTTCCTCTTCACCCTTGGTGATCGATAGAACCAGTGTGCTGCTTCTTGAGGTAGTGTGCTGTACTACCTGTGGGCCAAGCCATGTGGATTGTGTCACTAGAGCTTGAGATTCCTTTGAGCCCTGCTTCACCATCCTGCTGGTACGTTCATTGCTTGAGCCTGAGGTTGGTAGATCCTGTCGCCATGCATCAGTTGAGTTCAAGATCCCATCCGGGTCTGTTTCACTAAGCTCCAGTGCTACTGACTCTTGCTGACCCACCTTGCTATCTGCTGCCTGCAGGCAGACTCTGCCTGTCTTGCCTGAGGGAAGAATCCATTCTCTGCTTCATTGACCTTGGGCCAGTAGCCCAAAAGAGCTGAAGGACTTTCAATATTAACTGTTCCACAAAAGTGAGTTGAACTGAGACCTTTCTATACTGCTGTGTGGACTAATTAGTTGCTATATTTCTTCTCACTGTATAAATCTCTATCTATCTATCTATAATCATAAGAATCATAGTGTCCTGGTTTTATTTCTCTAAAGAACCCTGCCTAATAGTCTTGAATTTCCGGCTTTTTAAAATTTACTTTACCGAATTATATCCTTCCGATATGTTTAATCCAATCATTTATTGAAGGAGATGAATTTAAAATAAAAAATTGTTTATTATTAATAACAAAAGATATTTATGTTTCAAGAAAATGATTGATAAGACTCTCTACCATAAGTTAACAAGGAGGTCTTTAAAGGGAGCCAAAGGATGACTTAAAAAAAAAACCAGATCCAGGAATGAGTT
This sequence comes from Echinops telfairi, assembly GCF_000313985.2. Classification (NCBI taxonomy): domain Eukaryota; kingdom Metazoa; phylum Chordata; class Mammalia; order Afrosoricida; family Tenrecidae; genus Echinops; species Echinops telfairi. The sequence continues at coordinate 10,642,789 of NW_022103900.1, forward strand.
TTGGGCTTACATGAAATTCAATTTAAGAACAATTGGTTCTTACCGCATGGCCCTGCTCAGTACTCACGTTCAGGAAAGGAGCTCCGAAGATACAGGTGCTTTAGCAAAATTTGTCAAACAACTTAGATGGTGTCCGGCTATTAGATAAGATAGCATCTGGGGTCTTAAAAGCTGGTTTCTAAACTAGCAGCCATCTAAGTGATATGTCTGCTAAGTCCCAATGAAAGAAGCCAAGCAACATTGGTGACCGGAGGATGTAAATCTATAGCCGAAGGAGGAAATAGTATCACACAGCCAAAATTGTGAGATTCTGATTTTCAGAAGGCTGTGGATAACAATCCCAAGATACATTTGTGAGATCTATACATGAAATAAGCCTCTGGTGAGTTCCCTTGCTCCATAATGGAGGGATGAGAATAAACTGGCTACCAAACTGTGTGCATTGGAGAGATGACTATAGGAGATAAAAATGATGAACTGGATCCGAATGGTTAAAACAGTGTCAGTTGATATTGCTTCGGATACACATTGGGTCTGATATGGTTTTCAAGATTTTCTGTGTGTGTATGCGTGTGTGTGTGTCTTTCATATTGGGGTTTTTAAAAATGTATTTTGTTATTGGGGTAGCCCTTGAATTTTTACTACATGTTTTCCTGATTTTTGATATATGAAACCCAGGGTTCATGAAACTATAGAGACAATAATTACAATAAGGTTTGCTGGGGGTTATCTGGAGTTACAGTGGGGGGCGGGGTAACAGGGAGCTACTATCAAGAATTTCAAGAAGGAAGAGAATGTCTTGAAATTGATTGTGGAAGTAATTGTACAATATTGCTTGATATGATTGAACTATGGAAGGATATGATATCTATATTAGCTCCCAATAAAATGGTTGTGAAAAAAATTAGATAGGCATGGTTTTCCTTTAGAGATAGAAATAATAGTAAAAATGTGTTCTGTTTTTTATTAAGTTAATTTGCAAAATGATCCACAGTATTAACAAAGTAAATTTAATGCTTCTTTAGAAGTTAATAAATCTCCATTGATTGCATTGATCAGCTACCTCCTTGATGTAGTTATTACCAACTTTTGCTTACTTGTTAGATTGAGTTTGCAGTGCTATGAAACAATAGCATTCACTCTGATATCATGTTTAAAAACTACCATTCATTTTATTTTTTTATCTTTTTTTGTTTGATCTCAGAATCCTGTACATATGAAAATTGTTGAGGATTATTTTATTTGGGTGATATTAATATTTACTGTTTTAGCTATTGAACTAGAGA
>NW_022103900.1:10645455-10648243 GCF_000313985.2 Echinops telfairi
AAACCTATAAATATATGCACATAGATCTATTTCCCCCTCCTCAAATATAAATATATTTGCATATGTGAAAACAGCAAGGGAATGGAGCGGCTTAAATTTTATGGGCTTGTTCTGAAGCTCATTCTGAAAGTTATTTTTTTAATTAATTTTTTTTTTTACTTTTGAGTGCACAATTAATATGCAATGTTTTAGCACCCTGTGCTTACTTTAGGTTATTATTTCACAAAACTCATCACCATCAAATCCAGTCTCCAGAAATAATATGTTCAATATTTTTACGGATTAATTTTTCTTGTGTCTATTCTATGCCTTCAATAATATATTTAATTGATCTTCTTCTAGATTAATCTACTTAAGATATTACTTTAGATATGCTACAATGAAGAGGATTATTTACCTTACACCAACTTTCTTTCTTATAGTCTACCAGTGTAGATAAGTAATTATTTTGGTTTCGTTATAGATTCCCAATACAATTTAAAATGATAAATTTATAACTGTGTGTGTTTGTGCATTCAGTCAACAATTATAGAATACATTAACTCCTTTAAGGAAACAGTATCCTTAGATACTGTTTGCCATCGTCTTCCCATCTCCTTAACGATGTGCATTGGCATTTCTGTCATCTGAACATTTATTTCTACATAATTCAGTTCAATAACATTTATATTTGTTTTATGGCCCACTTTAAGTGGAATGGTCTGTACCTGTGCTTTGTATCATTACTAGCAGAATTCATCATGTTCATCATGATTATTTTTTAATGATATTTCATGTATTTTTCATTTCTTGATGACTTGAAAGAATAGTTGGGGTAGAGGAGCTGTATTTTTTTAAATGTATTTATCTCATCTCTCTGAATCTTTTCATTACATTCTGATCTTTTTATTGTTTTCTTAAATCTTTCAGAATGTACTAGATTGTGCTTAAAACAAACCAGTATTAATTCATTTATCACTGTTTTCTGAGACATTTCTCTATTATTGTAGAATATTAGGATGAAAAGAGAGTAAACTTGGTGATCCATTGTCAGTCCTTGTGATAAGGAGAGTTATTAACAAGCCGCTGTTGACCCTGGTCCCCCTTGCTTTCCAGCAGGAGATGGCCTTTGCTCATCAGAGATCTCAATATTGCTACCAGTTGTCCTTACCGCCATAGATAGTTTGTTCACTTCCTTTAAAGTAGAACTGTGTGTGTGTGTGTCTATGAATTAAACACCTGGCTACTAGAGTTCTACCCAAAACATGAGAAAGAATTGGGATATCTTTGTTATGCTTATTGACTTTCAATTAGGTCTTCATGAGTTCAACTCTTGCTCATTTTCACCCTCAATCTCCCTTGGCCCTTTCTAATCTCCAATTTTTCTGCTGTGTTGCTGGCCTAAAGGCAGTATTGGATTACCCAATAAGCTAGGTAAACCTGAGTTTATTTGTACTTACTTTCTGATTTGCAGTGAACTCTTTCATAGTTTTTCGCCACATCCTAGATTCTGCTTCTAAGTCTGACTGGCATCTGTCCCAATCCCAAAACACCTTCATACAAAGCAAAGCCTCTTTTCAAATTTAACGACCTTTGTCAGGGACAGGCAAGGTAAGCATAGGTTTCCTTGTGCTTACTTAGTAGTCTGTAGTAATTGTAAGTAAGCACATGTAAACCTATGCTTGCTTTGAATATTAGGTAATTAATTCTGGTCTAATGGTACCACTTGGCTGAGTACTTTAAATGGCTTTAAATAGTAATCTTAGTTTTCTTTTCATTTTGTTTCATGAGTTGCTAGTTATTTGAGTATATCTGTCTTCCACTTTCCACAAATTTGTTGACATTTTATAGTTAACTCATATATTTATCCCCATTTTGTTTTTATTATTATAGCTTTGTGATTTTGGAATGTTTATTTACTAGAATTTTAATTGAACTTGGGTTGGGTAAAGAGATCATTTTAGCAAATAGAGTAGAACCCCAGTACTCAACCGTATCAGTACTTGACCTAATCAGATTTCGACATGAAATGTCGAGAAAATTTTACATCGGAGCTTAAACAGAACATCAGAATCTGACCCCATGCCCGTGATTTTTGTAAACAAAAGCAGTTCATGTTTTGGTTATTCAGTGTTAGATGGCATTGTTAGTATGCATTGTTTAAAACTTTTGAAGCTGTGTTCCAAGCGTTTTGCTATAGTTTTCATAGTTTTTATGGATTTTTGTACTGTTTTTAGATTAAAAGCATGGGTCCTAAGAAAGAGTTTTTTTGAAAAGAATCATCATGATAAGGAATTGGTTAATCGTGTTATTGATATTGTTGATGAAATGCCAACTGCAGACCACATTAGACAGGTTTTTTAGGTTTTTTTTAGAGAAAGCCAACCAGGTCCTAGTGAAAAAAGGCAAAGAAGCAGAAAAAAACCTCCTGAAAAGCAGCTACCAGTTGGTTTGATGGAAGGGGATTCCCTTCCGAACAATGACTCTCCCTCCATACCTCCTGTCCACATCCCTGTCCACAGATCCAGATCCTCATCAATCTCCAGATATGGGCCATACCATACTATAGTTGTTAAAAAATGTTTAATGTTGTGTTTCTTATTTAAATTATATGGTTTAACTCTGAACTTATTTACTTTGAAATTTCTGTTTAATGTTTTGTATAAAAAGGCAAGGTTAGGAGAAAAACTTGGTGGTTGAAAATGGATTAATCCATTTTCAATTATTTCTCATGGGAAAAATTGATTCGGACCTCAACTGCATCACATTCTAGAATGGATTAGCATTGAGGTCAGGGGTTCTACTGTAG
>NW_022103900.1:10648982-10650976 GCF_000313985.2 Echinops telfairi
CATCTCACCAAAATAGAACACAGGACATTTTCTTTGTGACCCATGCTTTGTCACTTGCCCTTCATATCCCCAGCATTATGGTACCTAAGTGTCCGCGCCCAAGAGCGCCTTTCCTCAAGGTGTGCAGCGTGGGAAAGAAGTGTTCATAGCATTTCTCCCTGTCATGCGCTACATTACAGCTCAGAGTCCTACGGAGGTAAGTGGAAAATACCACTGCAAAATCATAGAAACTTTTATTAAACAAATATGGAACAGTGTGAAGTTTTTTTCTTTCTCAAAAAATGTCCCATCTGTGTTTATACACTTCTGAAGGCAGTGTTTCCATCTCTGTAACCCTTCCCTAAAAATTATCTGATCTCTAATTTGTAACATATCAAAATGATACTTTTGGCACCCAAGAGACATAATCATGCACTTTAAAAGCACTATAAGCTTAGGGAACAAGAATAAATCTGAAGAGACAAGTTCAGAGTTAAAGATGGATTGGGTAAAGTTTCCCAGCAAAATTCTTATACCACAGCCCTTGCTAGCTCTGGTAATTTGACATTTGTGTCAAGGTGGCTGGGCAAGGATTCTCAGTGGTTTAGCCATTAGACTCAATAGTCTTTAAATGGTGAGATATCATTGAGTCTGTGACTTGTGGACAACGTTGCCTGCCTTTTCTGTGTTTTGATTTTACTTCTTACTCATTGATCTCCTGTTCTTTGGGCCTGAGCCAATGACTGACTCTGTTGCCTGTCCATCATGGGAGTCGGCAGTCTGCCATCTCCCCTGCTGATCTTGGATTCATTTGCCTCTGCAGGCAGAAGCTTTCTATGTGATCTCTCAATCTGAGGTTAACTTTCCCCTGTAGCATTGACAGACACAAGAAGCTGCCAAGCTGACATCTGACTCATGGAGGTAGAACTTGCCCACCTCTGCAACTCTGTGCACTATTTGATCGATATCAAGTACTCTCTTTGTATTTACAATACAATATATATACATATACAATCTTCCCTGGTTTTACTTCTCCAGAGAATCCAGACTATGAAACTACCTTTGAAGAATGAGCAAGTGCAGGGTCTTAATGGAAAACAAAAACCAAAACCCGCATACTACTTTTACTGGATTTTCAAATGACTGATGCAGTTCAAATTTTAAAAAAATCTTTATAAGCCTTCATAATTATTTTACATCCTCCAAGAAAATCCATCAAGATTATTCCTTTGGAGTCTTAAAAAATAATTGCCATAACCTACTGAATTGACTTCTTTCTTAAATCTGACTGGCTCCGCAGATCCCCGTAGAAGCCTCTGCGTTGATTGGACTTTATTCTCAGGATTGTATTGGAAAATTCAAAAGTCGTCCTTGACAATGATTCACTACACAAAATTGTCTGCTAGCTTTGATCTTGCTGCTGGATGTAGTGCCCTTGTGAGTTGGAGTTGACTCAATGGCATCTAACAACAACAAAAGCATGATGGAAGGGTCAACTCTCTGATCTAGGTGATCTCTGCATAACATTTATGACAGTGATCTAAACCTTGTGGAGCTCAAGATGTTCACTTAAAGTTCAAAATGATGAACCATGGGAGACCCAACTGCAGAAGCTGTTGCATCAATGGGAATTCTATAATCTTCTTCCACCACTTCCTGAGTTTCAGTCACCGTGTATTGATTCACCAATCAACTCATGATATCATTGATGATTAACTAATAAAATTAAGTGGCAAGTCACAAAATTCTGGGGGCCTGAGACCAGTTGCTGACCTCGCATGATCCATGTCCTCTACAGTGTGAAGCTGTCACATTTTGTCAAGGAAGGCTCTTTCCGGCAATTTGGGATCATCAGGTTTTACAACTATTCCCCTACTCCTGCTTTGATGATTTCTACCTACCATGACTCTCTGCAGACTTATCTTGAATATAGCCTAAAGTATTTCAGAATTTCTGGTAAAAAATTAATAAACATAATTTTATTACATTTTAGTGTAAGTTTATATAGCAAGTTA
>NW_022103900.1:10651993-10652848 GCF_000313985.2 Echinops telfairi
GATGGCAGTACGTTATACATATTTGAAGGGAGCCCTGGTGGCACTATCAAGGAAGTGTTGGACTGATAACTGCACAAGATTGAGGGTTCAAACCCAGTGGGAGAAAGATGAAGCTGCTTGGTCTGTTAAACATTGAATTTCAGGGACTCTATATAGGGAAGCTATCCCAACTGACTGAATGGCTATCATTATTTTTTTTTAAGTAGATACAATTTAGGAACTATGGTAGCACTGTGAGTTAGGCACTTAACTGCTAGTTGCTAGTGGCGTTTTAAATGCATCAGCTGCTTCTTAGGAGAACGATGAGGCTGTCTATTGCCTTAACAATGTATTGTCTCACAAACCCTATACTGAATGACCATGAATCAGAATTCACTTGATGGCACTGGGTTTGTTGCTTTTGTTTGTATTAGTAGATTGGTCTGACTTGGATTATCCAGGATCATCTTCCTATTTTAAGGTCATCTGATTAGTATTCTTAATTGTATCTAAAAAGTCCACTCACGGAAGCATCTATTTTTATGTTTGTCTAAATAATTTGGCACAGATCTCTTGGGTAAGCATCTTAAGAATATTTCCTACCTTTGGGAGGATGCATAAACCCAACATAATTTCCTAGTATCTAACTTAGTGTTGCCTGATTAGATGTAGCATTGTGTGCTTCAATGGTCCTCTTGCTCTCATACATTCCGTATTACAGAACCATGAAGATTCTTGCCAAGTGCACGATTTTTTAAATTAAATAATCATTTTATTAGGAGTTCATACAATTCATCACAATCTGTACATATGTTATTTGTGTCCAGCACATTAGTACATATGTTGACTTCATCATTCTCACAATACCCACTTTCC
>NW_022103900.1:10654047-10660551 GCF_000313985.2 Echinops telfairi
TTCTTGTGTTGGGGGAGTACTTGTGCAGGGGCCCACTGTCCATCTGTTTTCTTAATACTCAGCCTATAAATATATGTACATAGATCTATTTCCCCCTCATCACATATAAATATATTTACATCTTTATATACCTGTCAAATGCACAGTTTTTAACACTGAAGAGATGAATAAGCTCCAGCCCCTTTCTCCATTTCTACCTTGAAACTAAGGAAGGAAAGCTACTATAAACCCTAAGGAAAAAACATGTCTGAACTTAGTGGCCAACTCTACCCTTCTTCTCATCGGGGTCCTCTCCTGAGGTTTTTACAATTACAATATGATATCCCAAGGAGAACGTATTCCCAGAGAAATTAAAGCAGGAAGGAGAAAAAAGTGTGGGCATCACATTTTATTTCCCCAGGAACTCATAAGCTAACCTCACCCCAAGTCTACCTGAAGTCTCTTTCAGCTGCTAGGAAAGATCTTCCGTGCTTTGGTCTCAGAAGGTGTGTATACCCCTCCCACCAGGAGGGCACTTAATTTTTGTGTTCTATCCTTATCTGTAAAAATCCTGATGGCCCTGAAGATTAGGTTTTGGGATGTGTGTTATTCCGGGTTGACTTGAGAAACAAATTCATAGACACATGTGTGTGAGAGAGCTTTATATAAAAGAGCAATTATATATTGAGAAAACATCCCAGCCCAGATGAAGTCCATGTCTGATATTAGCCCATATGTCTGATACTAGTTGAAAAATTCCTCTTTAGACTCACGCAGCACATGCAATGATATTGAATGCAGGAAAATCATGGACCAGTGGGTAGAAGGTCTTGTGGATCCAGTGGCAGTGGAAGCACCTCAACTCTAGCATGTGTCTCCACGTGTCTCCTCCAGCTCTTGGAGTGTCTCAACAGCAGGAAAGGGAAGTCAGAGAGACTGGATCTGGCCTCCAGTGAGCTATTTATCCTTTGCACCTCCAAATGAGGTCATCAAGCTGCAACCTGATTGACAGGCTAGACTCCACCCCTTTCCCAAGTTACCAGGAGATTATGTTACTGCCACAGCCTGCTAACTGCAAGCTCAGTAGTACAAACCCACCACCTATTTCACGGGACAAAGATGAGGCTTTGTGCTCTCATAAAAATTCACACTCGCAGAAATCCTATATGCGGTGTCTGTGAATTGGAATCAACTTGTTGGCAATAAGTTTATTGTTTTGTTTTTTGATTCTTATCAGTAACACTATTACACATACAAGGTCAAGGCTATAAACACAGTATGGAGGATGAAGAAGGGTATATGAGAACAGAAAAAGGAAAAGCACTTCACAACCAATATTATATAAGCAGGTATTATTACTATATATTTTCTTTTCTCCACTGTTTTATAGTTTCCCTAAAAAAGAACATCTAAGACAAAAGAATGTTTTACACAACCTCGGAATTCAAGAATGTGCCTTAGTGGGTTGATGTCAGACTTTTGTAAACTCAGTAAAACAACATCATCTTGTTGGTTTTGAGAATTGAGTAAACTGCTTCCTCTACACTAGGTATTGTATTTAGTAAGCATAGGAATAAAGCATGTCCTTTCTTGAACAATAGTGCGTTTCCTTGTCATAGAGAACAAGCATCTCCAGGGACCTCGCCCCCACGCCACAGCACAGTCTTCTCTGTGGTCAGGAGATTGTTATCTGCTGAATGTTTTTAACAGGGCTAATTAAGTTCATTCACAAATTCTCATTATTAAAGTTTCCACACTGAACTATCTCTAAACATGCAATAGGACACTATTATTGAAAAGTCTTTGTTTCATATCACAATACCAGGGTGATAATTAAAGACATTACAAAGTGCCCTCATGAGGGTAAGGATTAAGGACGCGCTCACTAACTGCTAAAACACTACAAAGGAATATGCTTAGGGAACAGTGCTCTATCAACACAGGTCTTAGGGATGGTTTGGCAGCAAGTCTTTAGTCCAGATACCATATTCTGGAATGTGTACATTGTGCTCTTTAAATCATTTTTGTTAAGGCTGCTCAGGGGATAAATTCAGTCGATAGTGTATTTCCTTCATCTTCTGTTTATAATGAGGAAGTGATTTCTCAGGATAAAACAAAAAATAATCCTTTAGATGTTTTGTCTGTTTCTTTATTAAAGGTATTATATAAAAGTACATCCCTCGACTCAATTTTCCCTCAGAGCAACCCAAAAGATAGAGTAGAACTGCCCCATCAGGTTCTAAAGACTGTAAATCTTTATAGCTGCAGACAATCTCATCTGACTCCTGCAGAGCTGCTGGCGAGTTTGAACCGCCGACGCTGCAGGGAGCAGTACAATGCTTAACACAGGTATTGCTAAGACAATTGTAGTGGGAAAGCTGTTGTTTAAAAATATCGTGTGTCTTTAAAAATGTTGATTGCACAACAATATTGCAAAGGCATTTCATGAAAGATTACAAATAGGAAAAGAAAATGAATTTTAATTAGGGCCTGTTACTGTATTTCAAAGGCCTATTTAAAGGCCTATTTTCTTTTCTCTAGTTCTTAAATAATGGCATTTTGTTTTGATACTTGAGAATTTCAGACAAGGCGTTTTCCCATGTTCTTCGTGAAGTTAATTTAAAAGTACATTAACAGTGCATATGAATTTAGTCAGGGAATCAAGATGTGAAATTTTGAACATATTTCTCCAAAGGTAGACTCTTCAAATTATGACTGTGAAAGTAATTTATTCCAGCCAAACACGCTTCCCCATATTGTTAACAGTACTGTGTGCTTCAACTCATTTTACAGCTTTAATTCAATAGTTATTCAGATTTAATACAGTCATTTCTTCATCATTTTGCATTTAGTGATAAATGGTGCCAGAATTTATGATAAATTAAACTGCAAAGGACCATGTTAAAGTTTTCTTAAGGGTTTAACATGAAAGGAATCAGCACCTATTTTGTTCAGAACCTCCACCTGAAAGTTTCACATGGTGAGCTGAGCTTCTTACCGGGTATAAACTATGGGATCTATTTGAAAGTTAAGTTTTAATTATACTTTTTCCTCACCACTTACTATTGGCAGTGGCCATCCAGCTGTGGCACGAGCAACACCGATGCTTTAAACTAGGGGCTCTTTCTTGTTTTAATATTGGTTTAACAAGTAGAAGAACATTCATGTTGAAGCTTTGATGAAAAATCCTTCCATAACAAGCCATGAGATACAGGGGGCAACTTTTTAAAAGTTTGGTGAAGAGATGAGGCTTCAAGGGACGATGCGGAAGAGATAAATTGGGTAGGGACCAGTGGTGGGAGAGAGGAGAGGTGTAGCTGGACAGCCCTGCCAATTACTGCTCCTATTATCGTTTCTCCTTCCTCACTAATGCCTTGGCTTAGGCTGCTACCACAAAGAAAGACTAGGGGTTGAATTCACAGGCCTCTTATTTGCCTTCCTGCCCGTGGGTACATTTTAAAAATGAAAAAAAGTGATTTCTTGCCTGAAATATTGTAGCCATTAACTTTACCCCTTTCCAGATGTGCCAAAAAGTATAAAGTAGCTTAATTAGGGATTTTCCCTTTTTATTTATCTCTTCTTCCAGAGAGATTAGCTGTGTTGGCTAGTTAAAGAAGACACATTCTATTAGCTCCGAGACCAGGACAAAACTATGTAAATAAAAAACGCTGTCCTTAAGGTTAATAACCTTCAGGTTACAATCTTGAAACTAATGAGAAACCAGGGAGAATCCGCACACCAGCACGGTCGTTTGTACCTGAAGATATGTCCTGCCCCCCCCAACCCGACACTTATGTCCCCCATGACACGTCTAGTCGCCACAGCTCTGTAGGCAAAATATTATTGAAGGTACAATCTATCTTTTCTCATTGGCTGAAAGCACATCCTGATCATTTATTTTTGTGTTTTCTGAATAAGAATTTTTCTGTTGTTGTATAATTTGTCTACCTGCTCTGAAGTTATTTTTATATTATGGCACACTCTTATTGAGACGTTGTTTGGGAGGAGGCATCTGAAGAAGACGTGGTCCCTCCCCAGAACAGCATGGAGTCTGGTAAAGAATCAGGAGGCATCCAAACCAACCTTGCCTCCCCTAACTGGCACGACTGATTAGCTGTGAAGCGTGTGAGCACTGGCTTACCAACCAGAGAATCTGCTGGATAACTTGAAGGAAAAGTGTAAGCACTTTTGAAAACTAACCCTAAGCTCATTAGCTCTACTCTGTACCTCTTTTGGGCCTATTCTCTTACCATCAATGTGAGTGGATGTGTCTATATGTCTGCATTTCTATCTGTTGCTTTCTCTATAGTTTTAGCAAGAAATATTTAGTGCACTCTATGTGCCAGGCTCAGTTCTAAGTACGCTCTATGCCTCATCACATTTCACGAAAGAAAAAGCATGCTGGTTTGGGCATCTGCATAGTTCTGATCATACAACAACAAGTAAGTCATTTCACATAGCTATTTTTAAGCCCTGAAAATGAGGGTAGTTCACGCCGAGGCCCTTTGCAGCTATAATAATCCTTAAACTTACCACTTTAATGCTTTCCTCTGTTTCAAAAGACCAAGATTAAACTTATTTATGTGCGTTGCTTACTGTTCTGTGTTCTATGGATATCTCTTATGAAGAAAGGGATTCAATAATAGATTCATTTTAAAAAATGAACTGATTTCTTAGTAGGTAGGTTAAGATTGGGAACTAAAATGTCTGAGGTATGTCTGTAAATTTTAACAACTGTATGAGCACAAAAACTAATTTTCTCCAAATACAGACTTTTTTTTCAAAATGAGCATTTCTTAGAAAGTCTCCAAAGGGTATCTCCTTCACTATGATATTTTAACAAATGGATATTTGTCCTTTAAAGTGTAGAATGCTAAGATCCTAAAATCTCTGTGTAATTTTTGACTGAAGTAGAAGTACCAATTTTAGGAACAGCCATACACATCACCATAAGAAGAGAACACTGAGGATTCTCTGCTCATTAAATTGCCCTCTGCTTCCTCCAGTGCCACTTGCCCACCTTCTTGTGTGTGCTGCTTGTTCCATTTTCCTGGACTGTTTATTCCACAAAGGGCAGTTGCAAAAGAGTCTGAAGCACTTTTTAGTGCTAGGCCATTCTCTAGCTCCGGTGCATGGCCCTTGGTTCTTATATTTAACAGAAGCTCAGATTGCCTGAAGCATCTGTCCTTTCAGTTCCCTTCAGGATTGTGTACATTTCTTTGTCATATTATCATTTCTCAAGCCACAAGTTTTCTTTAAATAGCAGCCTGGTCCCAGGAGAATAATGGAGGAACCATAATTCTATAATTTGAAGAATATTCCATTCACAATGTCTTGGCCTAATCAACTGAGGCATTTGAGATATATTTTTATTATGTTACATTCTTAATGATGAATATGATCATGTTTCAGGAACAGTATTTTTAAAATGGAGTATTACTTTTTTCAGTTCGTATTTGATTAGTGAGATCTATTTCATTGACTGGGCGATAATACAATCAACTGAAAACCATCAAAATAAAATCCAGTGAATTTGATCACCTCACAAAAGGTGATGGAAAAACTCAATCAACCATTTGTTGACCAAAAAAATAGTCTTTAAATTTATTTTAAATACCATTGTGCTGACATTCCAAGTAAATAAATGCATTCACAGATTTGTACATATAAAGAAATAATTCACAATATATGTTTCATCATTCCAAGTAAAAATAAAGAGGAATTGCAGAAACATAAAATGTGTTTATCATTCCTTCTCCTCTGTCTTTTTCATTTAGAAAAATTGCCTATGATAATTTAAAAAGAGCTTTATTAGCATATATTAGTATAGTACACTCTTTTGTGACTCAAGGAAATTTGCCAGATATATAGATGTAAGAAAGTCAATAAAGTGTTTTCAGTTTCATTTTGACACACACATACATGCACAGATACACACCAACACACCCTATCTATTGAAGATTAAGCAATGTTTAATTTGCATCTGAAGGTTGTGGTGAAATATAATCAGATCTGAAGCCTGCTCCTTTTTCTGTATTCAGTGTTTCTGTCACACATTTTGAAAATAGAGAATTCTTTTAAGATTCTTCTTGTTCAGTGTCAGTGTTTTCTGTTCTTTTCTTTCCTCTACAATGAATTGCAAAATGCCATTTAACTGGGAGGTTTCTAATAGTGCACTTGCACCGCTTCCCACCTGTTTATTGACTGCCTTTCCTTAGATTTCTGTTTCACTCGCAGGATGCTCACCTTGGTGCTCATTCTTTCAACTTGGCCATCAATATAGGAAGTGCGGAATCTTTCTCAGTTCTGATGCTTACAGCAGCATGCCCCCCCCCCCCCCCCCATCCTCAGAGGGAAGCTCAACTGAAACGTCTGAAGTGCCTGTTGACAGTGTTTCAGCAACTGTTACCTGGAATCCTTTTCTCAATAGGACTATAGAAAGTTTCCTGAAGCCCCCTAAAGTATTGTCAGTTTGAATTACCAATGTTAATGTGTGTGTGTGTGTGTGTGTGTGTGTGTGTGTGT
>NW_022103900.1:10661046-10672222 GCF_000313985.2 Echinops telfairi
ATAGATAGATAGATAGATAGATAGATAGATAGATAGATAGATAGATAGATAGATATAGGTATATGGTCGTTTTTCCTATGGTGGGTACTCATTATTTTTTCTTTGCCCAAGTTTTGGGCTAAATTAATTCAATAATGACAAAGTAAATAGAACTTCCAACTTTTACTCTAGAGAAATGTTTCATAAGTATAACCCAAGGTAGTGAAACAAAGAATACAATTCATTGGGATTTTCTTGAAAAATGTATTCATATAAAATAAGGCATTGATATTCAAGATAGATTTTGTTCACATGGCTTACTAATTTTTTGTTATCTCACATATTAAAGAAAATGGCTCTTCAATCCCTTGTGAAAAATGTGTGATTGACCAGTACATACAATAGTGATGGAAATGACTATGTCCTTCAAAAAATACTCACACCCAACATCTAGATGTAACTTTATGTAGTAGTATTAAAAGCATTTGGTGGGACTCAGATGCCGACTAACAGAATTTGGAACAGAATTATTCGGGTTAATAATTAGTGTCTTTCCAATTGCAGTTTTCATGAGAAGTTGTGGATAGGAAATAACAGAACAATAAAATTAAAATTGTAAACCAAATTATAATTTTTAAGTTAAAATTATAGAAACTTGAAAATGTAATATAATTAAAATATTTTGTTTCCAGTCACTGTGAATATTTAGTCATAAACTAGTTAAAGCTCTAAAGGTGAAGAATAATTTTAAAACTCACAAAATGTGCCATGTTCATGAAATTGAAAATCCAACTACAATATGCATAAGATATTTTTTATAACATTGTAAACTAGTTAGCAAAAATAAAATTCAATTTAGACTTTCACAACTCATAAGCCTTTAACCATGAATCCCAGCCATTTAGCTCTAGAATAGATTTAATCTTTTTAATGATTTATGTACTTAAATGTTTGAGCAAAAAAACAGCATTCAATGAAACAGCATTCTTACACATGGCAATCAGAAAGGAGCAATAAATTCAAGGTTATGCAGGCCCATTTTGTACATCACTAGCTATTTGTAATGTTATCTTATTATCAAAAGAATATGCAGGCACATGTTATTATTTATATGGTAGTTTTAGTTATTTAGGAAAAATGCATTCATTGAGTTCTTGTCATTTTTAGATGTAATGGATGTGAATAAAACAGCACTAATCAGTAGTAGAAAGCTTCTCTCACCTCTACCGTGGAGAAATTTGATAAGGTACAAGTAATACACACACACACACACATCGACGCACTACATTTGTGTGTGTGTGTGCTCAGATATTTCCCTTTCTTTTTCTTTTTCTATCTTGAACCCCTTCATCATATGGTGCGCGATCAGTCAAAAGTTTGGTTTACAGTCTCTCCCGGGTTTTGATCGCCGCAACTGCCACCTGGGATGCTCTGAGCACTGCGCAGAGCCTGAGAGGTGGGAGTGCTCGGAGCCCTCTCTCTGCTGTGAATGTTGGAGACTTCTGTGGGGATGATGGAAAGAAGAGAGTAAGAGTGCATAAAAGTCACTACACAGGAGAAACAGTATAAAGAGAAAGACTTCATTCCTGCGCTTTTTATTTCGGGAGCACTTGGTCTTTGAACATCAGAAAACCTTTAATTAAACTCGACTTCTCCGGATGGCGGGAGAGCCTCCACACCAGGAGAGTGGTCTGCTTTCGCGAGTCATTTTAATGATTGTGCTTCCAAGTAGACTCCTGAGGGGAAGCCCTTAAAATTAACATAGAGCATTATCGTGTCACTGGAAAAGGTGTCAGTTGTGCATTGTGGTTTATAGTGAGTTATCTGTAAATAAATATGCATCCACTTATAGGGATCACTTTTTAATAATGAGACCAACTTGAGATTATGTGTTCTGGAATTGGCAATTTCAATTCCAGGATGGAAAAGGATTCATAATGATACCCCCTCTACGTTGAAATGGAATGACAAATAGAATGCTTACTGCAGCCTATGAGACTCAAACATTATTTACAAGTGGATAGGTAATTATTTTAATTCTACCTTACGGAGTCATTTGATTTGACATTTTTCATGATAGAAAAGAGATCATTTAGTTATAAATAAGGTACATGTATATCTCTGTGTGTGTGCTGTCTAATATTAAGAAGTTTCTTGGATTGAACAAATATATTTGAATTAGGGTTTTGATATGACATTTTTAAATATAGGCAAAAAGAGACATTTATCTGTTTTATTAAACCCCTGTTAAGTTTCCTTTAAATACTAGATTATAGTGTCAATGATTTACTTACATGGATATTGTTCATGTTTTCCTCTTAACGCAATTATATTAAATTTTAATGACATCAATTGTCATATCTAACTGGTATCTGTAAGCTTGTGGAGAGCCTAAAGGTTTTATATAAATTTATATGTATAAAGCTCCCACTGATATACTTTGCCAGTAGATATTTTACCTTGAGTAGTCAGCTCTGCAAATCCCTTTCCACAAAAGATTAAAAACATCCTCCTATTACATCTAGAGATTTCTTTTTGTTATTCAAAGCCATGAATAAATTTAGGAAAAATGTATATGATTTTAATGCCTTAAACCAGAAAGCTTCCTTGATTCCTATTAAAAAATGGAATATTTAATGTTTTGCTTCTTCTGTGGTACGTTTTTGATATTGTAGCAAAGAACAAAAAAGAATTCTGAGAACATATAAAACAAAAAACTGTGTTTGAAGTATTATAATAAAACAACCTTCTTCCTTTAATGTTAAGTCCCTTTTTAATGAAGATCCTCTGGCAGCTCTTGAATGTATGACTAGTTTATATCATGGGATGAAGCTGTCTGTTCTGATGATTGACATGAGCCCACATTACAATGGGATTCTGAAAATTAGTCCATAGAGGTCCTTTTCAGGTACTTCTCAGACTGAGAGCTGCCCTCCAACTACACTAAAGCCTTTTTAACCCCCCTCATTGGTATTCTAATCTGGAAGTGCTGTCCTGCCTTTTAAATAACTCAAGCATTCAGGCTGGTACCCCCCTTGACACATTACTTAGCCAAAGGATTCAAATGAGATTCAAGAAACATGCAGTACAGCACAAAGGGATTGGAATATGCACAATTAATAATCACACAGTTAATTCATTTTTAATGCTAGGATGATTTATGAAATTTCACATTCAGATATGTAAAACACCATAGTAGCTGTCTACCCCCATTACATTTCCAAAATTCCAAAATATAGGCACTGTCTACAAGTAATTATTTTTATTATAATAGTTTCCGAAAGGCATAGCTTTAAGTAACATTAAGGTTGTGACACAAACTGATAAAAATTGAACGTGGGACTTCTTCAATCCAGACAGTCTGCAAACAAATAAACACATCAAGAGTTTATACATGACTGGGAAGAAGTTAAATCTCTGAGTAGAAAGGGTTGTCATGGGGTTTTAGGTATCTTGGGTCATAACCAAAGAACTACATTACACATCGCAATGATTTGTAACACACATTTGTAACACAAAATGCACTTCGAGAAGGATTCCTACATCCGGTGTTCAAGGTCTTGCTACCCATATTTGAGAAGTGTATGCTGACTTGGTTCTGACTTATTGAAACACTATGTACAACAACCAAATACTACCCAGTCCAGCACCATCTTTACAGCCATCGTTACATTGGAGATCATTGTTAATATCCACTGTCAATCCTTTCTTTTCCGGAGCTTCCTCTTTTTCCGGACCCCCTCGTTTACTCAGAGGGATGTCCTGTTCCAGAGTGTGGCCCTTCCAGATGGCATGTCCTGATGGCAAAACTTCATCTGCCTGGATTCCGTGGAGCTGAATTTCTTTCTAGATAGATTCTGTTCATGCTGGCAGTTCAAGAGGAGTCCTGGTGGGGTAGTGGGTTATGAGTGGGGTGGCTAACTGCTAGGTCAGCAGTTTGAAATCACCAACCAGCTGTTCCACAGGAGAAATATGAGACTTTTTACACCTGTGGAGAGTTATAGTCTCAGAAACCCACAGAGGGGGTTCTATACTGTCCTCTGGGATTTCTATGAATCAGAACGGACTTAGTGGCAGGAGAGGCAGTCCAAGGTAACTTAAATGTTCTTTCAGCAGAACCATAATTAGAATGCGCGCATTCTTCTTCAACCTTCCATATTCTGTGTCCAGCTTCTCATGCATTTATATAAGGCTATTGAAACTACCTTGATTTGTGTCAGGTGGACTTAGTCCTCCAAGCGACATCCCTGCCTTTTAACTCTTTAGATAGGTCTTTTGTGGTAGCATTCCCCTATGCAATACATCGTTGAATAACTTCGTTGCTGTTTCCATGAACATTGCTTGTGGAGCCAAGTGACATGAAAGCTTTGACAATTACAATAGTTTCATGATTTTTGTTTGCTTTATGTTTTTGGTGCTCCATCATTGATCTTCATTAGTAAATGTTTCAAGTCCTCTTTATCTTAAGCAAACCAAATGTGTCATCGGTATATCTCAGGTTGTCAATGATTCTTTCCCAAATCCTGAAGGCATGCTCTTTGTCACATAGCCCGGCTTCTCAGAGTTTGCTCAGACTGAATAAGTCTGGTCCAGTAATACTTTCTGATGGACCCTGCTGCACATGTTTCAACCACACCACCGAAGTATTCAATCCCCCTTGTTTTGTTTGTGTGACCGGTCCATGTATGGGTTCTGCATGAGCACAATGGAATGTTCTGAAGATCCTTTTCCTGGCAGGGTTAGCCATAATTTCTTAGGATCCACACAGTTTAATGTCTTTGCAGAGTCAATAAAAAATAACAATAGGTAAACACTGTTCTGGTCGTCTCTGCTTTCAGCCAACAGTCCTATCACATCGGCAATGATATTGTTGTTCCATGTCCTCTTCTGGAACTGGTGTGAGTCTTGGCAGTTCCTGCTCCACATGCGGCTACAACCATTTAAAAATTTCTACAGCAAAGTTTTACTACCATGTAATATTATATATATCATTTGATTCCTACATTCTGTTAGATCACCTTTTTCTGAAATAGACACAAATGTGGATCTCTTCTATTTGGTTAGCCAGGTTTTTCCAATTTTTTGGCATAGAAAAGCACTCCCCGGGTTTCATCTGTTTGTTGACAAGTCTACATTGATATTTAGTACTTTCCTAGGACCTTTGGCCCACCAACTTCTTCCAGGTGACTTATACTTCTTCCTTCACTACAACTGGTTCTTGATTACATCTTGCCTCCTAAAATGTATAAACATTGGCTACTTTTGGTATATTGACGGCGTATTCATTTAATCTTTGGTGGATACTCCTTATGTTATTCAATATTTAAATTTTCTTTGGTTTTCAACTTGAACTTTTGATGTTTGATGTTTCAACATATGAACAATTGATGTTTTGTTCCTAAATCAGTCACTGGGTTTATTGTGACTCATGATATTGAGCCACTGTCTTTTGGCACAGATGTTGTTAATTTGATTCCTGTGTATTCCACATGAAGTCCATGTATATAGTTCCCATTTAAATTTTTGGAAACAGTCCTCATTTAATTTTTCAATTTTCAATGAACACATTGTTGTTCTTGCAAAGGTCTATCACAAAATGTCCAACGTTGTTTCTATCACTATGGCCATATTTTCTAACTACCAGTTTTTCTCATTTGTTCCCAACATATGCATTCCAATCACCAGTAATTATGAATGCATCTTAATTTCATGTTTAATCAAGTTCAGGATTCAAAAGTTCATAAAGCCTTCAATTTCCTTGTATTTGCCCTTAGTAGTTAGTGCATATGTTTAATTAATAGTCCTAGTAACTGGTCTCTCTTGTAGGGAAATTACCCTATCCCTGACAGCATTGCACTTCAGGATTGATCTTGATCTTGGAATGTTATTTTTGACAGTGAACATGATGCCATTTCTCTTCTATTTGTCATTCCTGGCAGACTAGATCACAGTTATCAAAATCAAAATGGCTAGTAATAGTCCATTTTGGCTCACTAGTGTGTAAAATATTGGCCTTGATGCTTTCTATTTCATTTTTGATGTTTTCCAAGTTTTCTAGATTCATACTCTGTACATTCTCCTTCCCAATATTAAGGTCATTGCAGTGAATCACTTCATATGACTCTTCTAGTTCTAGCCTTTGTAGCTTTGTAATCACTGAATGTGAGATTCTGTAGCCTACCAAAGGGCTGGATAATTTGCTATTGATATAATTAAGGCCATGGGCACCCCTATGGTGGTGAGAAAAGGCAAATAAGGGGTGTAAATCCCTAATATGGGCATCAGTCAATTTTGCCATCTCACTAGGTTTAAAATGGGTTCTCTAAGAGCCGAAAGGGGAGACTCACTACCATCAAGAAAGAAAAGCTAAGGGTGGGAAATATGAACTTCCTTAACTCAGGAGGCTGATAGAGCTGTAACTTTAGAGAGTTGATGAAAAGGCAATGAGCTTGGTTTTGGTTTGTTAATATACCCCATAATCTTGAATATTATCGATGAGTTCTGAATCACTATTGCAAAAAAACCCTCAATTTTAGCAGAGCTCTAAGTAGAGGGTGTCATTGGAGGCACAGTTGATGTCAGGACTAGTTTAAAAGCAAAAAGCTCCCCACAGAGTTGGAAGCATGTCTGAAATTTGCTTGAAAGGAATCAGTCATGGGATTTTGATCTTGATTATTCCCCACCCCCTCCTTGTGAAATTACAGTAGGTCACACCATTTTTACAAATATCGTAGGCATAAGATGTGGAATGTAATCAGAACGACAGTCACTAAAGCAATACTTAGTTTCCAGATTCTTTCTAAGGAGCCCTGGTGGCGTAGTGGTTACGGTGTTGAGTGGTGATCCTCAAAATCAGCAGTTTGAAACCACTAGCCCTTCCTCGGGAGAAAGATGGGGCTTTCCACTCTCACAAAGAGTTACAGTCTGGACTTTCCAAAATGCACTGGTTTTGCACCAATATAACTGGAATTAGAGCTGATCAAGCAGAAGAAATATATCACAATTACTTAATGTATCACTTAAACAAGCCATTCTACCAACCCAAACCACTGCCATTGAGTTGCTTCTGACTCATAGTGACCTGATATAGAACTACCCAAGGCTGTAAGTTTCTAAAGGAGCCTCATCTTTCTCCTGGGCAGCCGCCAGTGAGTTTAAATGGCTTTTGGATAATGATCCAATGCTTATCTGAGTCACAAAAGCTCCTTAAATGAGTCATTAGAGTGGCCTTACTTAGTGCACAGTAAATTTGTATTCACTAAGAAGCCCGAGGTGGACAGTGGTTCCCCACTGGGCTGCTAACTCAAGAGTCTTACCAGGTCCGTGGCAGCAGGACAACGGTTTCTACTCCCATAAAGAGTTAGAGTCTCAGACACTCACAGGGCAGTTGTATCCTGTCCTGCAGGGTCACTTCACTGTGAGTGAGTCAGCACCAGCTTGAGGAGAGTGAGCACTTTATAGCCCAGGAATCAAGGAAGACGTAGAGCACACACAAGACATAGTCATAAAATGAGGTAAAAGCATGCCTACATAGGAAATTAAGGTAGTGAAAACTCATAAAACATTTACTGTCACCCAGCTGTTTCAGCTAGTTGGGCTAATTCGTAGGTGGTTTGTTGTTTCCATATGGCCAGGCATTTTAAAATCATGCATGTTTTGCAATGAGTTGTAATCATGTGAAGGAAAGCTCTCGAGAGAGTGGAATGATGCACTTGGGCAGATCATCAGAAGATGATTGCACTAATGCTTCTTCAAAGACATCCCAGAGTGTTGCAAATGGTTAAAGCACTTGGCAGCTAGCAGAAAGGCTGCTGGTTTTAGGCCACCCAAATGAAACTAGGCAGAAAGGCTTGGTGATAGACCTATTTTGAAAAGCAAAACAGAACAACAACAACAATACAGCCAGTGACAATTGTGGAGCCCGGTTCTACTCTGATACACATGGGGTTGCCATGAGTTGGAACTGACTTTACAATTTTGGGTGTTGTTTTTTTAATAACTCTAAATATTCAGTATTTTCCCCTTACCTTTTCTTCCAGTAAACCCAGTCCTCACCCTCATTCTAACCCACAATAATAGGGGGAACTTGTGTATAATTAATCTTTCAAAGGAGCTGCACTGCCTGAAACTTCAAAGCTGGCTGCCCTTTTGAATGGTGTAGTGGGATTTCTGTCTCTTTGCAGTACAAATGCTATCTTTAGGCTGATAAATATATTGTTTTGGAAAGTAATATCCATCTAAGATCTAATACTGCTTGTTTATGATTGACAAAATTTGTTTTTTTTAAATGTCCAGGCAGCCTTCTTGTTTAAAAGTCTAATTTAATGCTACCCACTATCCAGAAAAGAAATGGTACCAGTACTGTTTCTTTCTGTTCCCTCTCTCTTTTTCTTCCATCCTTTTCACATATATATAAAATGACAAACATTGGCACATGACCTTATCCTACACCACTAATGCCAGATTTCAAGCATGACTAACTCAATCTTCGTGCCAGAGAGAAAGATCAACTAGTTTTATTTGATGTCTTACTTTTACTAGTGTCCTGAAAGGTGAAATCATTCATGCACAGGTAATTGCTCCGGTGAGTTTCCTTGATCTGCATGTATGATTATAATTTATAAATACCAATTGGATAATTGCTGGCAGAAGTTTTAAAAGAAAACGTTTCTAATGCATGGTTGATACATTTTGTTCCCAATTGAATATAACATCTACAATATTAATGAACCTTGTATTCTTGCTCTCTTTCCAGGGCAGTGTTTTGGTTTGCGTAATGCTCAGTAGTGTGACCAGTACATGTTTCTGCCCAGGAGAATGTAGGGACGGAGGGTTTGCTTTCTCTCTCTGCAGTGCCGTGCACAACCCATATGTTGGTCTGGTGCACAAAGCTCAAAGTAGGTCATAGTTGTGAATGCCTTGCATGCAAAAGTTGAAAGATTATTAGGTAACAAATTCTCACTATCATTTTTCTTAATACATTCAAATCTCAGAAATTTAACAGGAGATACACAAAACACCTACGTTGGTTCTATCTTTCAGAGGATTATCTATTAAAAAGTAGTATCATTAGTGATTCATAGATGCAGACCATAAATGACAACCCCTTCAGCAAAAGCTTTTCCCCTTGAAGAACACATCAAGCATAATGCCAAATGATGCTATTTTATATTCATGAATCTGTGCCCATTGGCATGTCCACTGCCAAATACTCACAACTGGACCTTTCCAGCAAAAAGGCAATTGGCTAATGTCACGTGTGGTCCATATGGAAAGGAAATGACAACATATCTGCAATGCCATGAAACAGATGTAAATACTGTTCAATGGATGCTATCGTTTTCTTTTAGTGAGCTCCAGGCCTCACAAAGAAGAAAAGGACAAAAAAAATTGTACTGATTTTCTTCGAAAGCCTCATATTCCTTTCCTTAGTCTCTGCTTAACCCTATCTACAGGTTGGGGGCCAAAGAGTATATACACAGCCCAGTTAACCAGTTGCCTTCTCCAATCCTTATCTTAAGTACATTTCTTAAAGATCAAATTAATGATACCGAAGGAGTGTCCTAGGAGGTTCGTTGATGCAGCCTTTATGTGTTAGGCTACTAACCACAAGATCAGCGGTCTGGAAACCACCAGCTGCTCCTTGGAAGAAATATTGAACTATCTACTCCCGTAAACAGTTACAGTCTCAGAAACGCCCAGGGGCAGTTCTATCCCTTTCTAAAGGGTCACTATGAGTCAGCATCGAGTCCATGGCAGAGGTTATTATTAATTTTTTTTTGAAGGAGAATCCTGGTGGTGTGGTGGGTTATGCATTGGACTGCTTATTACAAGGTTCAGAGTTCAAACTCACCCATAGCTCCACGGGAAAAGATGAAGATTTCTGTTCCTGTAAAGATTTGCAGCCTTAGCAACCTGTGGAGCAGTGCTGCTCTAGTCATATAGGGTTGATGCAAGTTAGCATTGGGTCAAAGTCTTTCAGAGAGAGCCAGAGCGTTTGAAAACACCGTCCTATTGCGACTGGAAGGATTGTAGGCTTCAGGCCACTCTTTTCTTGGTCTTGTGTAGCTTGTAAGAAGGAATTCAGATGAGAGATAGGAAAGATGCTTGACCTAATGGAGCAAGTGAGTTTATGTCAGGCAACAGTTCTGAAGCTGTGGGTCGCGACCCCTTTGGGGGTCAAATGACCCTTTCATATGGGTCACCTGAGACCATCAAAAAGCACATATTTCCGATGGTCTTAGGAACCCAGACACCGATCTTCTATCTGTCTCCAGGCGGGTCTGCCCACATGCTGATACGCCCACCTAGGAGTAACCAGCATGAAGACTGTTACCCATGCTACAGCATGCTTCAAGACAACACTTCATTTCTTTGTCATTAGAAATAAATATTTCACAATATATAATTACATATTGTTTTGTGATTCATCACTATGCTTTAATTATGTTCAATTTGTAACAGTGAAAATACATTCTGCATATCAGATATTTACATAATAATTCATAACAGTAGCCAAATGACAGTGATGAAGAAGCAACGAAAATAACTTTATGGTTGGGGGTCACCACCACATGAGGAACTGTATGAAAGGGCCACGGCATGAGGAAGGTTGAGAACCACTGATGTCAGGGCTCTGTCTAGTCTGAGTCACTCTGCCAGGCAACTCAGCTAGTCTGAGAGTGTGCTGTTGGATGGAAATACAAGTTTTATCTATTGCTGATGGCAGACCTACTGCTCTTGTCCAGCTCTTCACAGTGGACTTCCCTTTTACAAATCCTGTGGGCACACCCGGCATTCATGCTGTGCCCTCGTCAACAGGCCAGATGCCTGGCTGGGTTCTTTCTGGAACTTCAAGGGTCAATTCAGTCATCCGTGGGGGCTGTGTGCATATTCTGCTCTCTCAGCCCAGGCCCTTTACTTTCTTCTCTTCCTTGTGAGTTACACACTGGGCGGCCAACTCCAACATCAGCGGTTTGAAAACACCAGCTGCTCTGTGGGTGAAAGAGGCTTTCTACTCCTGTAAAGAGGTAGAGTCTCTGAAACCCACAGGGGTGGGGGTGAGGTGTTCTACTGTGTCCTATAGGGTAGCACTGAGTCAGAATCGACTCATGGTAGTGAGTTTTAAATAGATAGATAGATAGATAGATAGATAGATAGATAGATAGATAGATAGATAGATAGATAGATAGATGAT
>NW_022103900.1:10672784-10674820 GCF_000313985.2 Echinops telfairi
GGGTTAGGTAAGGTTCAGTTTAAATGCATAATCTCCTTAATTATCACAACATATTTAATAATGCATAGGCTTGAAAATGAGCTAGCATAGCATACAGATTACAAAAGATCCATACGAGAATGAAATCAGCTTAGAGCTCTCTATCTGAAGGAGAATTGCACAATGATACTAAAACTTTGTTACCATCATCTGCTTCATGCCAACAGAAATTCAGTGTTGTGACAAAGACAAACATGTGACAACAAAATGGTCCTTTTTAACTAGACAATATGACTTTGCTTATCATTACTTATTATCTACCCCTTCTTTCTGGCTACTTTTGTTCAAGGTCAATGTGTTCACAATACATAAGATGACTTAAGGAGAGTTTCCAAGGGCTTATTTTCTATTCCCCTTTAACTTTATAGTTTCATTTTCTCCAAAGTTTTCTAGGTATCTAAAATGTCTTTGCAAAATAATGGATATTATTTACTAATCAGAATTCAAAGAAAGGAGCACAGATATAAAGATACTCACCAGAAAAACCAGGCTCAAACAGAGCACTGAGCTGGAACCCAGAAGATGAGGGAGACAATTTCATTTGATTCTATTCTTGCTCGCCAGGGGGATAAAAATTAAATCCTCTGATCTAGTAGGACACCAGCAGTCTAGATAGGACAATAAGCCCAGCTTCCCTCTCAGTGATTCTACCCACAGCTGGGGAGGTCCTGCCTGTCCTGGGGCCCTACACAGGGCTGTAGGAACATCCTGGCCCCCGCCCTTGCTGCAGTGCTACATACAGCACAAGGCAGGTATACCAGTGAACTCCTGCACTCAGTACCACGGTGGTAGAATGTTGCCTTCGACAGTAATCCCACCCTGCATCTGTGGAACACTACATCAAGTGGGTATACCATCCTGCTACCTTGAGGAAGAGTTAGAACTCCTCCAGCCCCATGGACAGGTGATTAAGTTTCAGTTATCTCCTTACCACTCTATTTCTTCTTTCTTTATTTGCTTGCTCTTCTATCTTTCCCACTGCAGTCAGTCCCAAAAAGCTCAGGTTTGTGTGTGTTTTTTTCTCTTCTTTTTCCCCTCTTTTTCTCTCTTTCTCCTCTTCTCTCCCACTCTTTGCTACTGGCTTCTTCTTCTCCCCCACTCCACTACTGGCTTCCAGGTCACTAACCTCTGCCTAGGACAAATCAACCCAAATAGCAGGGGAAGTCCAGCCTTCCCTTTGTGGAAGTGCTGTACACCACACAATGCAGCTGTGGCAGCCATCTACAGTGCGCTGTGCTGTGCTGCTGAGGAAACCTTTGTCAGACCTCTAAGGTGATCTTGCTAACTAGGGCAATTCCCCCCAGCACCACTGGGTCCCTGCATTAAAAAGGCACACCAACCTGCTATTGTGGGGCAGGAGCTAAACCCCTCTGGACCCACATTGAAGCAATCGGGGATCAGCTATATCTTTATTCTTTATTTTTTCTTTCTCTCTCTCCTCCCTCTTTACCATCACAGCCAATCTTAGTGAACACAGTTGAGTTTTTTCCCTTCTTTCTCTTTTTCTTTCTTTCTTCTCTCTTTCTTTGTTCTCTTCTCTTCTCTCTCTGCTTGTATGATTCTCTCCTTTCCCTCTCTCTCCTTTCACATGCCACTGCTGGTTCCCAGACCCCTACCCTCTGCCTAGGCCAACTCTGCCCACCCAGTGGGCAGCCTGACCCCTAAGACAGTACTGCACACAGCACAAGTCAGTGCTACATACAGCACAGCATGGGGTCAGCTATCTCTTATCTATTTTTTAATTCTCTCTCCTCTTTCTTTTTTCTTTCTTTCTTTGTGTTCTTCTTTCACTTTTTCTTCTTTGCACCTCTTCTCCTAGCTCTTCTCTCTTTCCTACCACAGCCTCAGAAGATTCAGTTCTCCTTTGTTGTTTTCTTTTCTTCTTTCTTTTATTTCTTTTTTTAACTGTTTTCACTTTTGTTTACTCTGCATTTTAGTTGTATGTGTGTGATTGGGTTTTAGTTTGCTTGGCATTGTTGCTACAGTCTTTGTTTCCT
>NW_022103900.1:10676944-10677848 GCF_000313985.2 Echinops telfairi
CACAGACTCAACAATTATAGATGGTGACTTTAATACACCACTCTTTGAAAAAGACAGATCATTGGGAAAGAAACTCAACAAGGAGGCTCCAGATAAAAATAGCACAATTGGACGGCTTGACTTGATAGATATTTTTAAAGCTTTCTACCCACAAGCAAATAAATCACATGCTTTCAAGCCCACATGGCACATACTTGAAAATAGACCACATCCTGGGACACAAGTTGAACTAGACTAAATTCTAGCACATAGAGATTACATAGATATCTATCTTCGATCACTGCCATAAGGCTGGTAATTAACAGAAGGATGGGGAAGAAAACAAGGGGAAACAATTGGAGGATGAACAATTTCCTATTGCAAAAGGAGTGGGTATTGCCCCAGATCACATATGAAATCAGGAAGTTTCTAGAAACGAATAAGAATGAAAATAAAATGCACCAAAACCTTTGAGATACAGCCAAGGCATTTCCAGAGGAAGGCTGATAGCAATAAATGCACAGATGAAAAAAGAAAAGAGACTCGTGGATGATATGCTGGCGCAAAAGTTAAACCAATTACAGCACAGTCAACAGAACAACCCTAATAATAGCAAGAGGATAGATATAATAAAAATCAGAGCTGAGATTCAGGAGAGGGAAACCCAGAAAACTATGGAAATTTAATGCCGCTAAAAGTTGGTTCTTTGAAAGAATTAACAGAATTGATAGACCACTAGCAAACCTAACCAAATAAAGGAAGAAACAAACGACAGTTGCAAGGATGAGGGATGATGCAGGGAACATTACAACATACTTTAATGAAATGAAAAGGATAATAACATAGTACTATGAAGGTCTATACTCTAATGAATTCAACAATTTGGAAGACATGGACAAATATTTGGAAACACAATCCCTCCCTA
>NW_022103900.1:10679944-10681120 GCF_000313985.2 Echinops telfairi
ATTGAGCTACCATATGACCCAGCAATCCCCCTACCAGGCATATACCCAGAAGAGGCAAGAAACAACCCACGGCCATACATCTGTGCTCCAGTGTTCATTGCGGCACAGTTCACAATTGCAAGGAGTTGCAAACGACCCAAATTTCCATCAACAGATGAATGGATTAAAAAACTGTTACATACATACAATGGAGTACTATGCATTGATAAAACGCAGTGATGAACTCATGAAGCATATCGCTGCATGGGAAGAACTAGAGGAAATTATGCTAAGTGAAGTAAGCCTAGCACAAAAGGACAAGTACAACATGAGTCTGCTGAGGTAAGTTTATGAAAAAAAAGAAACAAGAAAAATGAAAAAGGGGCACAGGGAAAAAGCTACTGTAAACAAACACCCCAGGGGTGAGGTCCAGTAGTATGGCAGGGGCCAGAACAACTCCAGGGGTACTTATGGTAACCAACTAAAAGGGCTAGTGGAGGAGAGGGAGAGGGAGAAAAGGGAAGAAAAAAAGAGATGTGTGGTGGGGGAATAGGTCACTGACCTACCCAAGGTGAGGGTATTGTTTGTGTCTCCACAGGGAAAGAGGGACCAGACTTAAATCCAATGGTCTGGGTTGTGAATGCAGCATGCTGGCATGGAGTGGGGAGCCAGTGTAGGGGCCTGAGGGCTCGACCCCCATACCAGCTATGTGTACAACTGCCCTCCCCCTAGAAGAATTTACTTTACAAGACAGTACTGAAGCTGCAGCTAAGGGAGAGGGACATGTCTGATCAGAGCACAAGGCAGAGCAAATGAATGGGAAGGAAGAGAGTGTAGCACACTGGCTCACCAGACCTGGAGGATGATATACCCACTCCAAAGAGCCAATGCACAGAGTGGACCATATGGCTGATCCCACTAGGAGACACGCGGTCCCTCGCTGATCCAGGGCCCTACAGGGACAACACTGGACACTGAGTGTGGGGACTGGCCCAGACTGACCTCACAACACCAAGGCAAAACACTACAGGCATGTGGTAGAGCAACGAGGGGAACAGAGCAGGGAGCTTCCGAGGGAGTGCAAAGGATAGACTCTTGAGCGAGAGCATGGCACCCCATTGGATTTGAGTCAAGGACACACCTAGAGTTCAAAAATCAGACCTTGATCTATTTACAGGGTTTTCTTTCTTTTTAAAA
>NW_022103900.1:10683205-10697138 GCF_000313985.2 Echinops telfairi
GAGGAGGCTAGTAAAGTGAAATTCACTGGGATAACTGAATAAAAAGCATATTAAAAATAATGTGCTTTGACATATTCACTGAGTTTCAGTCTAAAATTCTAAAACCATGCATTAAGTCTGCATGTGCCAATTCTCAAATACTTGCCAACTACCAGTATTTAATTTAGAAATGAAACGATCTCTGTCAGGAATAGTTCAGATATTTAGGGTGACAAGAGACTAATTTGTGCTACATATTGTAGTTGTTTTATGAGTTAATGCAATATTATCAAGAAAGCTCCTATTACCTAAAATATATTATATTAATAAGTTAGACTACATTTGTATATTAATCAAAATGAATGGAATGTCATGTGTTTAACAAAATAAGAACAACAGTATTTGTCGAAGGAACAAGACTATACCAAGAAATCTAAATTTACTTGATCTAATTTTTCTTACTATAAATAGCAACAAGAGGCCAAATGTAGGCATTGAAAGGTAATTTAACAATGTTTTATTTGCTACACACAGATCATGATTCTTTGTGCCTGCCTAAGCTTTGAGAGCTCTTGTTCCATGTTATTTGACTCCTCAGTTGTACTGAATTGTTTGATGCAGTTTCAGGTGATTGCAAATGTAGCTGGTTCATCAAATAGTAAGCGATATCTGCGTTATCAAGATTTCTCTCTTTTGCAGAAATTACAAGTATTGCCTGTTGCTCACAGTTAAAAATCACCTTGATTTGATGGTACACTTGGGTACAATCTCCATTCTCCCATTTTGGCGAGCTTTTTCACTATAAATACATTTTAAAACACAAAATGAGATGATTTGGCCCATTTTGCTATGTATGTAATTTAACCTTCAAAGTATTATGGTCTATGGAGCAAACAGGTTAATAGGAAGGTTTTAAAAAGACATTTTTTCATCTGATGGGACATAATCATTCCTAAGGAGCTGTTATGGTCCATTGTATAAATTCATGGACGATTGGTCCAAAACACAGTAATGGGTCCTGTAGAGCATTGAAAATCTGTCATGTTAATATAGCGGCTGCATATGCAGTGTATGAAGTTTATTCTCTCTTCCACGCTTTGGGGGACTCGTATGTAATTCTCATATTAATAGGCCAGATTCCTGCACCCCAGATGGGGTGCTTTGCCAAGCCCCTTACATTCTAAATAAAAATTCTCTTCAGGATTTCCACGGAAACTAATGATAATAACATATGCCTGGAAAATGCTGTCATGTCTAACAAAAATATTTGCTTGCTCAGAATTCCCAGAGGAATCACACAACTTCATGTTTATAAAGCAACAAAGAGCTTTTTTTTAAAGTTGTTCATTTACATAGCAGCACCTGAAATCATTCAATTTTAACAAGTTAAATGGCAATGTACAGCCTCTTCACAACTCCTTTCATTGATATTGGCAATCTATTTTAAAATATACATGTATGTACATTTACTGTCTAAAAGCTGATAGATCTGTTTGGGAAGCATAGGAGCTTTATATCACAAATATTCAATTATTATTTATCTTACTTTCCTCCTCTTCCCATATGGTTGTTAAAGCAAAAGCCATTGGCAATACATTTTTAAGACTCACACAGAGCACAAGTCTGAAATATCATGGAATATTTTACCTTAATCTCTATTGTCCTTAGTTATGAAAATCTATTAGAAACTAATAAACTGAGGCAAAAACCTGTAGGATCCTTCTCCACTCTAATTTATGGATTCCCCAGTGGAGTAGTGGTAGCTATTGAAAAACTATTTCTATGCTATTTTACTCAAACTCAGCAATAACAATAGGGATGGGAGTGCTTTCCTATACATTATGCTGTTAACCCATTTCCCAGACACACTACTATCTCTAATGCCCATGGAACATCGCACAAGTTCTTGCTGGCTTGTTTATTTTAATTCGCTAAGTTGAGGGCTCGCCAACTAACAATTTATGTGTTATCGTGTTTAGTACTCTCTGTAGATGTCAGTGTAATGGGTGATTTTTTGCAGGAGTGAGGCAGAGCCAGCCTTCTCCCCAACATTCACAGTGTTTATTTATTGGCATCATCTAGGAATTGCCAAGGCAAAAACAAAGGCATACCAAAGGAATTGTATGTCAATAATAAAAGTCTAATTGTGGTTCAGAGAGCTGAGTTTGCCTGGTGATAGTTATTGACTAATTTCTCAGCACTTCCTACAAACAAAGAGCAGATTTAACCAAGCTTTAGATGCACATGGTTGTCCTGTTGAAAACGTGCTGACTTCATTTCTTACATCTTTTCCACACTCAGAAATGCTGCTAGACCCCATATTCACGGTGTCCAGTCTAAAATGATGAATTCAACGTTCTTGTTGTTTTTTCATACTCAGTTTCTAAATGATAAAACTATGCTTTGAATTTAATCCACATTACAGTCCTTTACATCCATTACAATGTTAAAAGGAAGAAGGACTAAATTCATTTTCCTACTGAAGGCAGTTTGAATTAATTTGTTTATCTGTTGCAACCAAAAACTATGAGAGTCACTCAGTGACCTTGGCAGAGTTGTGTACGTTGCCTCTTCAGAAAAATAGAGATAATGTCTATTTGTGGAGTACATAAAAATTGTGCATTTAAACCACTCACTCCGTCGTAATGCATATCAGTAAATGCATGTCTTTAGTAAATTAAGATTGGGTTGTAATTTTTATACTTAAACCAAACTCACCCTTGGATTCCCTACCAGGTCACAAGGCACTACTGACAGTGTCTGTGCATGCAGACACTACTAAGTTGAGTAATTTTCATTTATTGACACAGCATGATCACCTCGCATAATTTGCTTGCTTAGATCCACTAGCTATCCCCATCCCTTAGGTTAGAAGCCTAAGCTTTCACCAACCAAGGCCCCAAAATTGACATGCTAGACTTGTCTAGTATAATTTAAAAATTATTTTACAATTTTTAAAAATCGTGAGTTAATGCATATATCTTATCATTGCATAGTTCAACCACATCAAGCAGTATTGTACAATTGCTACCACAATCAGTTTCCAAACATTCTTTACCTTCCTGGACTCCATGATTTCATCTCCCTTTTACTCCTGCCCCACCCATGACCACTGTAACCCCACCCCTAAAACATGTATTCTACTTGCTGTCCCTATAGGTTCATCAATCCTAGGTTTCATATACCGAAAACCAGACAAACATCTAACACAAATCCATGAGGATGACCCCCAATGATATAACGCATCTGAGACAAACCTTAATATGATCAAACAAAAAACCAGAACAAAATAGAGAAAATGTTGAAAACCAGACAGTGACTAGGGCCAGTAAAACCTCAGCTTGGTCCTCAGACTCCTGCTCCTTCCCATGGGGGAAGAAGAGAAGCCTCTTGTACCAACCAATGAAATCTTCTGCTTTTTCTACCCGGCTACTTCCACCACTTGTCTGCCAGGTTGTTATATTGTGGTGGCTTGTGTACTGCTGTGATACTGACCATTGTCATTGGTATTCTAAACACCAGCCGGTTCTCCCAAAGTGAACAGGTTTCAGCAGAGCCTCCAGACTAGGAACAGACTATGAAAACCAACCAACCAAAAACAGACCACAAAGAAGGAATGGGCTGTCCACTTTGGACAGCCGCTGAGAAATTTATGGATGGCATCAAAACACTGCAGCGACTGAAAAACCTTATGAATATCAGCAGAACATTGACAGAAGTAATGCCAGAAAATGAAGCCCTCAGGTAAGCAGTCCCTCGAACTATGTCTGAGGTAGAGTTGCCTTCTCAAAGTAGAGCTGACTGTACCTATGCATTTGGAGTAAAGCCTTCAAAACCTTCATTTGTTGATGGGCTGTGGCTCAAAATGAGAAGAAACAGCTGCAAATGACAATTAGTAACTACAACTTTGAATGTACGAGGTACACATGTAGGAAAATTTAAAGCTGGAAAAACTGTAATGGAGCACCAAGATCGACATTCTAGGTGTTAATGAGCTGATTTGGACTGGTATGGCCATTTGAATTAGGAAATCATATGCTTTACTACACTGGGAATGACACTCAGGAATAGCATAGCATTCAGCATCAAAAAGGACATTTCAAGATCTATCTCAAAATATGGTGTTGTCTATGATAGAGCAACATCTATCTGCATAAGAGAAAATCCAGTCCGTGCAATTATTATTAAAAGTTATGAACCAACTCCATAAGTTAGTGATGCAAAAATAGAATTATACAAACATCTCCAGTCTGACATTGATCAACAACATGTGATCATAGTATATTGATAATTATTGGTGATCAGAATGCAAACATTGGAAACATTGGGAAAAAGGAAGGAAGAGCAGCTAGAAAACAGGCCTTGGTTATAGAAATGAACCTGAAGATTACATGATAGAATTTTGTAAGGCCAATGACGTCTTCATTGAAAAAATATTTTTTTAAGTAACATGAAAGGCAACTATACAAGTGAATTCCTCCAGATGCAATACACAGAAATCAAATTGACTACATCAGTGGGGAGAGACAATGAAGAAGCTCAATATCAGCAGCTAAAACCAGGCCAAGGGGCAACTGTGGAACAGACCATCAATTATTCGTATGTAAGCTCAGATTGAAGTTGAAGAAAATGAAAACAAGCCCACAAGAGCCAAAATACAGCCTGCAGTATGTTCCACCAAATTCTGAGAACATTTCAAGAAGCAATTGGACATACTGAATGCTAATGACCAAATACCGGTTGTGCTATGGGATGACAACAAGAGCATCACCCGTGAAGAGATGAAAACATTATTATTAAAAAGACAGGAAAGAAAAGGTCAAAGTGGATGACAGGAGACTGAAACCTGCTCTTAACCATAGAGCAGCGAAGGCAAAAGAGGAAATCAAAGAGCTGACCAGAACATTTGAACCAAAGGAGAAAAAATCACGTTTTGTGTCGCAACATTGAAATTCTGTTGGCAAAACATTGAACATTGCAGGAAGCATCGAAAGAAGATGGGCTGGGGGTGGGGGTGGGAATCACAGTCACTGTACAAAAAAGAATTAGTCAACAGCCCATTTTCAAGAGGTAGTTTATGAACAAGAAGCAATGGTACAGAAGGGAGACATTCAGGCTGCACTAGCCAAAAACAAGGCTCAAGGAATTGATGAAACACTTGAAATGTTTCAACAAATTAATGCAGCACTGGAAGCACTTACTTGCCAGGAAACCTGGGAAACAGCTACTGGGTCAACTGACTGGAAGAACTCTCTATGTGTACCTATTCCAAAGAAACATTACTCACCAGAATGCCTGGATTATGGACCAATACCATTGATAGTGTAAGTAAGGTTTTGCCGAAGATCATTCAATCATTGTTGCAGCAGCACTTCTGTGGAACTAGGTTTATCATGACTGTTGTCAGATTGAATACAGATTGAATAAGTGTGGTGATGGGTCATAAGTATGGTCAGATGGATCCTGGCTGAAAGCAGAGAATACAAGAAAACTGTGTTTTATTGACGGGCCAAAGCATCTGAGTGCGTGAACCATAATAAGTGAGGGTACACCCCCAAACTTGATTTTGTTCAAAGTTATGTATTTAATTATTATTATTTTTTAACAAAACAAACTTATCACCTTCAAATTATTCTCCATTACTCTACCATTCCATCCTTGGAAACATTTTTCAAACTCATTTGTTTGGATGGCTGATAGCACCTCCCTCGTTTTTTTTCTTCATTTCTTCTATGTCATCAAATCTCTGTCCTTTCATGTCCTTCTTCATTCACAGAAACAAAAAGAAATCGCATGGAGCAAGGTCAGGGGAAAAAGGTGCATGGGGCAAGAAAGGCATGCTATGTTTTTGCCCAAAACTGAGCACTAAAATGGCTGTGTGAGTTGGTGCAAACCAGCCTCATGTCTGCCACAAATCAGGCCTTTTTAGTCACACACTGTTACACAATCTTTGCAGAACCTCTAAATAGAAAGCTTGATTAAGAGTGTGACCTGATGGAGCAAACTCCAAATGCACTACTACGAGTTGACATTTTCATCTCTTTGGGAAGTTGACGGCTGTCCAGAAAGAGCTTTGTCACCAATAGATCACCTTTTTTTGAAATGAGAAAACTACTCATACACTTGAGATTTTCCCATAGCACTGTTCTTGTAAGCTGTGTTCAACATCACAACAGATCTGTGGCATTTTTACCAAGTAGACAACAAAACTTCACAACTGCATGCTGTTCTCTGAACTCAGCCATCACAAAAAAACCAAGATTTGAATGCAACTGCTTTTATGAAAAAATTCACTGTGACCAGAGAGAACCTTGCCAGGAGATGCCACTTGCTGCACTAACTCAGAATGAGTTGATGGATGCTTGCCTAGTGGGAAAAATGCGTACTATGAAAACTCTGCTCAGCAGAGATTTTTTTTTCCAGTTTTGGGGGGTACCTCCTTGTAAACTATGGATAACTTTGAGAAGAATGGAAATTCCAGAACACTTTATTATTCTCATACAGAACCTATACATAGACCAAGAGACAGTGGTGCAAACAGCATGGGAATAGGCATGGTTTACAATTAGGAAAGGTGTGTGTCAAGCTTGTATCCTCTCAACATACTTATTCAGTCTGTATGCTGAACAAATCATCTGAGAAGCTGGCTAATATAAAGAAGAATGTGGTATCAGGATTGAAGGAGAGCTATTGACAATTTGGGGTATGCAGATGACACAACCTTGCTTGCTGAAAGAGAGGAGTACTTGAAGCACTTATTGATGAAGTTCAAAGATAGTAGCCTTCAGCATGTATTACTGCTCAGTGTAAAGAAGCCCAAAAGCCTCACAAATCGAACCAATAGGCAACATTACGCTAATGGAGGAAAGATTGAAGTTGTCAAGAATGTTATCCTACTTGGGTCCACAATCAATATTCATGGATACAGCAGTCAGAGAACAAGTGAGCATTGCATTCAGTAAATTTATAGCATGTGATTTCTTTAAAGTGTTGAAATGCAAATATACTACTTTGATGACTAAGGGGTGTCTAACTCAAGCCCTGGCATTCTCAAAAGTTTATTATGCATATGAAAATTGGACATTGCATCAGGAAACTGAAGAAGAATCGCTGCATTTGCATGATGGTGCTGGCAGACAATATTGAAGGCACCATGGACTGCCAAAGGGACAAACAATGTGTGTTGGAAGAAATACAGTCAGGATGCCCCTTAGAGGGAAGGCTATGATACTCTGTGTCACCTGCTTTGGACATGTTGCCAGGAAAGTCCAGTCTCTGGAGAAGTGTATTGTACTCGGTAGAGTAGAGGGAAAACAAAAAAGAGGAAGGGCCTTGATGAAGCAGATTTACAGAGGCTGCAACAACAGGCTCAGACACAACAGCAATTGTGAAGATGGTACCGGACTAGACAGTGTGTCCTTCTGTTGTACGTAGAGTTGCCGTGGGTGGGAACTTACTCAATGGCACTTAACAACAGTACCTTACCATTAAAGGAGCCTTGCTAGTGATGTGGGTTAGGTTTAGGACCTGCTAACCTCCAGGTCCATAGTTCAAATTCATCAACTGTTCTATGGGAGTTAGATGAGAATGTCTATTCACATAAAACTTTACAATCTCAGTCACCTGTAAAGGTTTTCTATTAGTCAAACCATCTGGATGGCAGTGGGTTTGATTTGGTTTACCCTCTTGAGCTAGTCATTGATTCAGAACCTCAGTGGTGTTTGTGCTTAGAAGTAGCTTTCCTATTCAGTTATCATTATTACTACTATGTTTACTCTTCATTAAAAAACAAAAGCAAAACAAAACTCCACTGCCTTCAAGCGGATTTCAAATAATAGAGACACTAAATAGAGTTTCTAAAATTATAAATCTCTAAGGAAGCATATAGCCTTAACCTTTTCCTTATGAGGGCAAGTGGGTTTGAACTGCTGACCTTGCATCTTAACACCTGATAGCATGCACTCTAATGCATTATCGTGAACTAGTAATAGTTTTAAAAATTAGACCTTCATCATGTGCCTGATTGAGGTTAATGGTCAGATGGATAGACAAATGTATTGTTATTTACCATGTCTCATAGCTGCCCTATGAAATGAAACAGATTCCATTTCTGCACTGTCCTTAAAACTGTTACTCTTTGAGCCTATCGGAGCTGCTGAATCAATTTATGTAATTGAGGGTCTTATGTTGAATGAGTGCTACAGTTCCCAAATCCCATTGTATTGCCTTCTTTCTTAGAGAAATTTCAGTACTAAATGTCACTGTTTAAGTTCCACAAAACCCAGGTGCCGAGATAGAATTTGGGTTGCAGAATCTTCTTTAGAGACCAAGATGTATT
Organism: Echinops telfairi; assembly: GCF_000313985.2. Lineage (NCBI taxonomy): Eukaryota > Metazoa > Chordata > Mammalia > Afrosoricida > Tenrecidae > Echinops > Echinops telfairi. The sequence goes on from NW_022103900.1 coordinate 10,691,523, forward strand.
AAGCAAAAAGTGTGATTGACTAAGGAAAAAACATCACTGTGATGGAGACCTGCCAAACCTGGGTCAAATTGGTTGTGAACTATGGAACAAATATTGTTTCCTATGTGTCCTGTATTGAGCTGATGGCCAAATGTTTGCTTCCAATTTCTTTGGTCACAAATGTGGACTGTCTGAAGAAGAGGGTAGCTTTGGAGACTGGCTGCAGCTGGGTCAGATTTTCTGGAGTTGGAAGCTGGGATAATCCGCTAGCAACACTTGTAACTTGAAGAAGGACCTGTGGCATATCTCTGTGTCCATAACACTGCATGGGAAAATATATGAGATGAAGCTAAAGTTTTAATCAAGGCAAAAGTATAGCAGATTTGCTTTCACGATTTAATAAAGTATAACAATACACAAGCTACAAATTTAGTTCTTTATCTTGTTCATTATACTCATCATCATCTCTTTATTTTTATCATTTAACTATGAGTTTGAGTCACCTCGAAGGCAATGAGTGAGTGATAATATATATTAGTCCCCTAATGTATGTACACATATTAGTAGGTTATATATAAATATATATTATTTCCTTAATATGTATATTATTCTACTAGTATATATATTAGTGGAATAATAATAATTTAAAGAGCATTATGGGAAAAATAAAATATTCTAATAATCATGGTTGCAAAATTAACTATTTAGAAAAATAACCAATTTACTTATGCCAGTCTTTCAAATATTGGGATTTTAAAATAATTAAATGTTAAATTTTAACCAGAGATAATCTCAGATTTGATCTGTGGCATCTGATCCAGTATTGGAGTAGACTTTTGCCCAAAGTTCTTGCTTCATTTAATTTTGATTTCCTAAGCACAAAGAAGAAAGTTGACCCCAAAGAGTGTGGAAATTATCAAACAATATCATTAATATCACATACAAGTAAAGTTTTGCTGAAAGTCATTCAAAAATAGATGCAGCAGTATATTGTCAGGGAGCTAGGAGAATTCAAGGTGGATTCGGAAGAGCATATGGAACGATATTATCTTTGCTGATGTTAGATAGCTCTTGACTGAAAGCAGTGAATAACAGAAAGATGTTTACTTGTGTCTTATTTACTATGCAAAGGCATTCAAATGTGTGAGTCACAAGAAACTATGGAAAGCCTTGATGAAACGGGATTGCAGAACACTTAATTGTGCTCATGGGGAACCTGATTCCCGGATCAAGAAGGAGGCATTTGTCTCCTGAGTGGCTGCCATCTAAAGCTATGAAAGGTCCCCCAGGACAGGTAGACAGCCCTATCAGAGGAAGAGGGATACTGATGGTACAGTCAAGTCAGGAGAGGGGAAAGGGAGCAGACAGGTCTGGGGGAACACATGTTGGTAGGAAAGAGGGAAGACTGACCACCAGCTGGGGGAAAGAGTGGCTAAAAGTGTTTTTATGGACTGAAAACACTTTGGAGGAAAGCCTCTTATGGTATGCACTGGATGGACCACATTGGCTCAGGTTTCTGGCCACATCCTGGAGACCCAAGTCAGGTCTCATGGAATGCCAAGGCATTAAATCCTGGATATTCAGGACACACGGCATGCTCCAGAAACGGCACCAGGGAGATCTGATGCGGAAACTCTGCTCAGTGAACTGGACTCTACCTCAGAGACACTTGTACCCTGAGGACTTAAGACTGAAGAGTTATGGTCTTTGAGGAATTGGCAGATGGCTGTTCCAAGATTGTTGAACTGTCAGTAGGCTGACAAACACAGACTTGATACATCAATGCCCTATGTGCTGTACTAAGGTATATACTATTCTGGAAAAACTGTGACTGATATTCACAGTGAATATTATTTTAACTTTTCCTTGACACCTAACTCCTGTGTATGTAAATAGCAGCCAGCCACAAAAGGGTAGACTCTGTACAAGTGAATGATTCAGGAATTGTGATATGGAGACAGCCTGCATTGGCCCAATATTCCGCTCTCAACAGGGCTTTAAGAAGTTAGTATCAGGGGCTAACCAACAACAATATGAACGGAAGATCTAATGCCCCAGGCAGATGACCAATAAGACTACTATAAATAACAAGGAGATTTCAAAAGGGATCCAAAGGCAAATCCAGGAATGGGTTTGGGGCTTGCACTGAATTCTAGCTCTAACTTCAGAACAAATTGTTATTACCTCATGGCCTGGCTTGATACTCACACTCTGAAGGGAACACAGAAGGTATGGGTGCTAAAGCAAAGTGTGGTGAAGAAATTAGATGGTGCCTGGTTATCAGATAAAATAGCACCGGGGGTCTCAAAGTCTGGTTACCTACAAGCAGTCATCTAAGTGAGATGTCAACTAAGTCCACATGGAAGAGGCACAACAACATCAGTGACCCACGGATTGTAAATCATATAATCTGAAGCCAAAGAAGGGAATAGTAACAGAGCTTAAATCATGAAATTCTGGTTTGCAGAAGGCTGTGGATAACACTGGGAGCCCAAGGTACATTTGTGAGATCTACGTAGGAAATAAGCCTCTGGTGGTTTCCCACGGTACATACCAGGGGGCTGGGAACGGCCTGGTCACCAAGCAGGGCATTGGAGAGATGACTATAGAAGATCAAAATATTAAACCTGACTCGAATGATTCAAGCCTTGTCAGGTGATTCCCCCTCTGATGCACCTTGAGCCTGATCAAGCTTTTGACATTTTCTGTGTTTTTTGTTTATTCATATTGCGGTTTATAGCATATATATTTTGCCATTGGGGCGACTCTCTTGAATTTTTGCTGTATAGTTTTCTCTTTTTCAGTATATGAAACCCAGGATTGATAAACCTATAGAGTCAGCAGGCAGAATAAGAGTTTCTGGGGGGTACAGTGGTGGAGGGGGCAGTAAAAGGGAGCTGATGTCAAGAAGTTCCAAGAAGGAAGATAATTTTTTAACACTGTGGTAGCAATTGTACAATACTGATTGATGTGATTGAACTATAGAACAGCATGATATCTATAGAATCTCCCAATAAATTGGCTTCGGGGGAATAAAGAGAGAGAGAAATAGTCATTTGCATGGTTTAAATCAGGAAAGGTATGCATCAGAGTTACATTTTCCCTCATAATTATTCAATCTGTAGGTTGAGCAACTCATCTGAGAAGTGGGAACATGACCGAGGACTGGTGGAAGACTTATTAACAACCTTCACGATACGATAATGCAAACTCGCTGACTGTAAGGAGGAGCTACAGCACTCGAGGTCAAGAAACCTTTATCTTCACAACCGGATCAATAGGTAACATCATGATAACTGGGGAAATGATTGCAGTTCTCAAGGATTTTATATTGCTTGGATCCACAGCCAATGCTTATGGAAGCTGTAGTCATGAAATAAAATGACGTTGCAGTGGGTAAATATGCTGCACATGACCTCTTTAAAGTGAAGAAAATTAAGGACATTGCTTTGAGGTGTGCCTGACCCAGGATAGGATATTTTCAATGGTCTCATATGCATGTGAAAGTTGGACACTGAATAAAGAAGACTGAAGAAAAATCTATAATTTGTATGCTAGCACTCTTTTAAAAAAATCATTTTATTAGGGGCTGATACAAATCTTATCACAATCCATACATACATCAATTGTGTAAAGCACATTTGTATATTCATTGACCTCATCGTTCTCAAAACATTTGCTCTCCACTTAAGCCCCTGGCATCAGGTCCTCTTTTTTTCCCTCCCCCTCCCTCATGAACCCTTGATAATTTATAAATTATTATTTTGTCATATCTTGTCCTGTCTGACGTCTCCCTTCACCCACTTTTCTGTTGTCTGTCCCCCAGGGAGGAGGTCACATGTAGATCCTTGTAATCGGTTCTCCCTTTCCAACCCAAATTCCCTCTACCCTCCCAGTATCGCCACTCACACCACTGGTCCTGAAGGGACCATCTGCCCTGGATTCCCTGTGTTTCCAGTTCCTATCTGTACCAGTGCACATCCTCTGGTCTAGCCAGACTTGCAAGGTAGAATTCAGATCATGATAGTGGGAGGCAGAGGAAGCATTTAAGAACTAGAGGAAAGCTGTATTTTTCATCGTTGCTACATCACACCCTGTCTGGCTCATCACCTCTCCGAGATTCCTCTGCAAGGGGATCTCCAGTGGCCTACAAATGGGCTTTGGGTCTCCACTCCGCACTCCCCGCCTCATTCGCTATGGTAAGATTTTTTGTTCTGATGATACCTGATACCTGATCCCTTTGACACCTTGTGATCACACAGGCTGGCGTGCTCCTTCCATGTGGACTTTGTTGCTTCTGAGCTAGATGGCCGCTTGTTTATGTTCAAGCCTTTAAGAATCATGAAAGGACGATGGGCTACCATGAGGACAACAGAAGATGTACAGCCACAATGCTCCTGAGAAGGGAAAGTGGCAGGACTTGTCTCATGTACTTTGATTATGCTATAAGGAGAGACCAGTCCTTGGAAAAGGCCATGTTGGGCCTTCTAAAGTTAAAGGACATCCCAAAAGAACAAGATTGTCATGGAGATGGGTTAACCAAGTGGCTGCAACAATGGTCTCAAACATAACAATTGTGAGGATGTCACAGGAGAGGGCAATGTTTCTGTATGTTGTATATAGAGCCCTCACAAGTCAACATTTAACAATAACGGAACATGAAGAGAGAGCTCTGATGGTCTATTAGGGATGCATCCAGTTGCTTCACAAGGTCAGTTGTTCACCCACAAGAGGCCTTCTTCTCCTGTAAAGCTTACTGCCTTTGAAATCTACAGGAGATTAGATTCTCTAATATATAGGGTTGCTCTGAATTGGAATCACCCTGAAGGCACGAAGAAGCCCTGGCAGTACTGTTAGTTATACATTAGGGTAACGATTTTAAGCACAGATTTGGAGGACAAACTCAGCAGTCACAATACAGGAGAATGATGAGACTACCCATTCCTGTAAAAATTTAGAGCTTTGGAAACCCCTGATAGGTAGCTCTGAGTCAGAATCAACTTGATAGCAGTGCTTTGTTTGTTTGTTTGTTTAAACATGAAGAAGTTGAGTATTCAGAAAATAAATAAAAGAAAAACAAATTCTACAATATTACAAGAAACGTGTAAGAAAATCAAGTAATATTGAGGCTATATTGAGTCTAGCAACTACATCCATACCTCACTTGTCAACATGCTTAGATTCCAAAGACCAAGTCATTATGCAGAAATTGACTTTATGTGAAAATTGATGATGAAGATCTCAAATAACAAAGTATAATTGTCTACATCACTACTTAACTGCCAAATGTATTGTCACACGGCTGCCAAGGTACATCATTGCATAACCATCAAATCACATCAATCTATATGGAAGCCAGGTCACGAGAAACATGGACCAGCCAAGTGGACACCTTGAGTTTATATCATCACTAGCTTTACTGTCCCCTCGCACCTTTCTCTTCGCTACTGTGACACGCATGTTCCTAATGTGTGGTGTAGTTGAATACAAGATATTTTACCGGTATCATAAATCTAATAGGTCAGATAATGATACAGACAATAAGTGAAAACTAGTTGTAGTGCCTTCAAGATTTTTTTTTAGTTATTTGAATGTATCTTTAAGTATTGCAAAATGAGGAAAGACTAGGATGATTTT
>NW_022103900.1:10698878-10705312 GCF_000313985.2 Echinops telfairi
AACCATTAAAATAATGAAACAGATAATAGCAAAGGGTTTTCCCTTCTCTATGCTACTGATGCTTTCAGATGCATGGAATGGGGGAATGAAGCCAGGGTTCTTCGGACCCTGGGTTGGCTCACTTGGATTGTGAGGCTGGCAGCGCATTCCCTTTATTTGTGGTTTCCACACAGGCAGAAGCAGGTATGGTAGTTCTGATCTGGGCATAATGCCAGTTCTCCTTTCAATTGCTTCTGAATGAGCTAGCTGTTTCAAAAACATGGCCCCAGCAGGACCCAGAAGCTAAGCCTATAGGAATCCCTCCCCTGCAGGGCAGTGAGCCCCAGCTCTTCCAGGCAGGCCCTTTCCAGACGGTGCTGCTGATCTTGTCAGCCTAATGCTCTGCTCAGAATTGTCTTCAGGATGTCATTTTCCACTGACTGCAAGGAGCGTACTTGCTGTTACTTATTTGGCAATAAGGTTGTAAGCACATTTTGCCTGTCAAGCATATGTATGATCAAAAAGGTGTGCCCCCTGCTCATTTCTGTTCATGCTGTAAATCTGCTTTCTGGCCTTCGAGCTGATCTCATCAGGAGTAAACCCGGGGCAGTCTTTCCAGGCAGTTATATGGAGATTGTAACCCTGCATGGCGTATTGGCCTTTTCTCTTGGTGAATCAGGGCATAAGCACTGTCTCAGCAGATTTAAACAGACAGTTACTGAGATCAACAAGATCTTCTTTTGCAAGATGTCCAGAAATGGCCCAATTGAAATATTAAGAATGGGGTATTTTCATTGGCCCGGTATGAATCATTCTTAGTTGCTCTTTTCCTGCCCAGGAAAATGGATTCTTACTAACAGGAAAAAATGTTGCTAGGCTGTTAGAGAACAACCTTCAAAATGGCTCTTGACTCCTGAAATCTGTTAATGTAGGTATGTCCAGAGACGACTGTCTGTAGCACTGCAGATTCAAATTCCATTCACTTTATGTGGTGTCTTTGCATTGTGTCAACCTAGTTAATCTCAAACTATGTTTTTCAGAACAGATGGTGTAGGTGAGAGTTGATCACTAGAGACATTTGATGCAGTCCTGGAAGGTAGAACTAAACGAACAACTTTGTTATTGGTGTCTGTCCAGGCCTGATTGTAGCTTACACACATTGCTGTAATATAGGGACTCACCTTACTGGCAAATCCCGGGTCACATGCATGGCGAAAAGTAGGAGCTTCCCTAATAGGTCATCTACATTATTAAAATTAGAGATAGTTAGACAGGAATTTGAGTTTGTCCTTGATCTCTTCCCTTCATGGTCGTCATTAATTTCCAGATGTCTGCCCTGCTGATTTCATGTCTGCTGGAAAAGACCTCTTTAAAGTTTTAAAAAACGAACATGCTACTGTAATGACTCAAGTACACCTGGCTTACGTTATGTTCTTTTCAATCGCTTAATATTAATGTGAAGCTGGACAATGAAAAACAAAGATAGGGTTGATGGATTCAAATTGTGATATTGACAAGGGATAATAAATCTATCCGTGGGCTTAGAGAATAAGAAACAAGCCTGTCTTAAGAAAAAATACACCCTTAAGAGCAAGCATGGTGAAACGTTGGCTTGCTTACTTTGGACACATCTTTAAGAAAGACCAACCTCTAGAAAAGGACATAATATTTGATAGTACAAGGTCATCAAAACAACAAAAATCCTCAGTGAGGTGGACTGACACGTTAGACACAATGACAGTCCCACAAATATCAAAGATCCTGATGGTAGCATGAGATGGAGCAAAGATTCATTCTGTCACACATAAGTCATGAGTTATAAGTGACTCGATAGTAACTAGAAACAATAACCAGATGCAGGAGCAATGGTGTTGAATAAGTTCCTTAGCCAGCATATCAAATTAAATCTCTAAGCAAATGTTTTATTCTATATTATGCATAGATGCGTTAGGCTGGGTTGACTAGAGAAACAAATCCAGAGATACTCATATGTGTATAAGGAAGAGCTTTATATAAAGAGTAGTTGTATATTAAGAAAACATCCCAGCCCAGTCCAGATCAAGTCCATAAGTCTGATATAAGCCTATATGTTCAATACAAGTCTGCAAATTCCTCTTAAGACTCTCATGCAACACTTGCAATGACACAGAATGCAGGAAGATCACAGGCCAGTGGGTAGAAAGTCTTGTGGATCCAGTGGTGGTGGAAGCATCTCAGCGCTGGCACTGGAATGGGTTTCCTTGTGGCTCCTCCAGCTCCAGGGCTCTGGCTCTATCAGCATAGCTCCGTGTGGCTTGTCAAGAGGAATGTCTCGCAGGGAGAAAGCGTGGGTCTGGTCTCCAATGAGCTATTTTTCTCCTTAGTGTCTCCAAATAAGGTCATCAAGCTGCAATCTGATTGACAGGCTAGACTCCACCCCATTCGCAAGTTGAGAGAAGATTATGTAACTGCCACAATAGATTTTTGCATCTTGGGAAAATTGGCACATCACGTATGTGAGTTCTCTATCTATTCTGTGTATACCAGCCAGGAGGGCAAACAGTCCCTCTTTTCCCATAAGATAGAAGAACATGTGGCTTTTTTTGTTTGATTAGAAAGATGGTAAATTTTTATTCTCTGCTTATTCATGTCCTTCTTGCACTCTTGTGCCTTTGGTTAAGTAGAGACAGTAACTACTAGTCCCTTGGTGAATAAGATGCCAAACCACACACGACACTCACTTTGTACTCCCTATTAAAATTTCACAGGTCAAAAATCCAAAACCCACTTAATAAAAATTGTTCTTCATCATAAGTGACAGAAGAGAACAGGTCAATCTATGGAATAATGGTGCAGTAATTAGAAACTTTGTAGTTGATAATGTGTGACTGCTAATCAATGTTTCACTAATTAATCAATATTTTAATCATTAGACCTTTTAAAATAGTTTTAATGAGCATTTCCTCTAATTCCCCTGATCCCCTTGCTTCCAATGTTTCTATTATTATGATGAAAGAATAAAGCAAGGGTTTATCTATTCCAAGTACCCAGTATCTCTAAAGACTTCGGAAAGTAAAGCTCCTCAAGTACTTAGAGATATCCAAGAATGCCTAGATTTAGGTGATTAAACAGGAAAGATATAAAGTTACCACATTATCATGGGACATTTGCTTAATAGCAAAAAGTTATGAATTAGAACACCACATTAAAACCATCATAAACTTTCTCTTTCAAAGAATGTTTGGAAAATTGTGTTTCTTACCCTCTGTTAGGATTGGACAGTGCTTGCAAAGCCTTACCGTGACCTGTTTTAGATTCCATATTTGTTTCTGCGACGTCTTTATTTCTGGCACACATGCCTACAATTTTCTTCTCCTTTTCTTTTCTTCTCCCCTCTTCTTCTTCCTTTCTACCTGCACATATTCTGCTGGTTCTTTTTCCTCTTACTTCTGAACCATCTGTATCTTCCCATGGTCCAGAACATCCCACAGAAATGATCACATTTGACATTGATGAGAACAAGTATGTAAAAAGGGCAATGGACATTATCTCTTTCCCCTTTTAAATGAGCACGATATACAAAGTTTAAAAAGGATATGAGATTTATCCAAAAGACAGACAGTATAATATAGAACCCAAGTCCTTTACATGTTCTTTTATCTGTTACATGCTCCTGTTAAAATTGACTGGTACATGAGAGGTTTTTCCCCAAAAAGCCAGGCCTAAAATATTGCCTTTTAATTTCAGTCTCTGTGTATGGTTGCCATGTCCCAAAATAGTCACACTAAATCAATCCCACTGAAAATAAAGGCTCATGAGAAAGAAGTGCAGAAGACATTTAGTTTGTAACTTTTAGATTTTCTCAGGAAAATGCCCTGGAAAGAACCCAATGACTCAAGCTGGGTACCTAGGCGAACATTGGGTTTCATTGCGCCCTGCTTCCCCAAAGGGCATTGTGCCCTCCCAGAGCAGGGGGAGCGTTGTGGCTTTGGAGGTCTCCGAGAATCCAGAACACTAAGTAGTAAACATTGGACATCCCCTCACAATCCGAAGGTGTAATCCTTCCTACACTAGAGCTATTTTCTGTATCTTGATTTTTCTGGAAATTCTGGGCATTTTGTGAATTACTATAGTAAGAGAAGCATTTGATGGCATTGCTTTGCTCTAGAAGGTGGATGATAGGGTTCCCAAGGCTGGAACCTTTTGTAGCAGCAGACCGTCACATCTTCAAAACCTCTGCCCTTTGGTTAGCAGCCGAGTGCTTTAACATTGAGCCATCACCATTCTTTTGTGGTAACCACTAGAGCTAGTCACTGACTTTATGTTCTCACAATCTTCAGGCTCATCGTGTGGTTACACTGCTTATCAGCTTTTACGTTAGGGATAGCTAGTAATCCTTGCTTGCGTTCTTGGGTGGTGCAACAGGTCTAATGCTTGTCTACCTGGTTGAGAGGTTGGCGGTTCAAACCAAACCAGAGAAACCTCAGAGGAAAGGTTTGGTGATCTGCTTCTTAGAGATCCATAGTCTTGAAAACCCCGTGGAGGCAGTTTTTTTCTGACTCTCATAGCTCATCATGAGTGAGAATCATTTCTACATTATTGTTTGGTTGCTGCTTCTTTGCTTTGGTTTGGGGCCTGGGCTTGCTTAGGCTAGAAATGACATATGTCCCTTCAGGGAGGAAGAGTTAAAAACAGCTGGGCACTTTACAATCTTCACTTCCAGTCATTGAGGTGACTGTGGACAGCTGGTGCGGAGAGGAAGCCCCTGTGAGTTGTGTTCCCTGCATGGCGTTCCTGAGCACAGGCGCCCTTCGAGGCTTGCATAGACCTAACCCATCTCTCCTGGTGCTAAGCCTAGTCTGACGTGTGAGAGAATGTTTGGGGAAGATGGTCAGGCATTGGTTATGGTCATGTATAACATTGTTTCACATCTCTTAGAACAATATCAAAAAGAGACCTGGTGATCCAATGGTTACATGCTCAGCTGGCGTTTCAAACCACTCTGAGGCTCAGAGCAAGAACAACATGGTAATCTGTGGAAAGTTGCAGCCCTTAGGGGACAGATCTACTCTGTCACATGAGGTTGCTATGAGTTTAAACTTGAGTATTCCTACAACAATAGAATAGAGTCAGCCTCTGCAGTTTCATGAGAAAAATATACTCCTCTTACACAAGGATTTGATAGAAGCCAGGGAACTGGGTTTTGTGTTTGACTTTGAGCAACCAATCTCATTAATTTACAATACCTCATGAGCTCTATTTATCTAAGGAACACAATACCCTATTGAAAAATTTGACTCATTCCTTTTTTTTTTTTATATACAAATACTGTGTTCTTTTGTGTTTCCCCTTCTTATCCCAAATAGATTTTGGTGGGTCCATTTGTAAACCATGAGGAAAATTCTCATGGAAAGAGTTATAAAATACTTACAAGTATATTAGGATTTCTTTTTAATTTGGGTAAGGTATTACCTGCATTTTTCAGAACAAAATTCCACAAGGATAATTGTATACTCTTTTTATATTCCTTCTATAAGGGGTCTTCAAAAGTGGTATTAATGGATAATGAATTTTTCCACACTTTTTTGAAAACCCCTGTATCACTTACACAAAGACAAAAACAATTGGCTTACAGATTAAAGTTTGAAAATGATATCTGATCCCTGGTAGCACAGCGGTTCAAGTGCTAGACTGCTAAGCAAAATCTCCACAGCAGGAGCCCATGAACCACAGGAGAGAGCCCACGAACCACAGTGGCTGTCTGCTTCTAGAAAGCTTTGTCTTCTTGAGAACACTAGAAGGCAGTGCTACGTGGTCCTGTGGGATTTAAATAGACTTAACAGCGGTGCATTTGGTGTGAGTTCCTTTTTTACCATTTTGGCAATCACGTGTGTGTCATATTAATCAGCATTATATTTGAGCTGTCTTTGTCTGAGTGAAATCTTTTGACATGTGGGGCCAACAATTCTAGAGGTAAGCCATTAAGATCCTGAACCATCAGACAGCAACAAATTTGGGGTTTTAGGGGGTCAAAAAATAACACCACTGTTCCCAACCTGAGATCAGAACCAATTTAGAGCGAATGACAGAGGACTAAGACAGTTAGAGATCAAAATGTCAGCTTTATTACTGATAAAAGCAATGTTGAAGGACATGGCTTAGATAAGTCCTAATAGCCTTGCTAACCCTCCACTGAATTGAAGTCACCTCCCTTCCTGTCACTAACAGACAACAAACAAAAAATCGTGCAGCCCACCATGATAGAAAGAGCCCTGCCAACTTTATCACATGGCTGGCAGCCGGTAGGAGCCCACCTTCTCTGCGTGCTGTTGCATTCCATCATGGAAAGCAAAGGAGCAGGCGTGAGGCAAATATGTACAGATTGTACTTGGAAGTGAAGAAAGACATTTCTCTTCTTTTTAGAGGAAAGAGCAAGGTGAGGTGACTGAGAACTGGGACATTGCCTTTGGACCTCG
>NW_022103900.1:10707102-10709347 GCF_000313985.2 Echinops telfairi
AGAAAGCCTTCTCTTTCTCTTGTAGAAAGCCTGGTGGGTTGCAATGGCTGACCTTTTGGTTAGCCACTCCATGCTTCACTCACCGCAGAAGGGCAATTATGGAGCCAAAGTAACCCCCTGAGCAAGTTGCAGGAGGGCTAGGTCTGACTGCCTCTGACTATGCTCAGGAGGAAAACTCAGCTCTACTTCAGTCCAAGGATGATAGGGAAGCAGAGGTCAGAGATGCCGGCAAACTCCTTTCACCCTATTCTGACACCACCAGACATCCCTCCCATGCAACTCTACATCTCTGATGGGTTCAATAATTTCTTGTAATTACTACCTGGAACTCACAGAAAATACTCATGATTATAGGGCTTATTAGAGAACTAAGACAAAGCTCATTTGTTACCACTGAATCAATTATGACACATAGGGTCCCTACTATAAGACAGGGTAGGACTGCCCCTCTGAGTTTCTGACTGTCACTCTTTATGGGAGTAGAATGCCTTGTCCTTCTCCCATGGACCACCTGGTGATTTCCACTACTGACTTCGAGGAATGAAGAGCCTCTATGCTACCAGGAAGTCCTGGTGTTTGAGCCCATTGTTGTTGGCTCTGTATCAATCTACCTCAGTCAAGGTAATGTTCCTCTTTGATGATTCTGTACTTTGACAAGCATTATGTCCTTCTCCAGGAACTTTTGCCTCTTGTTGACATGTCCAAAATACTAGCAATGAAGGCTCACCAGGAGGGAACATTCTGGTCATGCTTCTTCCAAGTCAGGCTTGTTCGTTCATTGATAAGCCCACGGTACATTTAATATCCTTTGCCAACACCATAACTCAAAGGAATCACTTCTTCTCTGGTCTTCCTTATTCGCTGTCCAACTTTCACATGCATAGGAGATGATGGCAAACACCACAGCTTGGATCAGCTATATTTTGATCTTCAAAGTGACAGGATTTTTTTTTTTTTCTATTTTTAATTCAAGGATATCTTTTGCAGCAAATTTTGCCACGGCAAGATGATATGGGATTTCTTGGCTGCTGTTTCCACGGGCATTGAGTGTGCAGCCAAGTAAAATAAAATCCTTCACCTAAAATGATTTTGCTGATTGATCCAGTTGTGAGCATTTTCGTTTCTCTAGGTAGAGGTATAAGACACGCTCGTTTTTGTAATGAGCTTTTGCTTTCCTCATGGGTGATATGATTTATGTCATTGCACAGCTAGTCTCCTCTTTGTGCATTAGTGTTCACAGATCCAATCTATTCCTGAGATGGTCTTTACGTTCAGGTGGGATTGACTCAAGGCTTTACTTTGGTTCCACAGATTGTTGAAGTTTTATTCAGCTTCAATTTGAACCCGTCTCTGAGCAACCACTGGTCTCTTCCATGTGCAGTTCTGGTCATGTATTGACAAATCATCTTAAGCTTCTCTGACTCTCTCGCCAAAGGTTTAGTGGTTTGCTTCCTGGGTCTCCTGTCCAGTGATGTCCTCCTGTGCTGCCATTGTTTATGATGTCGACAAGAGGCATTTCCATTGAATAAGTCCTGAGTTTTCAAAACTCTCTCTGTGCTCTTCAGAGTCATTTTATCACCATGTTTTCCAATACAATTCCTTCTTTGTTTTGCAACTTTTGCATCTCTAGCAATTATGAATGAATATTTATTGTATGTTGGATGGATTTCAGACTGCCCACATTGGCAGCATCTTTAATGACTTAATTTGGGCATTAGCAGTAGGTGCATCCATTGAATGAGTTGATGAATTGATCTTCCTTGTAGCCATATGGATATTATCCCTTCACTGACAGCAAGGACTTCTGGGTAGAGTTCAAAATGGTTTTTGACAAATGAATGACACCATTACTCTTTAATTTGTCATCTTGACATAATAGTTCATAGGACAGTCTGAATCAAAATGGCTCAAACCAGTTCATTTAGGTTATTAATTACTAGGATATTGATGATTTTTTTGTTCTATTTCATAGTAGATGACTTTTAATGTTTGAGATTCTTATTTCCGACATTCCATCTTCTTATTGTTAATCAATGTGTGCAGCTTTTGCTTCTCATGACGTTGTATTCTACTTTGAGGAAGTAGCTCTTTCCTAGGTGTATTATGAGTGCCTTCCAACCAGAGGAACTAATCTTCAGATACTATATTAGCCAATGCTTTGTTGTTTTGCATACAGTTTTGAGATGCTATTTTATTGAAAAAAGTCGACTATCAGGTTCTCCCTATTCTGCCTTAATCTGTAATC
>NW_022103900.1:10710453-10723572 GCF_000313985.2 Echinops telfairi
CATTCTTAAATCTCAAATTGACAATAGATTATGTAACTACCACACCTTCAAACTTTTTGTGTTCACTCATCTCAAAGAAGATGGAAAGGGGATAATATCTGAGTCACTTGTGGATTCCAAAACTGTTGTTTTGACATGGTATTAATTGAAGAACCCAGAATTCTTTGACTAAAGATTAGAGAGATATAGTACTGCCTTTGGAGTGTTTTGTTTCCATTCTTATTCATTATGCCTGATGTATCACAGTGTGTTCATCTGGACCAAGTGATTTCACACACTCAAATAAATCCATTTCCCATGAAGTTACAAATGCTGCACAGTAAACTATCAGATATAGAGAATCCTTTCAGTATCTATGTTTAGGTAGCCAGAATTATGGAATAAGACAACAAATCAGGAATTGGAGAATCAATATATACTTGCTGTATAGATAAGGCAAAGTCAGAAAGCCAGAAGTAGAAGTCATCAAAAGTTTCAAAAGCAAATTTTTGGTTTAAAATATTTGGCCCAAATGAGGAAGACCAAAGCAGGTTAGTGCTTTTATAGGTGGTCCCATAACTTCTTCAAGAAGTCCATTAGAGGCACCAAACGTTTGTACTCAACAATAACTTAACTGTTGGTGGCTTGCACCCACAAGTGCCACCACAAACAAAAGTCATAGTGTTCTCTTTCCATAAATATTACAACCAATGAAGCACTGTGGAGCAGAACACGCCTTAATAAATGGGGCCATCAGAGGTCAGAATCATCCTGATGGCAAAATCAATTTTAAGAATGGGATAAATGCATACTTTCTTCTCTAACAAATTTATATACAACATAAAACACACGTTTTTCTAAGAATTCGATGGGTCTTTATGGATTATAGATCTAGGCTAAAAGACTGGGTATACAGACTCCCTTGACTGAATAGGAGACTTCTTCTTTACAGGCACTAGAGAGGATAATGCCTTAAACAAAACATCATTAAAATATAGAGTTTAAGAAGTTATTCAGATAATATGGAAACAAAAATATTTGTGAGTAAAGTATATGTTTTCCCTCAATTGTCTTTTGATTAAAAACACCTATTGGTCAAAAGACCAAAGAAAAATGGATGCATTTGAACTATGGTTTTGGCAACAAGTACTGAAAGTGCCAGGGATGCCAGAGGAGCTAACAGAACTGTCTTGAAGAAGTAGAACTAGTATGCTCGTTAGGAGCAAGGGTGGTGAGACTCCTTTGCTTGTACTTTACCCATGTTATCAGGAAAGATCAGTTCCTGGAAAAGGACCTCTTCCCTGGTCGAGTGGCTGGGCAATGGACAAGAGGAAAGCCTTTGAGCGGATGGACTGACCCGTGGCTGCAACGATGGGCTCCAATGGAACAAGTCTGCAGAGGCACAGGGCCTGGCGGTCAGTTCATTCTGCGGGCAATAGTGTTGCTGTGAGCCTGAACCACTTCGACGGCACGTAACAACAAGAAGAACATTGGCCAATGGGATTATTTTTCAGTTCATATAGATCAAGAGTACAACTTTGATCTAAAGAATATCACAAACTCTCAACGACAATTAACCAAGCTATCTGCAATTAAGCAGTTCGAAGCCACCAGCCATTCCACTGGAGAAAGAGAGGGGTTTCTACTCCCGTAAAGAGTTACAGTCTCGGAATATCACAGAGGCAGTTCGTTATACCCTACTCCAGAGGGCGGCAGCAAATGTTTTGTCTTTTAAATCAATGTCTGCATGTGTTTCAGAATTCATATGCTACATATGGCTTTCAGTGACTGATATTTCAGGAGTATATCACCCAAACTTTTTACTATGGTCCCCCGAGGTAGACTCACATGTCTCACTTTCTGGTCATAGTCAAGTGTGTAAACTGTTTGCAACACATAGAGATTCAATATAAATAATTACAATTTACAATCTTTTAAAAAGTTTATTATAAATGATTGAGTCTTTCATGACAGAATTTAAAATCTGATGTAAAAAAATACATTAGCTAGTCAATCCAGTAATTCATGATGTGATTTTCCCACTTTTAGTGCACATAACACTTTTATCCTTAAAATATAAGTCATGCTTCATGAGCTTGTTGCCATCTGATTTGTCATTTGTTTATATTTTTCTTTGGATATTCTTCTTTGCCTTTCTACTTAAAAAGTTATGTCAAATTATACCTAGTAGAAGTAGAGTGGAGTAGATCCAAATGTAAATCCCTATAAAGTTAAGAGTAGTGTTAATGTAATCACTAACATGTTATAACCTTAGTGATTACTTTACTCTTAATTTTTTGGTGTTTCCAACAAATCTATCTATCTATCTATCTATCTATCATCTATCTATCTATCTATCATCTATATATCTATCAATCAGCTATCGATCATAAAAAATATATAACATATCTCTAGATCTACACTTTTCTTCTATCCAGCACAATTTCCAAAGTAGTCAAGCTATAATAAAAAGCTAACACATGTTGAATGTGTATCATATGCCAGGTCGTGTCCTAACTACTTTATGTGAATGATCTCATTTAATTCTAACGTGGTGTAGTTACTTTTATTAGTAGTCCTATGGTCCTAACAGGTGAGCGACCCTAGTGGTGTCATGGGTAAGTGCTCAGCTGCAAACCCAAGAGTTGGTGGTTTAAACACACCCAGTGGCTCCTTGTGAGAAAGACCCATGGATCTGCTTCAATAAAGATTATAGCCACAAAACAAAAACAAAACCAAAAAAACCTTTTGGATCTCTTTTGCTCTATCACATGGGATGCTGCGAGGCAAACATTGACCCCAGAGCACATAGCAACGATGTAACAACAGCATAGGAACGGAGAAAAGATGCAAGCAGAGTCTTTGTTTCTTTAAAATTGTTAATGAAAGATTTTAACTTTAATCTTAAATTATTAATTGGGTGTAGGTTTCTAGAGATTTACATTCAATAATTCATACACATTTTACTCCATATCATTCATTGCAATCCTTTCAAAACAACACCACTCGGGTCACCTTCTCCCTGGGATTCCTGCTTCCACTCCTCTTTTTCTTGCAACCCTTCTGAACTTTGTCCTCGGGCACATGCTGCTCAGTCAAGCTCCAATTATTGATTGTTCCAAGGTGTGTCTATCTCACTAACTATCAGTATTGCTCCCCTTATAGACTTGCCTATTATCTGGCTCACAATTGAGTCCCAGAGATGAGGTCATGTCCAGACTTAAAGGATGACTAAGGGCCATAATTTTGAGGTTTCTTTATTTGACCAGTAAACCTAGTCCCTTTGATGGCTTTGAGTGTCATTTTACATTATTCTCCAAGTATATCCAGGACTTCCTTGTATTATCCTTTCAGAGCAGTTGATAATGGTAGCGAGGCATCCTGGTCATCTGGTCTTAGCACCATGAAGATGGAGGTTCATGGGATCCATTATTTCCAAATGTCTTTGATTTCCATCTTTCTTCTCCCATGTAGACAGGGACAGACCACTAGTTTCACCTTATATGACTACTTACAAGCTTTTAAGACCCTTGTCACTCACCAAAGTAGCATGTCTTTGTGGACTCTATTATGCCAATTGACCTTAATGTTCTCTGAGACTAGGCACCTGAGCCACTGGGCCCCGAAATTCAATCCCTAAAGGTATTTGTTTATGTATGAGAAGTTTTCATGTATGTGTCCACTGTGTTCTCCATCAGATTCATGGCCATATTTGCATCAATGGTAAATAACTATGTATGAACATACTCAACATATAGGAATAGGTAGGAAGGTCAAATTTACACATATTTGTGGGTCCAATCCCACTCTTCCTCTCAAGTCCATTCAGCCTGCATCTTCTATATCATTGTTATTGCAGGACTGTATATGGAACAGAATCTACTTCTGTTGCCTTTAACCCTTGTACTCCTCCCAGTTCTTTCCCTGCAACCATCATCTATTTTTCCAACCTCTCTCTTTCATACCCAATCCTGGACTTTTAAAAATCTTCACTCAGCTACTCACATGATGTATGAATGGTATATATTGTTCATTTTTCCTTTTCATATCCATTATTTCAATTATAAAGTTTTCTTCTGTCTCCATGGATCTGCCCAATATGTATTGTATAGGTAACGCAGAAGCAATGCTAAATTTAATATCTTCAAAGTAGATCAGAGGGGAGAGGGCTGCTTTCACACAGCAGGACTAAGAGCATTCAATGGACAATTCCCAAACTGGGTTGGTTGGTCTTCCTTTTTCTCTGATTTTTTTAAAGCATTTATAAAAGTCCTACTTATCTTGCACTTGAAATCTATTTCATCTATTTCCACATGTCTTCCTCCTGTGGTTCTGAAATGATCTCCTCTAAAATATTTTTTATTTGAAACTTTAATTTCTTCTCTTCTTAAATTTTCTTTTCATACCTCATAAGAGAAAGAAACTTAGTCAAGTGAAGAGAACACTTTAAGGAGGTTCAAAAGTCTGAGATTTCATTCCCGACTCTGCTAGTGACCTGTTATATGCCCTTGGGTTTAACCTCACTGCGCCGGACTTAGTAAAGAGGTGTTTCAAGTTCTCTGCTGACATGGACTCAGTGGGCCAGAGCCTTCAAATGAGCCAATTGCACTTTGGGATTAAGTTAAGCCATTTGGAGGGGCATTAACCCTTTCTGGTCAATGAATTTTTTATGCACGAGTAAGATAACTTACTAAACAGTGCCTACTGTCTTCCATTATGCGCTCCTTCTCCTCCAATTGCCTAACTTACATAGAAAGTGTCACACTCAGTCAATAACTGAGCAATACTTGAGAGAAGTGCTGAGCAATGGAAAAAAGGCATCAAAAGTAAATGAAACGACCCTCAACAAACAGGTGAACAAACTGTAGAAAGCAATGACTTGAAAATGGACTGCGTTTCCCTCCTCATTGAACTTAGTAGTTGCCTGTTTGTTTCATCTTCCTGCTGCGGGCTGCTGGCATTCCAGCAGTAAACGTGCCACAGCGCAGGGCTGCATAGCTACCACATCTCCTGTGAAAGCACCTCTTCATTAAGTGCAGGGATGGCATCTATTGCCCTCTGGATCAAAGATAAACTCCTGACCGTTGCCTTCAAAGCTCTCCATTACCAGGATTCACTCCACTTATTTGTTCTAATCTCTAGCCTTTCAGTAACATTCTAGGCAAGCTTTCCTTCTTGAGTTGATTCACAGTCAGTTCTTCTGTTACAAACTCCTCTCCTTTCCCTCAGACTTTCCATACTTGTGCCCCTGCCTCACCTCTTTCAGTTTCATCAGATTTTCTCCTTTGATTTGAAGCACAAACTCTGCCTCCCCCAAAACGTTCCACAATCAGTTTTAGCAGGAGAATCCCCAATGAGTCTAGAATTTGTGAGAGTATAAATAATGCCTTTCTTAATGATAGAGGTGGGGCAGTGATCTCTTACAAGATTTGTCAGGTTTGAGTACGAGAGCTGTTTTAGAAATTGGTCATTTAGATATCCAGTCCAGAGTCATAATTTCATAATAGAATAGGAAAACCCAGTACTGAATTTTATATAATCTGTGTATACAATCCATGGAGTTCTTAGGCAATTTTAAGTATCATGCACATCTCTTTTTCATTTGGATTATGGGACTGCATTCACATATACATTTACTATCATATGTGGACCCAATTACAAAACAAAGAAGATAATTTCACCAACCCAAAGCAAATGGATTAGAAAGAGATTTTTTTTCTTCCTTTTTATTAAGCAATTTATTTAACATCTTGAATTAAGACTGTAGACTAGGAATAAACAGATGCTACATAACATTGTGTATGTGTGATTCCACTTTGTTATAATACTAAAGCTATAACTTGAACAAATGTAAAATTGTGTGGCCTTGGACAGATCACCTAATTTCATTTAGCCTTGGTTTTTTTCAATGTAATACAGGGATAATACCACTTAACTCTGTGTTTGCATGATAATAAAGCAAAACAAACCATACAACTCTTTTCCTGGCCCATGTTATGAATTAAAAAAAATGTTTCTGTGGCAAACTTCCCCTCTATATTTATAGTTTCTACACATGGTATCTTTTTGAATATTGTTGAGAGGGTCCAAACATTTGGAAAATACATTGGAAACAAATACAAGAAAAATCCTCTCTGAGTTATTAAAGAATACATCTTAAAAACTGGCAAATGGCATTTCAGCTTAAAATGGTCTCTACCAGCTGGCAACCTTGATATACCCTACTAACTTACCAAGAAGAGATGGAACGTTTTGAAAATGCACAGCAATAATGAAAGCTATAGCTGTCACACTAGTCTCAGACTCTGGAATATACTTCCAATAAGTTTAAGGCTGATGAAACCACAGTGAGATAAACAATTAATAACACTTAGTATAATTTTAAGAAGCAAGCTTGCTTCCTTGAAAGTTGTCAGGAACACCTTTCATCTCTCTCCTCATTCTCTATTTCCTAGTTGAGAAACACAAGGTCAATTCCAACCAAAAAAACTAGAAAGGTGCTATTTAAAAATATATATATGCAGCTAGAGTTCTGGAAGAGTGTACCTTGGCAGCTGTGGTTTCCACAATGAAGTGTCAAGAATAAAAATAAAAAAGAACATAGAGCTACAGTGAGCCTTGAACATAGAATACATACTAAGGACTTTCATTCAGCGTGTGCTCTATCTTGGCAGTATGTTGGGCAGCAAGGGTGTGGGGGTTCATGGCAGGTCATTGTAACTTGCACAGCTGAATATATTGCACACAGGGTAGATTGGATAGAAGCTGTATCTTTAAAACTACTGGTGGCATCTAGATCTGAAGAGAAAGCATTTCAACTTGCTAGACCTGGGAAAAGAACAATAAATAAAACACAGGGGTCATGATATACAGCTGGAGCCTGGTGGTGTAGTGATTATGTATTGGAAACCACCAGCCTCGTTTAGGTGAAAGAGGGGCTTTCTACTGTCATCAATAGTTATCGTCTTTGGAACTCATGGGGCAGGTCGACCTTGTCTTATAAGAGTTGCTATGGGTCAGCAATGGATTTGGAAAGAAGTTTGCTCATCTGAATTTCTGAGTAAACAGGGGAAAAAAATCGATTTTATTTTTATAGAGAAGGCTTGGAAAGGCTCCATATGTGATTTGAGAGTAAATCCGGAATTATTTTTAACCAGATTATGTAGGAAATTTTTATAAAACTCTTCAACACCTTTAATTAAAGTCAGTAATCACCTCAATTGCCCTCAAGATCAATGATAAAGATTAATCTTGCTATTAAAATTTTCTATTGGTACTACTCTCTCACTAACCAAACATTAACCATAACATTCTTTATGAAAATTCCTCTTATCCACAAAAAGAGGAGAATTAAAAGAAAAGAGATCAGATACCACAAGAAAGGAGAGTAAGATATTCAGAATGATACAAGAAAATAATTTTAAGGAGGTAGTTTAAGATAAAACACTTAATTTTGTAATCTGCACAAACTGTTAAATGTCAGGCGGCTATTTTAAACACCTTTTCACTTATCAAACATTTTTGAGTATTTACTCTGTCAGACTCTGCTGCAAGTGAACAACGTAGAGTAATGAAATCTGAAGTTCAGGTCTCTACTCTTAAGAAGCTAGCATAATGGTAAGGAATTCATACAAAAATATAAACAGATAATAAGGGTGGCAGAGACAAGATGGTTGATATATTCTTCAAATCCCTCTACTACTTTTTCTTATATTGCCATTGAATTAATTCAAACTCATGGTGACCCTATAAGATAGAATAGAACTTCCCCTCTGGGTTTCTGATAGTGTTAAGTCTTTATAAAAGAAGTGTGATAGGGTTTTTATGCCAACATGCCTCCAGTACGAACATGTGGGCAGTGTTTAGCCTGTCAATCAGGTTGTAGCTTAAAGGGAGCGTGACTGAGATAAATTGCTCTCAGGGCTGGCTTCTTCCTCTTTCTCCCTGGTGATCAGACCAGTGTGCTGCTGCCTGAGTTAGATGCTCTGTGTTACCTGTGGCCGAGCCAAACTGGATTGTGGTGGACCATATTGCCTTCCCTTGTATCACTATGCCTTGAGGCTCCATCAAAACTTGCTTTGTTAAGCTACTGTGGTACTGCTACTGGCCTCTGCTATGCCTCAATATCTTATCTTCCTGCTGTTTCCATCCCATCTTGCTGTGTCTGCTGCCTGTGGGCCAGCTCTGACTGAACACCTCCTGCCAGCAACTTCACTGTCTGCTCCCTTGACCTTGGACCAGCAGCCAGCATGAGTTGGAAGGACCTTCAGTATCTTAAATATACCATGAAAATGAGTTGAACTGAGTCCATACTGCTGTGAGGACTTATTTATATAATCATAAGTGTCCAAGTTTTGTTTCTCTAGAGAACCTTGTCAAACACAATTGGTACCAGGAGTGGTTCTAGAGCAGTGGTTCTCAACCTTCCCAATGCCTTGACTCTTTAATACAGTTCCTCATATTGTGGTGACCCCCCAACCATTATTTTTGTTACTACTTTACAACTGCAATTTTGCTACTGTTATGAAATGGGCAACTCCTGTGAAAAGGGGTCATTCAACCCCCAAAAGGTTGTGGCCCATAGGTTGAGAACCGCTGTTCTAGAGAAGCAAGATCATAGAAATGGCTTTCCTGTATTGGTTGTCCAACTTGATTAGACCTAACAGTATTGTGAATGTTGCCTCTATCCCAGAAAGCATGAATAAATCTGCCACTACTACTAGAGAAGGTGGTGTTAATCCATGGTGTAAAGTGACAAAGTTAATATCTATGACATCACCAAGCAAAGATGCAATGCTGGTGAGAGGAGAGGCTCTGGATGATCACGTGTTTGATATTTTTCAGCAGTTTTGTCAGGATGAGAAGTGTAGGAAGCTGATTGGCTGGTTCTCCTTACAATTGAAAATGTGAACAAGGAAAGGGATGATCTCAGACCTCAGAACCACATCTCAAGAACCAAATAAAAAACCTAAAAGCTTCTGCATATGCTACAAAGGAAAGCTTTCTCTCATCTAGTAATAAAGCTGACATTGTTGAAAACGAAATCCAGTCTCATCATATGACAACATCAGCTGAATTGTAGGCTTAGAACAGTATTTGATATTAAAGTAAGGGCATTAATTGGAAATAAATGGGTCCCTGAAACGTGGGAAGGGATATATGGGCTGATGATCAGGAAGAGGATATTGAGCCCTGTGGTAGTTACACACTTTCATGTCAACTTGATAAATAAGAATAAAGGGGTAGAGTCTGGCCTGTCAATCAGGGAACAGCCTGGTAATCCCTCCTTGTGGGTGTAGCCTTCTCATGAGGATTCTGGGACTTCCTCTCTTCCCTCTTCCCTGGGGGATAACAATGAGAATAGAGATAGCAGGAGGATTAGGGGAAGGTGAGGGGACAAAGGGGGATCGATTCAAGGATCAACATATAACTACCTCCCATGGGGATGAACAATGCAAAAGTGAGTGAAGGGCAACAGAGGACCATGTAAGATATGAAAATAATAATCTATAACTTATCAAGGGTTCATGAGGAATGGCGGGCAGGGGTTGAAGGGGGAAAAACGAGGAGCTGATATCAAGGGCTCAAGTAGAAAGATAATGCTTTGAAAATGATGATGGCAGCATACATGCAAATGTGCTTGACACAATGGATGAATTTATGGATTGTGATAAGAGATGTAAGAGCCCCCAATAAAAATATTTAATTAAAAAATTGATTTATATTAAAAAAAAGAATTGAGTTTAGGTTTGTATTCATTTGCCTATTGCTATTAATAGAAATGATTATTGTGAAGTATGAAAATAGAGAGTTTGTAAGCTCACTGCGGTCAGCTTTAAATGGGTATGTGACACACCTGCAAAGAAGGATCTGAAAATATAAGCCTCACCCAGTGCTTTGAGTTCTCAGGATATTTGCATTTGAAGACACTTGCCTAGGAGGCTGTTGACAGACTGAAGAATAAAAAAATGAACCCTTTGGCTTTTTGAATTTTTAACTATTGTTTTGTGCCTGAAGTTGGAAAAATTTGGAGTCATGAAAAACTCTCCACTCTAGGACTGATCACCAAAAACAGCCAGGGGCAGCCTGAAATGTTTGCTAGATGACTACCCGGATCTACTTGTTCAATGGAAGTGGGAGATATGCAGAAATAGAGACAGGGTGAGGCTGGCCACTGACACCCATGGCTCTGGTTCACAGGGACTAGGGGAGCAGACAAGAGCAGGTTGGCTAGTCTGAAGTATAAAGAGTTGTGTGAAACATGACCTAGCCCAAGGATGCTACACTAAGGTTGTGAGATTTTGTGATGGGGCCAATGGTCGAAAGGCAAGGCAGCCAATATGCATGCAGGTGAAGCTAAGTGAGGTAGCCCACATTGAGTTGCCCAGAACCAGAACAGATGAAGAGAAGATTTTTGAGTCTGTGAACTGGTGCATATTGTTGCTAACTCTATAGATGGCCTGTCATGATTTGACTTTGCAACAGTTTTATTGGAAAATTATTTATATATCATATAATTCAATAGTTCAATCATTCAATCATACCAAAGAGGATTGTACAATCACCCCACATCAATTTTAGAACCTCCCCACCCCCACCCCACCCCCATAGTCCATGGTTAAATCACTTTAAGATGAGTTATGCAATCATAATTCATTCTAGTGCTCCGGTCCCCTCCCATTTCATTATTTAACCCTGAAACCCCCTTTCTCTCCCTATCATCCACCCCCATCCTGAATTTCCTATATCCCCTTCCATCAGTTATAATCACTATGCACCCACTCCTGTGCTTCACAGCTGGGAGAAGCAGCAGAAAACAATAAAAACAAAATCATGCTAAGGTGGTAAGGTTAAAAGCATAACAGTATACAGACAAAAATACAAATAATGTGTAAGAAGGAAAAGACCCCAGCAACAATAAAGTCAGGGAAGACATTTCTATCATGAAACCAATAAGAGATACCCTGAAGAAATTAAGTTGTGTCTATAGGGTTGTCAATTTACCAAATCTCAAATTCTATACATCATAATCTAGATTATAGTGGTCTCTGCCTGACAGTAAACTGTTTGCAATTCTTGGCTGTGGCTAAAGCAGATCTGCCATTGGCTCAGTCTGACTAGATGCTCTACTGTCCTCCATAGACCTCTACAAATTGGGTGTTCATAATTTTGTGCTCTGATGCTTTTTTCCTCATCATATTCCAATTTTGTAATTGGCATCTTTGGATCACCCAAGCTGGTGTGATTCTTCCATGTGAATTTATTTGACTCCTCGCTTAGATGGCTGCTTGATTGAATACAAACCTTTAAGACCCTAGACACTATTCTGATTGATAGCCGAGCACCATCTACTTTCTTCACCATACGTTGATTTAGTGCCCTTATCCTCAGTGATCATTTCATAAAGGTATGTATCAAAGAGGGACATTATATAAGAACTGATTTTTCTTAAATTGGAGCTAGGATTTAGTGTGAGCCCCAAACCCGCGGAATAAAGATTCTTCATATCAAAGAACATGCTTATCTCCTCAGATCACTGGTTTGATAGAAGTGGACAGTATAGAAATTGGATACCCAAAATTGGGGTAATAAAGGCATGAAGTGTCTGGCTTAAAAAATTTCATAAATGGACAAATATATTTATGGGATTATGGTGTAGGCGCTCACTTACT
Source organism: Echinops telfairi (assembly GCF_000313985.2). Taxonomy (NCBI): domain Eukaryota; kingdom Metazoa; phylum Chordata; class Mammalia; order Afrosoricida; family Tenrecidae; genus Echinops; species Echinops telfairi. The sequence goes on from NW_022103900.1 coordinate 10,722,105, forward strand.
ACAATTGTTAGGCTTAGAATATGTTTGTTTTGTTCACTTTTAGAACATGATGTTTAAATGAGGTTGGCACATTTAGAGTTGTATGCATTTTAGTTTTATCCTGGTAGGCACACATATGATTTTATTTTAAAAAGTATGCATGGAGAAAGAATTGTGTAAAAGTGTCAAGGTGACAAGGGGTGGTCTATGGTAGTTACATAATCTCATGTCAAATTGATAAATAGAGTAAAGGGGTGGAGTCTAGCTTGTCAATCGGGTCACAGTCTTATGGTACCTCCTTGTGAACATGATCTACTCATAAGGAAGGTCCTGGGAAACTGCTCTCACTCCTCTGCTTCACCTTCCTGTTGACAAGCCACTTCAAGTCATGATGATGGCAGCCAGAGTCTGGGAGATGTATCCACCACCATTGGATCTACAAAACTTCCCACCCACTGGTCTGTGACCTCCCTGCATTCTGCATCATTGAATGTGGCTGCATGAGTCTTAATAGGGATTTATGGACTAGTATTGGGCTTATGGATTAGTGGTTGGACTTATGGACTTGATCTGGACTGGGCTGGGACGTTTGCTTGATACATAATTGCTTCTTGATATAAAGCTCTCCCTGGATTTGGTTTTCTAGTCGACCTAGTCTGCCACAAGTAGAACGCCTCAGTTTTCTCCCGTGGTGGGACTGGTAGTTTCAAACTTCTTACCTTGTGGTTGGCAGCCAGATGCACAACCCACTACCCCAGGGCTCCTGCTCTACAGCAGAGATCCAAAAATCATACAGATGATAATTCTGGAACTCTAAGCATGAAATGAAAAGGAAAGGAATGTCTTAAGCACTTTTCAGAAAGGTAGAGAGAACAAAAACAGTGACTAAGGTGTGAGAAGAAGTGGAATCCACACTACATCCAGGCATTCTTAAAAAGAGGGAGGTTGGGTGAGGAGAAACCAGCTGCACATACTCTCTAGTGAGAGAGAGACAAAATGTGGAGAGATCCTGAGTGAAAACTAACAAAGCAGAATACAAGCTGAATCTCATAGAGATAAGTGCAGTGAGGGTTCTCAGAATACTAGAGGCACAGAAGTCTACAGAGCCACTGGGAACTAAAAAGTCACTAGTACAAAGCTCTGTCATTTGGGTTGCGGGCCATTAGCGTTGTGGCTGGAGATGCTTGACTCTGGGAATCCCTTGTCTTGATGGAGTCTGAGGAGGAGGGACTGGGTAATAGTCTATGTTTGCTTAGAAGTATATCAGGCTCATGCCAATGAACTGCAAGAGAAATGACTTTTTCTCCTATTGTCTTCACCATGTTGACTGGGGGTGAGGCTACTATAGCAGTCTGAGTACTTTGGAGAAACAAATCCACAGAAACTCATGTATAAGAGATCCTGCCACACTGAGGCAAAGCACTGGGGGAGTGCAGCAGAATAGCAGGGGAGGGGAGCAGCAAGATCCCCAGGGAATGATGAGGGTGGA
>NW_022103900.1:10725582-10727133 GCF_000313985.2 Echinops telfairi
GGGGGGAGAGGGGGCAACAGAATCAGATTAAGACACTCGACAAAATCACCTAGAAACCAACCTTCCAGAATAATTTAAAAAACATAAGATAATCTCTTTACTGCAATTGAGTTGATTACAACTCATAGTCACCTTCCAGGGCAAGGTAGACTTACCCCTACGGTTTTCTGAGACTAACTCTTTTGGTAAGTAGAAAGTCTTTCTTCCTAAAACGAATTTACTAGATTGAAAATAGAAAGACAGAGTGTCTGTATTCTGTAAATGACTGCAACTAAAAGACAAGAATAGGGGATTCATAGTTTCATCATTCAACTAAAATTGGAGAGAAAGTAAGGATGATATTGAGATAAAAGACAGTTCTAAACATAGAAAGATAAAAATAAATTTTGGGATAACTACAAAGAAAGTTAATAAGGCTTCTAATAAATATTACTGAGAAGAACATAATAAGAATTTACCCACTAACATCACATCTATTTTTTCTAATTGTGATATTTAAGACAGTCTATAACTACCCCTGTGGGTTTCTGAGCCTTGCAATTTTTATGAGAGCTGACAGCCTCATCGTTTTCTCACAGAGTGGTTTGTGGCTTCAAACTGCTGAACTTGTGGTATGTCATTTGCTTAGTAAATAAACAAAATTAGCAATTAAGAAAATTAAAAGAAAATTTGATATCAAATGAACTTATACAAAAAATATCCACAACAAAGAAATTATCAATGCTCTGATAAGAAACATAAAATAGCCACAACAATCAATTCATACATATAATTAATTGTACTAATGTAAATGGGTTAAATGCACCAGTCAGAGAAAAAAAAGTGGCATATGGATATTAGAAATGGAATTCCTCAATAGGCTACCTAAAAGGGACACATCTTAGATACAAAGATAAAAATTAAATTAGAGGATGGAAAAACATCAAATAACAATCCAAAAAGAGCATGATTGGCAATGTTAATATCTGATAAAATAAACTCCATGGGAGAAAAACCAATCATAGAGAATAATGAAGGGTCATTAAAGAATATTAAAGGATCAATTCAAATAATAACAATTCATGGAAGAATGGAATTAAAAGATTAATTTCTTAATAAATTTTGAACCCCCTTTGATAATCCCTAATGCACCCAACGGAGCAATTTAAACCCACTGTCATTGAAAGTGTTCTGACTACTGTGTTGTGATGCTATATAAATTATCAAAAGCTGTATGCCTTTACTGGAACAGAGGGCTTCAAATTTATCTTATGGAGCAATTGGTGGGCTTGAGCCTCTGACCTTATAATTATCAGTCTAACTCTTACCTGATTGTGCCAACAGCATTCCTTATACCCAGTAAATGGGCCCAAAATATATAAAACAAAAAGTATTAGAATTGGAGAGGGAGAGAGGGACCAGACTTGTGCCAAGACATGATAGTAACATATTGGCATGAAACAGCAAACCAATAGAGAGGTCTGCAGGGCTGGCCCATATCTCAACTAAGTGGACAGCACTCCCCCCCCCCACGAAGAATGCACTTCAGAGGACAACACTGAAACTACAGCT
>NW_022103900.1:10727262-10731652 GCF_000313985.2 Echinops telfairi
AGAGCAGCCAATGCACAGAGAGGATCATAGGCCCATCCCCACCATGGGACACAACATACCTCACTTCCCCTTAGTGCTATGAGGGACAACACTGGAGGCACAGTGCAGGAATTGTGAACAATATCATCCCACCTCAATGGGTGAAACACTAAAAGTGTGCAACAGAACAGCAAGGAGCAAAGCAATGAAGTTCCGGGAAATATCAAAAATAGACTTTGGGCCCAGGGCATGGCATCCCATCTGTTTTCCAGACTCGACTGGAAAACAGTCCTAATGGTCAACAAACGGGTCTAGAAATATTTTTAAGCTTTTCTTATTTTGTTGTTGTCTTGTTTTGGTGCTTATTATTGTCTCTGCATGTCTATCTAGATAAGATAGGTGACATAAATAATTCAGAGGAGAAAGCATTAGAACCAATGGTTCTGGGGGGACAAGGCAGAGGGAGAGGCAGGGGAAAGGTAGGGTGGTGTCAACAAACCCAGAGACAAGGCAACAACAAGTGATCTAAAGTCAATGGTGAGGAGGGCATAGGATGCCTGTGGGGCTTAATCAAAGGCAATGTGACTGAGAGGAATTACCGAATCCTGAATGAAGGCTGTACATGATAGTGGGACAAGACAAAAGTAAATGGAAATAGAGGAAAGATCTAGGAAGCAAAGGACATTTATAAAGGTCTAAATACACATACATATGTAAATATATTTATATATAACAATAGGGAAATAGATCTATGTATATATATTTATATGTTAAGTATTAAGATAGCAGATGGACCTTGGGCCTCTACTGAAGTACTTCCTCAATGCAAGAACACTTTGTTCTAATAATAACCCAGCATTCTGTGATGTTCACCTTCCCGACACAAGCACTGAAGACAAAATGGGTGCATAAGCAAATGTGGTGAAGAAAGCTGATGGTGCCCACTATCAAAAGATAGGAGATCTTAAGGGATTGAAGATAAACAAGCAGCCATTTAGTGGAGAATCAACAAAGCTGACATGGAAGAAGCACACCAGCCTGTAGGAACTTGAGGTGTCAATGGGATCAGGTATCAGGCATCAAAGACCCAGAACAAAAGAATATATCGATGTGAATGAGGGGGAAAGCAGAATTGAGACCCAAAGCCCATCTGTAGACAATTGGAAATTCCCTTACAGAAGGGTCACAAGGAAGAGACGAGCCAGTCAGGGTACAGCATAGTACCAATGTAACATACAACTTTCCTCTAATTCCTTGATGCTTCCTTCCCACCACTATCATGACCTCAATTCTACCGTCCAAATAGAGGTAGGCCAGAACCTGTACACTGGTACAGACAAAAGCTCACAACACAGAGAATTCAGGACAAATAAATCACTCAGGATCAATAATGAAAGTAGTGGTACCAGGAGGGTAAGGGGAAAGTGAGGGAAGACAGGGATAACGAATCAGAATGATCTACATATAACAGCCTCCCAGGTAGAAGACAACAGCAAAGTGGGTGAAGGGAGACAGCAGTCAGTTGAATGAAAATTTTTTTTATAAATTATCAAGGGTTAATGAGGGAGGGAGAGGGGGAGATGAGGAAAAATAAGCTGATACCAAGGGCACAACATATGCACAGATGTGCTTGATACATTGGATGGAGGTATGGAATGTGATAAGAGTTGTAAGAACCCCCGAGAAAATGATTTCAAAAAAAGAAAATAGACCCCATTGCAAAAGTAACAGAAGATATCACTCCATTTAAAAAACAACACTGAAATAGAAAAAAAAAACCAAAATACAGAAGATCTAAATAGCATCATCAAATTGACCTCATAGACATATATAGAAAACTCTACCCAACAAAAGCATAATGCATATTCTTTCTTGTGTACATGGATCATTCTTTGATATAGACAACATATTAGGCCACAAATCAAGCCCTCACCCATTTAAAAACTTGGAAACAACCAAGCTTCTTCCCAATCACAACAGTATAAAGCAAGAAATTAATTATGTGATGATTAGATGAAAAATTCAGATACACGGAAACTGAATAAATTGCTGAGTAATGGAAGAAATTTTGAAAATGAAAGAGAACATTCTAGTAGTACGCAAGAATGAAAGCACAAGATACCAAAAGCTTTGGGTCAGAGCAAAGACAGTGCGCGGAGGTCAATTTATGCTAATAAATGCAGGTGTCAGAAAAGATAAAAGAACCACACGAATATCTCAATGCAGTAACTTCAAACAGAGTAGTCATTTAAGTCTATAGTCTCCAGAATAAAGAAAATAATAAAGATTGTAGGAGAAAAAAATAAATGAAAAGCAATAGAAAGAATAAGCTAGACTAGAAGGTGGTTCTTTGAATAAACAAAATTGACAAGCTGCCATCAGATTTAACAAAGGGAGAAACAGAGAAGATCCTAATAACACGAATAAGAAATGAAATTGACAAGGATACAGGAATAAAATAAAAGAGAAACAATAATAGCAGAATACTATGAGAAAACTTCAACGTATTTCAAAACCTAGAAGTGGACAAATTTCTAGGAACACTTGACCTACATGGCCTAGGAGCACAGACAGAGGTAAAAGTTCTGTGCAGACTCATGACATAAGTAGAAATTCTTGAGACCATTAAGAAATTCTCAACAACACCAAAAGACCTGAACCAAATAACTTCATTATCAAATTCTACCAAACATTTAGAGAGAGCTTATACCAACTTGCCTCAAATTATTCCAGAACTTAGAAAAGGATCAGTATTCCAAATTAATTTTATGAACAAGAATAACTCTGGTAAAGTCAGGCAAACACAGCTCTCAAAAACACAATTGCAGTCCATTTATCCTTTGCAAACATCAACACAAACAAGATTCCAAAAAATTTTGGCAAATAAGAGCTCTACTACACCATTTAAAACAGAAACAAAAAGTATTACAACCAAATGGGATTCATACCAGGTATGAAAGGATGGCTCAATATCAGAAAAAACCAAGACAAATTCCTCAACAATATTAAGGTTGTTTACACAAAATCAATAGGCAACAATACACTTCACCGAGAGAAATGACCCAAAGCCTTCCTATTGTGAAGAGGAACAAGAACAAGACCAGCACACCCTCGGCCACCACTTTTGTTCCACATTATAAGTTCTAATAAGGGTATTCAGAATATTAAGGCAACAAAGGGAAATTAAAAAGGATCGAAATCATTAAGAAATAAGCAAAATATCTCTATTTTCAGATAATGCAGTTCTGTACATAGAAAATCACAGTGACTCAACAAGAAATATGCTGGAACAAATGGAAACTTCTAGCCACGTGACAAGGTACAAGAAATCTCTGAACAGGAAATATAAAAAATACAGAAAACAATGTCATTTATGATCGCTTCCCAATACATAAAACACATAGAAACAAACCTAAGCAGAGATATAAAATTCGTATACAAATACAATTTCCTTTTTTTATTAAAAGATCATTTTATTGGGGAATCTTACAGCCCTTGTTACAATCCATATATCGCTTGAATCAGGCGAATTTGTACATATGCTGCCTTCATTCTTTTCTAGACATTCACTTTCTATTGAGTCCTTGGTATCAGCTCCTCTTTTTTCCTCCCTCCTTCCCCACCCCCACCCCCATAACCTCTCGATAGATTATACATTGTTATTATTTTCATATCTCTCACCAACTGCTATCTCCCTTCCCCCATGTTTTTTTTGGTTCTTCTCCACTGGAGAGAGGTGTATGGTTATGCGCCGATCATTGCAATCGATTTCCCCTTTCTCTCTTCCTCTCCTCCCCTTCCCACTACCCTTCCGGTATCGCAATTCCACTCCTGGTCCTGGATTCTGTGTGTGGTGAGCTCCCATCTCTTATCTATACCTGTGCGCATGTTCTGGTCTAGTCTGAATTGAGAAGCAGCACTGGGTCATGATAGTGGGGGATGAGGAAAACTCAAGGAACTAGAGGAATATAGCGTGTTTCATCGATGCTTTACTGCACCCTGGTTGACTCATCCCTTTCCTGTGAGGGGACTACGACAGAGGACAATTCTAGGGTCACACGGTGGGGAGGTAGTGCGGTCTGAACCCCCCACAGTGGGGCAAACCAAGAAGGGAACATACCAGACCAGCAACTGGAGCAAAGCAAAGCTACAAAGGCCCTGAGGACCCCCAACAGGGACTCCAGGCTGAGAGGGGCAGCTCCTGGACCGTCATGAAGGCCAGCGAACAGACCTGGGATTTTTGTATATTTCAAATACAGTTTCTAAACCACAAGAACGTTATCTTACTGGAAGTACATCCTAACCGTGGGTAGAAAAACTAAACATTGTGAAAATGTCAATAGAATCCAAAGTTCCATTTCAAATACAATTCAAAACACATTCTTTAAAGAGGTGAAAAAATAATCATTTT
>NW_022103900.1:10731801-10735103 GCF_000313985.2 Echinops telfairi
TTAATTGGTTCTAGACCCTACCGTGATAAATGAAATTTTACATGGTAAGCAAGCCCAGATAAGCAAAACACTACTGAAAATGAAGAACAAAGAGAAAGTCTTAGACTTCCTGATTTCAAAACCTACTACACAGCTATGGTTGTCAAAACAGCCTGGTACTGATACAGCATAAAGGCGCAAGCTCACTGGTAGGGAATTGAAGATTTAGAAGTAAATCCATGCAGTATGGAAAGCTTATCTGTTACAAGGATCAAATTCCATTAAGTGGGAAAAGACCATCTCCTTGACAGACTAAACCAAACTCACAGCCGTTGAGTCCATACGGACTCATAGCAGCCCTATAGGACAGGGTAGAACTTCCCAGTGGGTTTTGGAGACTTCAACTCCTTACAGGAGTAGAAAGCGCCATCTTTCTCCAGAGAAGTGGCTAGTGGTTTCAAACCGCTGACCCGGAGGATCGTAGCACAACTTGTAAGAACTATGCCACCAAGGCTCCCTTTGACATACAAAAAAACCCATTTGCAGAATAATGAAACAAGATCCATACCTCGTATCACTTAAAACAAAACACAAAAAAACAAATTCAAGATGGATTAAAAACTTAAATAGGGACAAACTTAGGGTCCTAATTTATGGCATAAGTAAACCAAAGTTTCTTTATCTATTCTTCTACTGGTGGGCATTTAAGTTGTTTTCATCTTCTTGCTGTTGTGCCTGTCAGTACTTGTAGATAAAGAAACTTAGGTATATACACACAATAGCCTACCATACATCAATAAAACTATGACAGAAACCATGAAACAACTCATGGCATGGATGGATATTATCTGAGTGAAATTAACAACCACAAAAGGACAAATATTACATGAGACCACTGTTGTAAGGGAAACAAACAAACAAACAAGCAAGATCAATATTTTCATACCGAAGAGAACAGACTTGGGGGTTTGCCAAAGGTGGAGGTTAAGAAAGAGAGGGGTGATAAAGTAGTGGGTTAGACAGCGGATGGTGTTGACTCGGGTGGAAAGGATGATGGTGATTCACAGGAGAGAGAAGGCAAAAAGAGAAGGAAGGGAGGTGTAAACTGATAAATGGACGTGGGGACAGGCGGGGGAGGGGAGGGTTAAATAGGTTTTAGACTAAGATGATATGAGTGTAGTCCAACCTATCTATATCCTTAGATGCCCAAGGACATCTCCATGGCCCGGGGGCTATTTATGAGAGATGGTCTTTCTCTCCCTCTCTCTTGCTTCTCTCCATCCCATTCTCAGGCCAGCAGCTCATGTCACCTGCCACCACTGGGAGCTGTCGAAGCTCTGCCATCTTCTAGGGAAACACGATCCACATAACTCTGCACCCACAAGCCTGTGACTTCCCAGCTTCTCAGCCTCCCTGCTTCCTCAGTCTGTAGCTACATGAGTCGGGAGGGGCCTCCAGCAAGCATCTGTCCCTTGAACTTGAGTTGGGCTTGAGTTCGGTCACTTCCTTGATATAATGTTTTTCTTTCTATAGAGTTTTGTTCTTATACATATATAAGTATCATGGGTTTTGCTTCTCTAGAAAGCCATCCTAACAAATCCACCTAAATTATAGTTTTATAAAGATAGAAAGAAATTCAGAGGGGAAAAAAGCTGGGGCGGGAGGAGTGTTGGACAAAAGAACGCGACATCAGGAGACTGAATATACTTATTTGGAGCCCAGATGGAAAGGAAAGAACAGTGGCAACAATATTTGTGGAAATTTTGGCCCAAATCCTCCAAATCTGATGAAATTTACATTCCCATGATTCCAACAGGCTTAAATAAATCCAAGCCGAAGCAATATAAAGAAACTATATCAAATCACATCAGAAACAAATTGCTGATAATCAATAATGAAATGAAAAATCTTAAAATGTATATATGGAAAGATGATAACATTAGGTGTAGTAGAGAAAGTATAAATACGACAGCAGATTTAAGCAATGCTCCCCCCGCCCCCATGCTCCTCCAATACTCAAAAGACAACAGAGAAATATTTCTAAAGTGCAGAAAGCAGAAAAAGGAGAAAAAGAAAGAAAAACATGGCCCAATACTAATATAACCTCCATTATTTTAGTTACTGAATCCCAGCACACCGGGAATGTTAGGTTATTAAGCTCACTGCTTCCACTCTTACAGTTAAACTGTTTGCGATCAAGTGAGTTACATAACTATTCAAAAACTCTTGAATTTATTGTCATAATTAAATTATTTAATTACGTTTCATGTAAACTCATAAAAGAAGAGCATGGAAGAAAGTTGTTCTGCAAAATCAAAGCTGATCGCTAGAAAAGACTCAATGAAGATGAGTCTCTAAAAGCGCATTGCTGTGGAAGAATTCAGAAGTGATGCACAGTTAAACAATTATAGACTAATTTGGAAGAACTCTGACTCACATTACACACATCTTTCAGACACCAACCCTATAGTTTTACAATGCAGGCTGTAGTTTCTGATAATGAAATGTAGACCTTGCAGGGAAGACGATATGAAAATTTTCATAGGAAGGACATGATCAAAGGAAAATGATCCCATGTCAATATGTTATTAAGTACATATATCTTTTGTTCATTTTCAGTTAGAGTGGTTTTAAATACATAAATGTCATTTTAAATCATTCTTACTCCCAATGACTTTTTCAATGATCACATCAATAATTGGTCCTGGTCACTATTCAGCAATAGCTTAGGTTAATTACTAATTGAATAATCAGTGAGGCTGTGTATGATCCAGGAACCATAGAGAACCACAGGGAGAGTGATGATTTTAGGAAGAAACTAGGCCTTATATTTTTGTGTGTTATTTTGCTGGACCTCAGAGTCATAAGTGAAGAGTAATTACAGGAAAAAAGTATAATGTTTTCTTTGGAACTTTGTGTTTTGGATGAAAGTTTGCAGAGAAAATTAGTTTTCTATCCAATAGTTTATATATGTTTTGTTTCTTGGCATTATCTGCAAACCCGTGCTTGTACCAGTGCTCTTCCTATTTCCTCTTTGGGTCCACTCTTTCCACTTGTCCACCTTTCCTGTGCCTTACTGCCTTCTAAACTTTGTGTTAGGACAAATGCTCCTCTCTTTGTCTCGTATAGTTGATTGTTCTGAGGAGCAAATACCTTGTGAATGTTAGTGTTTACTTTATAGGCTTGTATATCAGTTGGCTGATAGCAGATCACTCAGAGTGGATTTATTTCCAGGTCTGATGAGAAGCTAAATGCTAGAGCACTGGGAGTTCCCGTAGTCTCTATCAGAGAGGTACAGTGAACCCTCGTTTATCGCGGTTAAT
>NW_022103900.1:10737307-10739161 GCF_000313985.2 Echinops telfairi
ATTGTTTCTTTCTGTGCATAAATCTTTTCTTGACTTTTTATTACAGTATTCTTACACAATATTCAACCTTTTGTGATTGACTTATTTAACTTAGGACAATGGCCTCCAGTTTCATCCACGTTATAACATGCTTTATAAATTCATTGCTATGCTTTAAGGTAAAAATCCTTTTTTGCAAATACCAAATGTTAAAAGTGCTTATTTGTAAATCATGCACTTTCCAGGGATGTTTATCTACTTCTACTATTATTATGTGTTCATTTTTATAGTCAGAAAAAATAATATTCTATTATTTTAAAAATTGGTAGAGAACTTCAACTGTGAAATTTAAATAAGTGTGTTTTAGAATAAAATTTATAGAAAACATACTTTCCAATAATGTCATCTTTACTGTGAGAAGGAGCCACCACCCGTCAAGTTTTTCCTGTGGGAGTGTTTGCCACGGCATGTGCGGTCTAAGGAAGTGAGAGAAGGAGGGAGCAACACGGAAAATCAGTCGCCCAATGTCAAAATTTGGAGTGGCCTTTTGAATAGCCCGCATATAAGACACAGAGAAAAGTATATTTTTGCCTTTCTGCATAAGTATTGACTCATTAACAAGAATTAGTTCTTAGCACATAGGAATTCCCAGAAGAAGGAATATGTCTTTTTCCTTAAATTCATACAAGCTACCCGGAAACTCTTGAGTTCCTGGAATTTTTATTAAAATTGTCATATAAACAAGCAATCATTTAGAGACTGTAGTTTCTGGTAATGATCGCCATGGATGCATTCAAACGTTCATGTAGATAAGAAGAGGGGAAATGGTAAAGCACAGAGATATTTTCTCAAAGATAGACTTTTACTAAAATGCTTATTTTTTTCTTTATTCAGTCACCGCATTGAGTGTTACAACACCATTAGTAAATTGTTATTTTTATGAGACTCTTTCACTCAGAAAATTTCTTAATTCATTACATTTTATTAGATCAGCAGTAATGAACCAAAAACAGTATCATTTATTTTTATTACTACTGTAGGTTAAATCACAATGATTGATATAGCCAGATTGAATCAATGACTGTGTAATTACTCTGTTATTGTCGACGATATATTTTTCTTAACTAAGACATTCTAAACACACATAAAGTCAATAAATGTAGAAACTTGCAAATGAAAATAATATGCTAGTCACCCAGACACCATATTGTATTTAAGGTATGATTGGGGCCCATTCTGGATTATGGGCACAGGTAATACCAGAAAACAGACTAGACATTGGAATTTAAGATATGACATCAATATTAAGTTTTTTCTTACTTCCAGGATACATCGCTTAAGGCTATGTGCAGCATCATAACTTCAGAGAGCCTGACAATCCAGGCTCTCAAGTACCCAATGCCAGCGAGTCCCTTCAGACTCCTAATGACAGCATCCAGCAGAGAAGAGCTGTTCCTTGGTGGCTGGCACGGGAGCAGAAAGTCTGGATTTCTCCCTTGGAAAAGCTGGTAGGTTCACACTTCTGACCTTGCGGGGAGCAGCCCAACGTATAAGCAACTGTGCCACCAGGGTTCCTAAGTATAAAACCAACGCTAACCCTCCCTGATAGACAAGACCTTTCTGATCCACCTCTATCCATTGAGGATGTTTCTAACAGGAGATGGCCATTTTCCCTCAATGTCTTACATGTCCCCAAATTCTAGTATTACTAATGTTTTCCAGTACGATCTCCAAAAGCTTCCATTAAATCTGCTGTCAGTAGAAGTGGAAAAAAGCTACTTAAGTACTTAAACCATAATCTTTAAACATGTGTATACTTATCAAGAAAACATTTTTTCTAAGTAAATCATGCGAAGTCAAATTGAAGATGTCAGT
>NW_022103900.1:10739947-10782951 GCF_000313985.2 Echinops telfairi
GGGAGGAGAGGAGTGGGAAAGAAAGGAGGGAGGAAAAGGGGGAAGGAAGGGGGAGGCAGTCATAACTCAATTGATAGTAAAATCTGACCAGAATATCCATATGGTTGTTTATATTCCATCTTGTTGTGATATCATTAATGCCCTTGATTATAGGGTTTTGCTTTAGAATCCATTATGAGTATCCCTAATATTCGGTGAAGGCACCACATTACTTTCTAAAATTAAAACCTAAGGATAAATTCTGAAACACATTTGCACCAGGAATTCAGATTAAGGAATGGGAAACATGGTTTGGGAGGGTGAAATAAGGTATGCTACACAATTTTACTCTGAAATCTCCCCTAATTTCTCTACGGTTCATGGTTTTCGTAGTGCACTTCCCAGATGTTTACTGTTCCTGGTTAATTAAAAACCATATTGGATGATACAAAGCTGAATGGTAATGGTGCTAAAATCCTAAGATTACACCTGGACTTCCCACATACAGAGAAGGCAAGAGATGGCTGTTTCATAACCAACTCAAGGAAAATAATCTTAAAATATCTGTCAAAATAATTTGAAGAAGACGGAGGCCTTCATCGAGAACCCAGGGGAATGAATACTTTAGATTTATAGAATATCTGCCAGCACATAACTTCTTCAGGTGGGAAGTAAGCCTATAATCAGGCTGTTGGTTAATTGCAGGTTGTCTTCATATTCCCAGAAGATGCTGAACTTCACCAGGATTTCTAGTCTGCTTTTGACATTGGGTCTTTTCTGATGGATCTACGTTATGCTCCAGAGCACGGAGAGTTAAATAATTCCGGAATACGGTAAGTCACACTCTCTCTCATCACGCAAGCTACGATGTATTGAAAATAGCAGTTATTCTTAACAGGCAAATTGGAGTTTAGTACAGTGTGTCTCGTGACTCTTAAATTCAGATATCCTGAGTGAAAACACGTGCAAAACGGCGTAGCCCTTTCACTTCCTGCCCCCCTCTTCCTTCTCTTCCGTCCCTCGCCTGTTTTGTGGGAGCTTTTTCAGGGGGAAACCATTTAAATTGATCTCTGACAGCAAGCATATGACAGCAGAGGCTAACAAAAATACGCGCAGCCACCCCAAAGAAACACAGAGGAACCAGAACATCAAACATATTCCCAGGCAGTGATGAACCTTCACTTTTTGTAACCAAGTAGACTTCACTTAAGGAAAAACAAGAAGAAAAAACAACTTGAATAATTGAAAAATTTTATTGTCACTCATCTACAAGATATAACAGAATATAATTTGGAAGTGAATTATATTAAAAACCTCATCAAAAATACACTGAGCGGTGGTTGCTGATCACAACAATGCATTCGTTCCCTTGTCTCTGTCTTTTAGTCCCTCCCTCTTCGGCTCTGCCTTCGGTGTGGGTAAAGCAACACCTGTTCGTTCCTTTTGTCCTTTTGGGGTATGTGTATCTGCACATGTCTTGATTTAAAAACCATCAAGGCTGGTTTACTTAAGTGAAATGTGTTTTTCTATTAAATTGAAAGAGATTTACAAAATGTGTCCCATCTTTTCTGATGCAGTAGGGAAAGCACAAGATTCTTAAGGAAGAGTTGAAGTAAGATTTTAAATGTTCTTTTGGCTTTGTAACATTATTTGAATATGTGTAATATACGGGCAGTTCTGAATTCAATCCTCTACCACACATTAATAATCTAAACATTATCGCTATGTCAGCATACTTGTGCCTGTGCTAGATTTGTCATTCTGACTGGTGGTGTCTTGCTTATCCCTTTAAAAAATCTTCTCAAAGACGCAGTGCCATTCAGTCGATGTTGACTCACGACACCCACAGAACAGAGTAGAACTACCCCTGTGGGTTTACAAAGCCGTTAACCTTTCAGGGAGTAGAAAGTCTATCTTTCTCCTGCGGAGACACTGATGGATTTGAACTGCTGACCTGTGGTTAGCAGCCCAACAGGAAAACAACTCACTACTCCATAAGGCCTCAAAAAAACCCATCTCAGTTGGACTATAATTTCTATGCTATAATATCATGAACTTTATAAAAATAATAAAATCAAACCAAAGCTGCTGCAATGGAATGAGTTCTGACTTACAGTAACCCCATAGGACTGACTGCGGAGAACTGCTCCATCGCATGTAGAGGCTGTAATGTTTACAGGAACAGACAACCTGCAGAGCTGCTGATGGGTTTGAACTGCCAACCTTCAGCTAATAATACCATGAGTGTTGTTATTATTTATAAAGAGAGGTGACAAGAAGAGGAAATTTACAAGGCAATTGAATGCATTAGCTTTAGAACTAGGACAAAAAGAAGCACACCAGTTTGTGTGATCACAAGGTGTCAAAGGGATCAGGGATCAGGCATCAAAGAACAAAAATTCATATCATTGTAAATGAGGGTGAGTGCAGAGTGGAGACCCAAAGCCCATCTGTAGGCAACTGGACACCCCTTTACAGAAGGGCCATGGGTAGCAGACGAGCCAGTCAGGGTGCAGGGTAGCAACAATGAAACATACAACTTTCCTATAGTTCTATCATGATCCCAATTCTACCTTAAAAATCTGGCTAGAGGATGTACACTGGTACAAATAGCAACTGGAAACACAGGGAATCCAGGACAGATGAACCCTCAGGGACCAGTGGTGAGAGTGGCGATACCTGGAAAGTGGAGGGAAGGTGGGGTAGAAAGGGGAACCAATTACAAGGATCTACATATAACCTCCTCCCTGGGGGTGGACAAGAGAAAAGTGGGTGAAGGGAGACGTTGGACAGTACACGATGTGACAAAACAATAATAATTTATAAATTATCAAGGGTTCATGAGGGAGTGGGGAGCAGGGAGGGAGGGAAGAAATGAAGAGCTGATACCAAGGGCTCAAGTAGAAAGCAAATGTTTTGAGAATGATGATGGCAACAAATGTACAAATGTGCTTGACACAATGGATGTATGGATTGTGGTAAGAGTTATATGTTTCCCCAATAAAATGATTTAATTAAAAAAAAACAATGGAGCTTGAGCGATCTGAAATTTATGGGTTAAAAAGAGAGAGAGAGAGACAGTCCTCTTACACAGGAGGTGTTACTTAAGTGAAAAATCTTCCCTATCCTGACTCTGACCTGGTCTCCAGAATCCACCTCTTTCCCCTTAGCCTCACAGAATCCATTCACTCTCCCTTTATGCAGTAGGCAAAGGATCTTTAGTTAGCTGGGTCCATCTGTGAAGACAGAGTTCAGCCAGAACAGGTATTGCTATTAAATCTACATGTAACATTTTACAGTACTGTAGGGACCTCTCATTACTTTATGACTGGAGATATCCCTTATTGAATTAAGAGATTTTCATGACTTAATTTGGATCAGTTTTCAGAACAGAAACTAACGCCTGAGGGAAATGATTAACAATTTATGTAAAATCTTTAATAGATTGAAAAGACTCGTAGATATAAAAGCAAATTTAAAGGAATTCAAACAACACAGTCTAGTGGCAAGTAAAGACACGACTGGCTGATTTGTGTGAAAAGCCATGAGTAACATTTGTAAGATTTGACTCGTCTTTTTTGGAAAAGTCGATCTGCAATTGCCTGGGTCTTAAAGAGGATGAATGGCAGGAAGTAAAACTCCAAGTCTTTCTTTTTTACTGACTAATCAAGAATGTTAATGGTGTGTCTTGACAGTTATTTTATTCTTTGAAAAAATCAGTGATGACTTCAGTTCAGAATATGAAATATAAATAGTCAGTGTGTGAAAAAGGACAGTTAAAAAAGGAAGAATGGAAGAGAGTGAAAAGCTAAGGGCAACTGAATCAGCAGAAAGGGCGACTTTCTAAAAGTTAAAACCCAAAAGGAGTTTGGTATTTTTCTATTTCTTCTTAAAGCTCCAGTTTTCTTTTATCCCGGGCTTGAAATGAGTTAATGGACAAGACCTCCCATTTTCTTCAATTCTTTGCCAGAAGAATTTTCCCAGAATTACTTTTTCTCACTGAAATCCATCATGAGTTAAAAATAATGCCTTATTGACTGGGGAGAAAGGAAGCAACATTTTAGAACTAAGACAGAGGTCAACATTTGTTTGTGCTCAAACTTGATGTCACCATTCAGAGAGGCGTCCAATTGAACTGCTCCAGCCATATACAGTTGATAGCCCAACTCACAAAAGGAAACATCTATTTCTGATCCGTTCCGTCTGAGGCAACCGGGTGCCATTAATCCATTAGAAAAGCCACTGTCACAACTTGATATTAAAAGAAAAAAATTCTGAGTAAACATTGTATTTTGCAGAGCTGAAAGGCTTAAAAGTGTCAAGTTGTGGTGGCCTGTCTGTTACTGTCCCATCACATAGAAGGACATACCAAACTTCTGATTTTGAGTAAGCATCCCTAGATTTATAAAATGTGTTCCTGAAAGAGTTTTGTAGAAAACAGGATTGAACCATGACTCCTGTTTGCTCTTTGTGGGCTAACCTTAAAAGATATATTTCCCTTCGTACTTGATTTCTCTTCAAGTCATGTAAAATATGTATGTCCCTTCTTTAACAAGCTTTGTTAAATCAGGGCTCAGATTGATCAGGCCCTGAAATCTCTCTCTAGCCTTGTTTATTTCCACTCACCTGTCAATGCTCTGTAGCTCTGAACACATTTTTCCTCTTTCTATTGCTTGAATGTAGAGCATTCTATACGACCTCTAAGCCTTGTTAGTATTATTATTAAAAAACAAAACAAAACCCAAACAATCTTCATTTCACCCTCACTCCAATATCCAAACAGCCTTTTCTCACCACTCTGGGCTTTAGATGCTCCTATTCTGTCCCTTTTACGTACACATACTAGGAGCCCCGGTGGTGTATTGGGTTACTGGGTGGGCTGCTAACCTCAAAGGCAGCAGGTCAAACCACCAGTCACTCTCGGGGGGGACAAAATGAGGCTTTCTACTCCTGTAAAGACCTAGTCACAGAACCGCCCCCACCCCACCCCACCCCACCCCTTCCCCGGGCAGTGATCCTCGGCTCTGTCAGGATTCCCTGAACCAGAAGTGACTTCCAAGGCAGTGAGTTTGAGTTTGTTTATTTAATTATTTTAATATATGTCCATGTGATGATGTTGTTCATTGCCAAGCGCCATCAAGTCAGTTCCAATTTAACAGTGTTCCTGTGTACAGCAGTAGGACTGTTCCATGCTACACCATCCTCACCATGGCGGCTCTGTTTGTGTCCATTTTTGCAGCACCGTGTCGCTCCATGTCATTGAGGGTTTTCTACTTTGCCAGGCCTGGTGTTATTCTCCAGGAACTGGTCCCTCTTAATAACCTTCTGAAAGTATGGGAGATGCTATGAGAAATATGGCTGCACTTCTTCCTAACAGATTCATAGATTATGTTTGCTATTTATGCATACTCAATAACCCTTGCCAACACTATGATTCAAAGGCCTTCTTTTTTTCTATCTACTTCTTATTCATTGCTCAATTTTTACCTGCATAGGACATTTTCACGTGCATAAGAAGTAATTGAAAACACACGACTTGGGTCAGTTGCACCTTAGTCTTCAAATGACAAATGTCATTTTAACAATTTAAAGAGATCATTTGCTGCAGATCTGCCCAATTCAATGTGTTGTTTGATTTTTTTTTAACTTCTTGAATGTGGATCTAAATAAATAAAATCTTTGACAGTCTTTTATTTGTTTTATCACGGTTATTTGTTTTATCATGGCTTAATGTTCAATTTCAGGATTTTTGTTTTCTTCAAGTGAAGGTGTAGCCTATATTTAAGGCTGTTACCAGTGGTGCAATTCAGCTAGTTTGCACTGACTCGACAGAGCCACTACCTAATTTTTTATTGAGTTTGGTAAATTGGTTGTTAAAATGGCACTTGTAATCAGGGTTCTTTTTAAGGTGGGCACTATATGTGAAAATCACAAATTCATATTCCTTATTCTTTTTTAATGTTCATCCACACAACAGTGTACTCTAAGCACCTGTGGTAATGTTCATTCAGTCCACAGGAATAAAAAGTTAAGTGGAACTGAATTTATACTATTTATTCACTTCATAAAACTCATTATATTTTTGATAAGATACCCCATTTATATTCCCTTGTGCTGTTACTTCAGTCAGCAAACATAGATCATGAAGAAAAATGTACCAAATAACCAGAAAGTGGTTCACAGTCATTTGAGCTCTGTGCTATACTCCAAATTCCCATGAGATATTAGGAGTGGGTTATGCAATTCCTGAAAGTGTTAAAAGAACTAAAAATATCATCAGAACAACTACTGAAAGTTCAGCAAAAGTGGAAAGAGGTTTTACAAAGTTGAATACAATGTGTTCAGAAAAAGAGAAGTTGCCTGTTTCTAATTTTTCAAATGCAAATGGCTAGTGCTTAATGAGCCTCCCTGTAAGGAATGGGACACTATCCTACAGTGAAAAGATAGTTAAGGACAAATTACACAACTGATGATGTGTGGATAAAAGCAAGTAAGGGCACAAATAAAGAAGAAATATCATAAATAACAGTTTTATTGTTTTTTGGCAGGTACTATCTATTATTTTAAAACTTTCTTAGAATGTAGTTTTGTGTATCTCTTTTGTTGTTCTTATTTAAACATGAACTGTGTGAAATTATAAACCACTTTTCAGTAAATCTTTTTTTATGTACTTAAAAGTCATTAAGGCCATGAGCCAGTTACATTTTTTGTATCCTATACCACTGCTTATAACCATTTGTAAAGGTTTAACTAATAATTCAATCTTTGGTCTTCAGTATTAAATGCTTCCAGTCCTCTTAAGTTTCAACAAACAAGGATTTTTCATGCGTACCTCACAGGTTACCTGTAAGTCTTCCTCCAAACACAGGTTCCTGCTTCTCATATGACATGCTTGGCATACAATTGAAAGTGAAAGAATGCAATCTTGACATACACCTTCCCTGATTTTACATGAATGTTGACTGCCACAGAAATAAGATAAATTTGTGACCATAGTTGGAATCCTCAGAAGTGCATTCTTTATTATGATAATCTGATTTTTGAGTCATTGGTAATAATAATATTAATAGTAGTGAGCGACTACTACTGTTCATTGAGTTTCTACCATGAATCGGGCATGCTAGTAAGAATTTGCATATTTGATTTAATCTAATCCTTTCAACAACTCAACATTGTATTTGATCTCTCATATTACAAATAATAAAACTCAGGCTCAGAAGTAACTTATTTAAATGGACAAGTAGGATTTTAATCCAATTCAGTCTTTAGAGGTTGTGCTCTGTAAGGACACTACATAACTTATGCAGAGAAATTAAAAACTTACACTATGCTTCCAGCTAAGAATTCGTTTTGGCCATCATAACTTTATTCCTAGTTACATGCGTAGACTACTGCATCAGAGAAAATGGCTAAATGAGAAGATAAATATTGAAAAACCACATGCTCTGTCATGCTGGCACTCTTGCTTGCCTCCTTCTCTGTCTATGCATCCCTCTCTCCCTCCTCCTCCGTTACCTCTGTCAAGACTCCTAACGCGGGCTGTGCTTTCAGTGCTAACTCTCGCAGCACAGAGCTGCTCTGCAGGCTGCACTGTTTCAAATTAATTTGCTTTAGGGTTTTGAATCATCATAATTTTTGCCGCAAGTATATTGTTGTGGTTCAGTAGGGTGTTAGTCAGGTTTTGTGTCCGTTTGGCAGCGTTAGGGTCTTCAGTAAGGTGGCAGTGCCGTAAGGCCTCTCCCACAAGGTGCAGATCATAGTCTGATGAAATCTTCTTGGGTGTGTGGCCTATATCATATCTCTAAATAGACCATGGAGAACAGGCTTGTTCTTCTTCCTGCTGGCTAGGGCCCTGCCTTCAAGGACATGTCCCATTGACTTGAGATAGTGTCTGCTCATCCTCGGAGCAGTCTACAGCTGGATATCACATCTGTTCTGTCACTTTGACTCTCTCTACCAGCCTGTGAGCTCCCTCCTTCCCGGCTTGCCAGCTTCCCAGGCTCCGGTTGCCATGTGAGTCAGAAAAAGTCCCCAGCATAATATCTGACACATAGACTTGAAACAGACTGTACTTCACCACTGTGCATCTTTCTTCATATATATACACACACACACATGTATCTGCTTCCCTCTTTTTTACATGTATGTGTCAATAGTTTTGCTTCTCTAGAAAAGTCAGCCTAACATAGATACTAATAATGTGATAATTTAATCTCCACAATTAGCCAATTGTCATAATTTAGTATATTAACTACTGGTAATAAAGCAGAAACTTACCAAATTTAAGTGTTAAATTGACAAGTAACCCTGGAAGGGCAGTGGCTACCCCATTATTTCCTAGCCACCAGTTCAGTGTTCTGAACCCACCAGTCATTCAGCAAGAGAAAAATGAGATGGTTTCTTCTCATATTGACGTGAAGTCTTGGAAATCCAAAGGTACAGTTCATCTCTGTCCTATGAGGTCACTTTGAGTTGGAATTGACCCGATAGCGGTGGATCAGATTTTGGTTTTGGTAAGTGGCACAACAGAGATCTGAAGGCATGGTGGTAATCTTCAGGTACCAGTGATTCTTGCTCAACAAACAACAGGAACATAATATTAATTACCTGTTTTCTTTTATACTGTTCAAATGAAGAGGAAATGTCTTGTATTTATTTAATATGACCAAACACTGTTGTTTCAGAGCATCTTATTATCAAGAATGATTAATGAAGTTTTTCCATGTATTCTGGAATACATCTATGTATAAATCAAGATGTTTCTAATCTCAAGTTACATTTTAATTAACTTTCAGTATAATTATAATTGTTACAGGACAGATATTTTTTTCAGACATCCTCTTGTCATTTTTTAAAAAACAAGTTTTAAATTTAATTTCTACACAACAAGTATTTAAACAGAGTGGAGCACACATCTTATGTTGCAAATTGCACATAGCCAACAATTTGTTTTAAATTCTCTCAGTGAATTAATCACAAATTCTCCAAGTTTGGCTTTATTGCCATGATTTGGTGGTAGCATTTACTCTAACTTGTGAGGGTATAGGTAATATAAGATAAATTGCTTAGCAAATTAGAAATTAGAACCTTTGACCTCTTGAATTAGGCTAAGGTACCTCTAAATTGAAGAGAGGTAGTCTTTGACATGCAATTCAGGAAACTGAGTGCTCGACTGCAAGTATCACTCCTTCCCTACTATTAGGTCTGCAAAGGCAGGTGGTTTCCGTGATGGCCTCAGTTGCTTGGGGACTAGACACCCAGGCCAAAATATGGAGTTCAGGCTTGTTTGGAAGATTTCCGGATATTTACAAGCATATTTCTGGACAGTGCCATCCATCCAGAATTGTTACAGCTTTTGAAATCATCCCAACTTCTACCCTTGTCAGACAAATGCCATGAAGAAAATGTCAAAGCATTTCTAGTCACAAATGTCTTTTTTAGTCTGGCCAAGTTTGGAAAAATTATTAAAATATTGAGAGACACAAAAATACCACCATGTGATTACTTGTCCAAAATTATAAACACTGAACATTGGAAGGTTCTACAGGGCTTGGCTTTAAAATTATTCTTCTTATTAAAAAATTCAGACACCACACAACAAAACTTCAGCAGCAAAGGACACTGTAGACAACAGCAATCTCATAAATGTTACATAACTTGGTTCCCTAAAAAACCTTACCAAAAGGGTGAATAAACCAGGAAAAAATTCTGGGGTCTGGTTGACCATATGTCTGATAAGGATATGATATAAAAAAATATATGAAACTTCTGTAGTCAAACAATAAAAAGAAAAACAATCAAATTAAAAATGGGCAGAGGAATTGAACAGACAGTTCAACAAAAAGAACATTTGAATTACCAACAAATATCTGAAAGAAGCTGTTTAGGGATATGAAAGACAAAATTATAGTGAGATACCCCTCACTATTATAACTATTCGTCACATGGGTAATCAAGAAAACCGAAAACAATAAGTTTTGGTAAGGTTGTAAGGAAACAACCCTCTTGCAATGCTGGTGTGACCAGACAATGAGAAAGCCATTGTGAAAATTAGTTGTGTAGTTTCTCAAAAGGTTGAAGAAAGAAGTACAACTAATTCAGCAATCATAATCCTATGAAATACTGTAAGTATAGGTAGAAAAAAAACCCCAAAACAAAGCCAAACCCTGTAACCAATGTTTACTCCAGAATTTTTCACAATAGTCAAAAAGTGGAAATGATCTAACTTTATATTAAAATAGAATGAATAAACAAAATACGGTATATATACACAACGGAATACTACTCAGCCATAAATAAAAATGAAGTTGTGATGTATCCACAGTGTCGATGAACCTTGGAAACATTTTCTTCTGCAAAAAATGTTGCAAAAGACAGAGCAGTGTATGGTTTACCTTTGTACGAAATGAGCACATATCTAGAAATCAAAGCTTGTTACCGGTTACTATGGTGGTGTCGTTAGTGCCCTTGAGTCAGTTCCAACCCATAGCGACCTGATATACGACGGCATGAACCACCTTCTAGTCCTACCTCATCATCACAATTGTTCTTCTGTTTGTGCCCATTGTTGCAGCCACTGTCTCAGTTCATCTTGGAGATGGCCTTCCTCTAGTTCACTGCCCCTCCACATGACTAAGCATGATGTCTTCTCCAGAAACTGGTCTCTCCTAATAACATATCTGAAGTCTCGCCGTGTTTGCCTCTAAGGAGCCTTCTGGCTATACATTTTTTTCAAGATAATCTGTTTGCTC
This sequence comes from Echinops telfairi, assembly GCF_000313985.2. Classification (NCBI taxonomy): domain Eukaryota; kingdom Metazoa; phylum Chordata; class Mammalia; order Afrosoricida; family Tenrecidae; genus Echinops; species Echinops telfairi. Next base: position 10,750,678 of record NW_022103900.1, read on the forward strand.
TTTTGGAAGTACATGATACTTTCAATATTCATCGACAGCAGAAATCAAGCATAGTGATTCTTCTCCAGCCTTCTGATTCAATGTCCAGCTTCCACATGCATGAGTTAACTGAAAGTACCAAGGCTTCGCTCTGCACACCTTAGTCCCCGAAGGAGCATCTAGCTTTTCAGCACCTAAGGGGGTCTCGTATGCCAGATTTACGTAATGCAATGCAGTGTTTGATTTCCTGACTGCTGCTTTCATGAGCATTGGTTGTGTATCCAAACAAGAGTAAATCCTTGACTACCTCAATCTTTTTTCTATCGTGATGCTACCTATTAGTCCAGTTACGCTATTTTTGGGGTTTTCTTTACATTGAGTTGTAATCCATACTAAAGGCTGCAATCTTTGATCGTCTTCAGCCACTGCTTCAAGCCCTCCTCACTTTTAGCAAGCAAGGTTGTGTCATCTGCATATTGTAAATTGTTAATAAGCCTTCCTCCAATCCTGATGCCACATTCTTTTTCATTTAATCCAATGTCTCTGATGATTTTCTCAGCATACAGATTAAATAATATGGGGAGAGGGTACAACCCTGATGCACAACTGTCCTGATTTTTAAACGTGCAGTATTTACTCCTTCTATTTACACAACTGCCTCTTGATACATAAACAGTTTCCACAAGAGCACAATGAAGTGTTCGGAATTCTTATTCTTCTCAAGAATGTACATGGTCTATTTTGATTCACAGAGTTGAAGGTCTTTACATTGTCAATGAAAGAAAGGTAAACAGCTCTCTGCTCTTCTCTGCTTTGAGCCAAGATCCATCTGACCTCAGCCATGAAATCCCTTGCTCCAATCTCCTTCTGAATCAGGTCTGAACCACAGGAGCTCCTGGTCAAGGTATTACTACGACCGTTGTGGGATGAACTTCTGAAAAAAAATTTCTTTCCTGTTATAGCAATGATATTGTCCTATAAGTTGTGCATTCTGTTTGGTCACCTGTCTTTAGAATGGACACAAATATGGGTCTCTACTAGTCATTTGGGAGAAAGACAGGGTTTTTCACTCCTATAAAAAGTTACTGTTTCAAAACCCATAAGGCCAGTTCTACTCCGCCCGCTGCGGTTGTCATGAGTGGGCCTTGACTCGGTTCCTTGGCCAAGTCGTTTTCTTCCAGATGTCCTGGCATAGACGAACGCGGGCTTCCAGTGCTGCATCATTTTGTTGCAACATTTAAATTCCTGGGAACTTATTTTTGGCTAATGCTTTCAGTGTAGCTTGAACTTCTTTAATACCGTTGGTTTTTTTCTCATGTGCTGTTTCTTGATATGCTTGAATTTCAAATAGTCCCTTTAGTACAGTGACTCTGTGTACTCTTTCCACCTTCTTTTAATGTTTCCTGCATCATTCAATATTTTTCCCACTCTGTTCCTTCAATGTTGAAGATTGAGACTTGAATTTCTTTCTTGAGTTATCTCAGTTTAAGATATGATGATCAGGTTAAGCTATGGGGGGCATGTTCTTCTTTTTGGTTTTCTAACTCTAGCTCTTCAGACATTTTATTATAATATTTTATTTGTCTTCTTTTTATTGCAAGATCATTTTATCAGGGGCTCTTACAGCTCTTATAACAATCCATATATCACTTGTATCAAGCATATTTGTACATATATTGCCATCATTATTTTCTAAACATTTACTTTATATTTAACCCTTAGTATCCCCGTTTCCTTTTTTTAAATTTGCCTTAGCTACTCTACAATTAAGAGCACATTCCAGAGTCTCTTCTGACATCCACTTTTATCTTTTCTTTCTTCCCTGTCTTTTTAATGACCTTCCATGTATAATGTTCTTGATGTCATCCATCAGCTCATCAGACCTTCTGTTATTAGTGTTTAATGCATCAAATCAGTTTTTGACATATTCTTGAAATTTGAATTTGATATTCTTTTTTTTAAATCATTTCATTGGGGGCTCGTACAATTCTTATCACAATCCGTACATACATCCATTGTGTCAAGCACATATGTACATTTGTTGCCATCATCATTCTCAAAACATTTGCCTTCTACTTGAGCCCTTAATATCGGCTCCTCATTTTCCCCCTCCCTCCCCACTCCCCCCTCCCTCATGAACCCTTCATAATTCATAAATTATTATTATTTTGTCATATGTTACACTGTCTGACGTCTCCCCCTGCCCTCTTCTCTGCTGTCCATCCCCCAGGGAGGAGGCTCTAAGTAGATTCTTGTAATCGGTTCCCCCTTTCCACCCCACATTCCCTCCACCCTCCAGGCATCGCCACTCTCACCACTGGTCCTGAAGGGGTCATCTGTCCTGGATTTTCTGTTTCCAGTTGCTATCTGTACCAACATACATCCTCTGGTCTAGCCAGATTTGTAAGGTAGAACTGGGATCATTGTAGTGGTGGGGAGGAAGCATTTAAGAACTATAGGAAAGTTGTATGTTTCATTGTTGCAACCCTGCACCCTGACTGGCTCATCTCCTCCCCACAATCCTTCAGTAAGGGGTTGTCCAGTTGCCTACTGATGGGCTTTGAGTCTCCACTCTGCACTCACACACATTTACAATGATATGATTTTTTGTTCTTTGATGCTTGGTACCTGATCCCTTTGACACCTTGTGGTCACACAGGCTGGTGTGCTTCTTCCATGTGGGCTTTGCTGCTTCTCAGCTAGATGGCAGCTTGTTTATCTTCAAGCTTTTAAGACCCCATATGCTGTATCTTTTGATAGCCAGGCACCATCAACTTTCTTCACCACATTTGCTTAGGCACACATTTTTCTTCAGCAATTGTGTCGGGAAGGTGTGCATCATGGAATGCCAATTTAATAGAACAATGTGTTCTTGCATTAAGTAAGTACTTGAGTGGAGGCTCCATGTCCATCTGCTGCCTTAATACTAAACCTATAAATATATGCATGTAGATCTATTTCCCCATCCTCCTATGTAAATATATTTACATATGTACATGCCAGTATTTAGACCTCTATAAATACCCTTTGTCACCTAGTTCTTTCCTCTATTTCCTTTTACTTTATTCTTAATGCTTTACTTTTAGCTCTTCTTGATTTTTTTTCATTTTCTTTAGCTTCAATTTGATCTTACATATGAGCAATTTATGGTCTGTTCCACAAGACTCTGGCCTGGTTTTAGCTGCTTATATTGAGCACTGTCTCTCCCCACAGATGTAGTCAACTTGATTTCTGTATATTCCATCTGGAGTATTCCATATGTAGAGTCACCAATTGTGTTGCTGAAAAAAAGAATTTATTATGGACATGTAATCGGTCTTGAAAAATTCTACTCTGTGCTGTCCAGCATCATTTCTATCATCAAGACCATATGTTTTACCAGCAATACCATATTCTCCAGCTCCTCTTCCTTCTTTATTTCCAACTTTTGCATTTCAATCACCAATAATTATCAATGCATCTTGATTGCATGTTTGGTCTGCTCCACACTGAACATGGTACAATTTATCAATTTCTGCATCACTAGTTTTAGTGGTTTAGTGCATAAATTTGAATAATAATTATGTTGATTAGATTTCTACTTATGGGTATAGACATTATCCTATCACAGACAGCATTGTACTTCAAGATGATCTTGAAATGTCCTTTTGGAAGATAGATGGGATGTCATTCCTCTGAATTTGTCATTTCCAGCAGAGTAAACCACATGATTTTCTGATTCAAAATGGCCACTACCAATCCATTTCAGCTCACTTATGCCTAGAATACAGATTTATGTATTCCATTTAATTTTTTTGGTTTTGATTAAGAGGTCATTTTATTGGGGGCTCTTACAGCTCTTATAACAATCCATACATCAATTGTATCAAGCATCTTTGTACAGATGTTGTCATCACTATTTTCTAGACATTTACTTTCTATTGAGCCTTTGGTATAAAACCGTTGATTGGAATTATCTCAAATGTCTACTCAATTACTCCAGATTCCCAATACCTTTAAACAAACTTTTTAATTAAACTCTTTTTAAAAAATTATTTTATTGGGTGCTCATACAATTCTTATCACAATCCATACATACATCCATTGTGTCAAGCATGTATGTACATTTGTTGCCCTCATCATTCTCAAAACATTTGCATTTTACTTTAGCCCTAATATCAGTTGCTCATTTCCCCCTTCCCTCCCCACTCCCCCCTCACTCATGAACCCTTCACAATTCAGAAATTATTATAGCTTTGTCATCCATTCCATTTAATTTTTAATGACTTCCAATTTTTTAGATGCATACATCATGCATTCTAAGTTACAATTATCAACTGATATCTGTAGCTGCTTTTCTCATTTTGAGTCATGCCTCATCAGTAAATAAAGATCCCAAGTCTTTACTTCTGCAGGCTTTACACCATCCGTGGTATTATGGTGGACTCTATTCTTAGAAGGCTGCTCTTCCTCACTCGATTCTTAGTGCCCTTTGACATGAGGGTCTCATCTTCTGGCCCTATCTGTGGCAACGTTCTGCTTCTGTTCATTAGCTTTTCCGTAACTGATAGTACTTTCAATCTATCCACAGTTTTCAGTGGCTAGTTCCTCCGAAGCAGAAAGTCAATTCCGTCTTTGTAGTCTGCTCTTAGTTGGAAGCTCTGCTGAAACCTGTTTACTTTGGGTAACTCTGATAGTATTTCAAATACCAGTGACATTGCTTTCAGCATCACACCAAAACACAAGGCACCACTGTACCACAAACCGACAGAGAAGCAGTGGACTGATTACTAGAGGTGACATTAAGGAGCCGTGGGCGGATAAGTATTAACCGCAAGACCTGTGGTCCAAAAAAACCAGCTGCTCCATGGGTGAGAGTTGGGGCTACCTGCACGAGTAAAGATCCACAGCCTTGGAAATCCTCGGGGAGGGTCACAATATGTTGCAGCAGCTGTGTGTGGTTTTAGTTTATTTTTTTATTTTTATGGGTAGGGTGAAAGAGATAACTGAGAGTTTTGGGTTAGGGTCATTTCCACTGTCATCAAGTCAATTCTAACTCACAGAGACCCTAGTCCTTCCCCCACAGACTGGCTAGGGGTTTCAAATGGTTGCCCTCGCTGTTAGCAGCCCAACGTGTAACCTGTAGACCACCAGGGCTATTAACAAGGGCCAATAGGTTTATGTTAATGGTGGTACAATGATTTGGCATAGGACAGCAAAAATATTTGCAAAAATTGAAGATTGTTGCCATTGAATTGTCTGTCTAGAAATTATTGAGAGTGTGTATATTTTGTCACATATATTTTCACTACAATTTTTTTTAAAAAAAGACATACACTACAATATAAGATCTGGGTGGAAAAGGTATGGTTTAAAATATATATTAATCATCATCATCATCATCATCAAAAGAAGGCCTGAAATAGCTCACATTCTACTCAGGTATCTTCTAGTTTTTCATCATAGAGGCCAATAAAATATCCCCAAAGAAATTAAGTTTCAATTTTGGAAACGTTGACAGCAAATGGTTCTCAAAAGATTCAGAGACTAAAGCAAACAATCCCCAGCTAATGTGGTGTTGTCCCCAGTCTTCAGCAAGCATTCTTCTCAAAGACTGCAGACGACAATGACAATGCATAAACTGTTTCTGGCGATCTGGAAGCAAATCGTCACATCTGGGTTCTTAGTTTCTAAAGGTAAGATGCTCTGTGGTCCTTGGAGAAAGACAACTTTACATACCATCTTTGCTTCCGCCGTCTTGAATTGCTCGTCTGTAAAGCACTTCTGTTGACTGAAGGATCCGTGAGTCAGAAGGAACAAAGACACATTCCCATTATAGCAGCTATGTGGACACACACTTCAGTCTAGGGGTCAAAGCTCAGTGGAAAGTTTTATAAAAGGATATCTCACTTGCCAAGACTGACACTTGAAAACTAGCTTCACAAAACTAGCTTCACTTAGCATGCCCGAGCCTCATGAAGATACATAGCAGCCCAAACACCATCGAATACAGAAGGAGAAATAAATAAGCACCATATCACTCAAGATTCTGCCTGAATTTTACTCTGCAGATAGAAGAAATATTAAGTAGCATTGTCTGTCAGTTGGACATATGTATCTGGTAATTAACCTACATTTTGTCAACAATCTGTGTCTCTTCCTTTATTTGCTAATACATTGAAAAGTATTTTCCCCAACAGTTAGAACAGCGTTGGAAATCATATGAATACGGTTAAAATTGCTAATTCCTGAATTCAGTCTTTACTTAGCTTTTGGGTAAAAATGATTAAACTCTTATTCAACACGTGTATGAAACCTGGCAGCTACTCCCTTTTTCACGAGGTATGAACTTTAAAATAGGGCTTTTCTGAATCTTTAGTTTTTTAGTGATGTTTGCTCAAATTTCTTATTTTTACTAGATTCTAAATGTCACTTATGTCTTACTTCCTAGAGCAAACTTCTTCTCCCTACTTAGTGTTCACTTGAAAGTAGTTCATACACTTTTTGTCTTCAATTCCCTAAAGCAGTCAGGAAAATGAGATTGTAGAAGGACAAGAGTTTTCACTGAGTGTTTGAGTATAATAGAGGGACATTATATCATAGTGCAACACTGGTGAGTAACACGGAATTAAATATTAGACATCCCTATTCTTAAAATTGCTCAGACTTGCCAGGCTGTTTCTTTTCTGTAGGCTACCACAAACTCCTACTCAACATATTTTAAATGCAAGCTAGCAAGCTACTCCGCCCCTCCCCCCCTCACCAATCCCCCCTCCCGTGAGGTCTTACTAGAAGCAGAACACCTGGAGCATCATCACCCTTACTGACTCCACACTGTGCTTTCCCCGACCTTTTCCTTCTAATGTAGCCATCTCAGTGCTGAAGGTGGAAGGGAAGGATGGATGGAAGGATGGGAAAGATTCATCTTGATTGGACCAATAATTGTTTAGTGTGGGTTTTATCTGAGATAGCAGATATTTTTAATTTGACTAATTTATTTTTTTGGGGGGGGGTATCATGATGAGTTCTTTAGATAAACTTTCAGGTCAGGAGATCTCTGACCTTTTAGTCATTTGGCGTATTTCTTTAGCCTATTACTCTCCAGCAAGCTGTAGTTTCTGTGGTTAATACATTATCCATGATTCTATTCTTTCCCAAGGTCTCGACAAGAACTGCCTTTAGGAAATTTGAGAATGAATTTAGGAAGTCTTTTATAAGCGGGGTCTAAGATTTCTCTCTTTTCCTTAATATTCATCTGTGACCATGAAAACCATCGCCAATATTTATAATTGAAGGATTGTCAACCACGGATTAATCTTGTACTAGTGATCTCTAAGACTCTCTTCTCTACCTTATGGTGATGGGAGGAGTCCTGGAATGCAGAATAACTCTCTTCCATACCTCCTTTCCTTTGATTATCAATCCCTGTCTTCCAACTCGCCCAACATATTTTAAGGCCTTAAAGTTGGGGTACAGTTCACAGTTGAGGTCAATCAGTGCTCGCTCAGAAGCCTTTCCTTTGCAGGCCCTGCTGAGACATACAGCATCTGCTCTGACATGGAGACCAGAGCAGCATTCTGGGGGTTCCACCAGAGCGGAAACGACTACTGTGCTCTTGCATCATGTTGTTAAGTGAGAAAACAAAATTCGTTCTTTGTGTAAAAGAATTCTATAGTCATTAAACACACACACACACACACACACACACACACACACACACTTTCTCTGGCTGAAATAACCTGGTGCCTCTAACTGTCCCTTTAACCAAGGACAATTACATCATACTTTACCCTCAGTTGAAAGCTCTAATTAAAATCAAAGAAGGTACCATGGTGTCTTTATAGGCCACTGGTATAGCTCTAGGGGGAAAGGGTGTATTTAACGGGAATGCTTTCTGAGCACCTTTGGTCTTGCTACTTGGTAAAAGAAAGATCTGCTAGAGGGGGAAAAAAAGAAGAAAGTGGAGTGCAGGGAGGGATGGGAGATTTTCCCTACCACCCCCTGCACTTCAGGAGGAGGGTTGGTTCAGACAGTTTCTTGAAGCGCACAGTCAGCTTTGAGAAATAAAAATGAAAGGAGCCATCTAAAAAATTTCCTCTTACAATGATCACAATTAAGTTTATTAACACAAATTATTTAGTCCCTCACAGAACTAATTATTAAATAGTAGTTCTTATTTTTATTGTAATGCATCCAATTCTTGCTGCTCTTCACTTTTCACCCAAACACAGAACTCTTGCTGTCGCTCCTGCTGGCGGTCTGGTCCGCTCTGATTGTGCTGAACTCCCACAAAAAGAGAGTGACGATTGCGACCCACGGGGTTCTCATCAGCTCATCTTAGGAAGGAGATCACCAGCCTTGTTTGTCCTAATCCACTTTAGCCTGGAAGTCTCCCTGAAATGTGGGTGGCATCACAGGCATGCAAGTCTTTCCTCCAGACAGATGGCAGCTACTCATAAAGTACATTGGCCAGAAATCAAACCCAGGATTCCCACATGAAAGACGGGAATTCCACCACCGACAATAGGATTATTGTTATTGTTAGGTGATATCACATATATTTTCAACTCACAGCAGCCCCGTATGAGAGAGTAGAATTGACCCATCCAGTTTCCCAGGCTGACATCTCTCTGGGAACTGATCTCCACGTCTTCCTCCCACTGAGCCGGTGGGCGGGTTCAAATTTCTGCGTGTTCAATTAGTAAGCAAGTCCTTAGCCATTGCCCACTGGACCTCCTTGATAAGGCTGTCACAGTTGTTAAATGAATAAATAGATCTTATAAATGATGGCATACAATTGTGGAAAACAACTCTTCAAATAATCTGTTTTCATTTCAACAATGCTAGACTCTGTGAAGGTGAAAACTGTCCTTTATGCTCATTATTATGTGAGTATTTCCTGTCTCACATAGCATCTTGCAACCGCAAGATTTTTACAATAGAAGTATCTTAGTAAATGAGATAATTTTAGACAATTTATATTTTATAATGGTATTAGACTTTTTTAGAAGAGGGTCTGTATTACTATCCTAGTCACTTGACTTCTTTCATTCTTGCTACAACAATTAAAAATTGTGCAGTTTCTGTACTTTATTCAAAATGATCCATATAGCACCCAGCCCATTGACTTCAACTGCTATATATAATATATAATATATGAATGAAAGCAAAATAATATTCATTTTTCCTGTTGATGCATACTCCTTGCTTACAAATTTTACTTTTACTACCAATAGTACAATGCATTCTAGAGTTTCCTTTCAGTTTAATCTGGGCAGTGGGATCATTGAACCAGCAACTTTATTTGATATTAATAAGTGGTCTCAAAACTGACGACTGGAGAGTGGAATGAGTATCAGCACACAAAGTGTTGAGTTTACACATTTTCATCTGTGTGATGAGGGTACTTGCCTTGCGGCTACTGTCGCTTTACTGTGTTATCCTTTTTGTGGGGTCCTGTGCATCTACTATTAACTAGTGAGACTAAGTATCTCACTATTTACATTATAAGTTACATAGATTTTTTAACGCTTATTTAATGTTTTAAAATGGTTTTAGATAGTCTTCTACTATGTGACCTTTACTCTCTCTGGATTTTCTTGTATCCTTTATACATATTTTTGTTGAGCTAATAAATTTCACGATTCTCTATTTTAAAAAATCCATTTGCTTATTAGGAAGCACTATATGGGATATATTTTTCTTAAATTCCAGCTTATTAATTTTAAAATTCCCCAACAAAGTCAACCTTGTTCAGTATTTCTATTCTCTTTCTGAATACAATAGAAAATTCATTCTTTTACAAAACAAATGCCTGATCATCTGTCCTGTGCTACTATTTTAGATTGTAAACAAAAAAACCAATAAAAACCCACTGAGTGTTAAATGTATCAATATTTGATTAATTTCTGTGCTCGTTTTAAAACATCTCATGATCCCCCTTTGCCTTCGCTTTCTTCTCTTTTCTAACGCACATCCTTCAATCGAATGGTCCTCTGGTGAGGGCGTGTGATTGATATATTCTCTTAATATTTACAAGTGAGGAATATCCTTATTTTCTTCTCTTATATAATTTAACTGGTGTCTTAGTTTGCTGTTGTTCTGTACCAATCAATCTTAACAATGTTCACAGTGTTTTTCCAATATATTATATAGTTTTTCAAAGTGAAGTTCATGTATCAGACCTTGTGTGTGAAAACACTCCAGAAGATGAAAAATAAAGTGTTAAATGAAAATATAACAAAAAAAGGTGTAACTTCACCAGTAACCTAAACAGAAAGAGGCATTTAAATATATTTCCTTATTTATGTTTGAATTTACATCTTCACAACCCATAACTGAACATTAGTCCCATATTTAGTGAGTAGCTTTTAAGTGTTCTCAATGAGGCTAGGCAGTATCAGACTTCGAATCCCTCCATGGTATGAAGCTCATAATACAGCAAAGAACTTATCTGTTTTCTCACAGGGCTGTCTAAATAAACTGCTACAGAAAAAATATTTAGCTTAAGTTTTCTTGCGAAGGTATCAATTATTTTAAAAAATATCAAAAGAATCTTCTGCGAGTCTCTTTCATAACACATTGCAGGGGCTTTTAAAGTGAATTCGAGTGAAATAGTCTCACAGCCTGAGAAAGAGATCTCAGTCCAGCCCTAGTTCTGCCTCTGGCAAGCAATACAATTTTAAGGCAACGTGTTCTGATGGTGTTGCTCAGTTTCATCTACCGAAGATCAAGCAGACTTGCACTTGCTCTAATTAGTAACTCGGGGAGAGCTGGTGTTTGTAGTGGTTACGCATTGGACTGGGTGGGCTCTGCTTGGTCTGAAGTTGGAAATCCCCAGCAGCTCCGTGGGAGAAAGACTGGGCTTTCTACTGTCATAAACAAAAGTTACGGTTTCGTAAATCCACAGAGGGTCGCTGTGAGTCAGCATTGACTCCATGTCAGTGAGTTTCCTTTTCTTTTTGAATTATCAGCTCAACTCAAGGCCATGGAGTCAACGCCCACCCACAGCGACTCTGTAGGACGGAGCAGGACTGCCCTGTGAGTCTGCAAGGTGGCTTCTAACCGCTGACATTGCTGATGGCCGCCTGATGTGTAACCACTAGGCCCCGGGGGATAAATAACTTTTTAGAAAGTTAAATAGTGAAAAATAAAATACATTAAATGAAATCATGGCTAACCTACTCCTCTGCAGAAACGTTATTGTTCGGTGACATCAAATCAACTCTGACTCAGTGCCACTGTACCATAGAAACACTGCCCGGTTCTGCAGCACCAACGGAGCCCTGGTTATAACCAATGGACAAATCCGGGTCATCGAGGGCCTTCATCTTTCACTGACCTACTGCATTACACAGGATGTCGTTTTCTAAGGATTGTTTTATCCTAATAACATGTCCACAATATGTGAGAAGACGTCTCAGCCTCCTGGCTTCTCAGGAGCATGCTGGTTGTACTTTCTCCCAGCCTTCCATTCTTCTATGGTCTTCTTTACTCGTTGTCCAAATTTCAGGTGCAGAGTAGACAATTGAACATACCATGGTTTGGGTCAGGTTCACCTTAGTCTTCACAGTAACATCTTTACTCTTTACCTTTTGAGACTTTAAAGAGAAGCGAGGGCAATCTGCCCAATATAGTGCATCACGTGATTTCCTGCCATTTGCTTCCATGAGCATTGGTGGTGTGTCCCAGTAAAATGAAATCCTGGACAACTTCAGTCTTTTCTCCATTTATCATGATAGTGAGTTTATCCATAGTCTCTTCTCATATATGTTGTCATTTTTTCAGAAAAGGCATAGCCCCAGAAAATCTATAAAGGATTGGATTACTTTGGTGCTCAAATCAAATTACATAGCCATATAGTGTCTATCGGATGTTGCTAGTTCCCCTCAGATGCCTCCTCGGCTGTGTGCAGAGTAGAACTACTCTGAGTATTTTCAAGGCTGTACCATTTTAGAGCAGGAGGCCAGGCCTGTCCTCTGAGGCACCTTTGGGTGCCAAGCCACCAACATCTGTCTAACAGCTGCACACTTAACATTTTGTGCTCCCTGGGCACTCCCTAATCTACACTTCTTTAAGATACCGTGGCTTTCCAGGGGAAGCTGAGCGTCTCCTGCTCCTTCTTACTGCCATCCCCTTGAATACATGTACAATCCCCTTCCGACCTTTCGGCAGTGGGTCAGAAGCTCGGAATGATTTAGGAAGCTGAAACATATTTCAGCAATTAGCACCCTAGAAACTCAAGCTGCTTTTTGGCAACAGTCTTAAAAAAATGATTTCAGCACCTTTCATCCCCAGCTTTTTTGATAATTCACATTCTCGTGCCCTTGAATTTGGCAGGCTCTACAGCGCTAGAGGCTCATTCTTAGATTTGTGAGGGAAGTGTGACAAACTGGAAGATGCTAAACAGGGACATTAGCTACATCTGAACTAGATATACTGAGTTAGTGGGGTTTTGTTCCTGGCCTGTTCTCTCTATTTTTAAATGTGATTGTACTCAGAGTTATTCTGAACATTTTTTGTTAACTCCCTACCATCCACCTACCTATTTTATTATTAGCTACCCTTTCCAGAAATATTTTTGAAAAAGTTAAAACAGAGATGAAACAAAATGTCTTCCAGACTGCTTCCACCTCCTAGCCTTATAGGAATGAGCAGACTCCTACCTGATTTTAGACTCCATTTTTTTTGAGACAGGGACAAGGGAAAACAAAATGAGACTGGCAAAGTCCTTCTAAGTCGCTTTACATGATTAGTCAAAGTAACAATTATCCATTCAAGTTCAAAGGAGAATGGCATGAGGCACACTCACTAGTCAAGTGTAAATGCATACAGTTATGGCTGGTCGAAAGGCTAAGCAGCCACTTCTCCCCAGTATCTTCAATCCACATACAACGGTTACTGAGCAGCTAAGTTTATGTCCTCCTTCTCCCCAAATGGGGTTTAAATAAGAGGATTAGCTGTACCGTGGGGGAAAGGCCTGGCTATCCGCTCCCTACAAAGACTTCCGTCTGGGGGACCCCGAGAGAGATTTGACTCTGTTCGATAGCGTCGCTGTGAGGAGGCATCAACTTGCTGGCACACAACAAGAACCCAAATGACCACTAGCTTACAGAAAACCTGCAGGTGCTTTAAAGCTGAACATTAATTTCCTCTATTTGGGGCCACTCAAGTTCTGAGTTCTTCCCCTCCCCCTTTCTTCTCATTGCCCACTTGTCTTGACAAGTGATGATGCAAATAGTCCTAATTCTAAAATTGTGTGAACAAAATATGCTGGAAAGTTAAAAATAGGCAACCGAGAGTCATACATTAACTGTATTTGTATGCATTCAACACACGTACCTTGTATACGTACCAACACACGTATAAGAATAGGGTGTCCAGTGGCTTACTTCACAGCAGAAAGCTTTCAACAATGTTCTTGTCCTAACTCTTGTTGGTTCTTTGTATTGCCATAAAATATGCTTTCTGGGAGTGTGCCCTCTCAATGGAAAATGTGCATCAGAACACACTCCTGGCTGCCTTGCTCTCTGCTCACATCTCCTGCTGGATTCCCAACCAAAGCTGAAAGTCAGAGAGAGTGTAGCTCAGCTGGATACTCTAACAATCCCACAGGAGAGTCGTGTGCCCTTGCTTGACAATCGCTAAGCTAGCGCAACTCCACGTTTCCTTCAAACTCTCACATTATTTGAGTCTGTAGTCTCTGGGCCAGAACTCACACAAGCTGTGGAAAAGAGAGATGGGAAATAATGAATGTAAGGCATAAGTAATATGGGAATAGTTTAGATGATGAAAAGAACTTTGAAAAGTTCCTATGAAATATTTTCAAGTCTATTAAACTTCTGAAAATCATCAGCTAATTTTATAATAATAAGACAGACATAGTTTAAAAATATGGTTTCCTTAGGCTGTTGTCCCAGTAGAAAGAAGAGGCTTTCTACTCCTTTAAAGAATTACCATTCAGGAAAACCATGGGGGAGGTGCTACCCTCTCCTGTAGAGTTGCTATGAGTAGGAATCAATTTGATAGTAAGAGAATATTTTGTTGTCTCAGATTAGTATAATCTGACAGTATTCCTTATGTAATTTTCTATAGATATGATAGTGGTTGTTCTAGAAGTTAAAGTATATCTATTTAATTTTTCACAGTATTTAGACCAAAAAAAACCCCTCACTGCCATGGTGTTATGGCTGACCCTATAAGATAGGGTAGAACTGCCACGTTAAGTTTCTGAGACTGTAACTGTTTATGGGAGTAGAAAGCTCTGTCTCTAGGAGTAGATGCTGGTTCCCAACTGCTGACTGCTGAGTAGAGTTAGATGCATCACCACTGTGCCATGAGAGGTCACTCCCACAGTCTCCCCCAAATCCAAATCTTCAAGAAGAATCAAGCCAACCATGTTAGACCAAACTAATTACCATCATGTCTCACAGTGACTTTATGTTGGCAACTCCATAGAGTGTTCACAGCTAGGACCTTTCAGAAGCACAGCAGCAGCCATTCTTTTAGAACATCTTTGTGTGTATTCGAATCCCCCACCTTTTGGTTAATTGTTGTGCACTTAACCATTTCCTATCCAGGATTCCCTCACCGCTCTGTTTTAAGCTGTTTGATGGGCTGAATCAACAAACATTGGAACTCACATCAACTGATGATAGTACAAATTTTGCTTTCAACCATCAAACATTTCAAAAGATTTAAGAAAAGAGGATGGCTTATGAAGGACAATTTCTGATGTATGTCCATCACTGACCATCACTAATCTAACTAACCTTGAATTTCCCTTCCAACTCTCATATTACTTGAGTCTACTATTGATGTATCAGAACCCTCTGTTATCATTTCCTTTCTGTTTTAGCATTTCTTTTAGCGGAGCCTGATGGCCATGGATTCCATTTGTTTTCCTTTATCTGAGACTACTTTATTTTTCTATCACCTTCATTTCTGAATTATATGTAAAAGAATACATACATGTGTATGCATATATGTGTTCTTTTACTGTATATAAGAATTGTTCAACACTTTCAATATGTTGTCACACAGCTTTCTGGTCTCCACTTGTGTTAACAAGAAACCTTCAATCAATCAAATTATAAACTCCTTGAAAAAATGAAATACTTTGCTTTAATCTCTTTATATAACCTGGAACATTTCTGAACATACTAGTTACCGTATATACTCGAGTAAAAGCTGACCCAAATATAGCCGAGGCACCTACTTTTACCACAAAAACTGCATTCAAAATGTGCTGGGGAACTCAGCTTCTACACAAGTATACATGGTGCAGGACATCCCCTGTGGATTTCTAAAGCTGTTCCATCTTCATGGGAGCAGAAAGGCCCACCTTTCTTCTGTGGAGAGGCCAGTGGGCTGCAGCTGCTGACCTTCTGTTTAGTAGTCCAACGTATAGTACACTGCACCGCCAGAGCTTCTAGAAACAGAGGAATCGAGCGAGGTTTGATATTTCCTTTTAGTGAAAACTGAACTGTTTTTGAAACTTAAAGAAATGTCATGAAGCCACACCTGGCCTCTTGTAGGTGCACAAAGGAGGAGAATCCAACCCAGCACCAGTCCACGTATGATGTACTTCCTGTGACATCACACCCACTGTCCATGAGATGAAGTCGCACCATCATGGGTTCTACTTGGCCAATATAAAAACTCATAAGCATCAAAGATGTTTCAGTCTTCCTTATTCATTGTCCAGCATTGCAATGGGATGAAGTATTTAATATGGCTCTTCTAGTTATAGGCTGTGTTCCTGCATCAAACAGCTCTCATTTTCCTGAAGGAGGGAATACTGATTCAGGTATGAGAGATCATCATCCTGCTGGGTATAAAGGGAGCCATGGCAGAAGTAAGAAAGGTCATCTCACTACCTGAAGGAACCGGGAAAGAATCACAACCTCTGGACCCTGAATCCCTGTGCTTGATGCAGGGAATGATTTTGACATCAGAAGAGTGACAGAAAAATAGGAGACTGAGCAGTGGACTTCCCAGCTCAGAGCGCAAGGAAAGCTGAGTGCTCTAGGGCAGGAGACTGGCTTGTGGAATGGGGTGCCTTGGTACACTCACTTAGGGAAACAGTTTGCTGATGCATGGAGCTGGTGTTGGATGCCTTTAGAGTGACGTGTAGTGGAGTAGCATGCATTTGGGGCATTTATTGGCAGCCTGAGAAGTGCTTTTAGCATTGTCTGATCTGGCAGAGGCCAGGTCAAGAGACATAGGACTAAAGAGAGACCTGCCTACAGGCACTGAAGAGAAGAAACTATCCTGACCAAACACTGTATCCTGAGGATTTTTTGCATGAATTATAACCAGTAAAGTTTCATAATAAACATCAAAATCATAAACATTGTAAGTTCTGTGTGGTCATTGCAATGAATTATAGAACCCAGCATGAAAGTGGGGGGTGCTGCAGGAGACAGAATACGCATTCATATGACGTGATTGAAAATATCACGTCTTTAGTTAGATGTATTTCTGTCCTCAAAGTGGCATCTTTGCTTTTAAAAACTTTAGCAAGGTCTTTTACAGCAGATTTTCCCAATGTAACACATCATTTGATTTCTTGATTGCTGCTTCCGTGGGCATTCCATGTGGATCCAGGTGAAATGATGTCTTTGGCAGTGCCAGTCTACTCCTTTGACAGGATTCTGTTTATTTGTCCAGTAGGTTCTTGGGTGGCATAGTGGTTATGCATTGGGTCACTAAATGCAAGGCCAGTGGTTTGAAACCACCAGCTGTCTGAGAGAGAAAGATGAAGCGTTCCACTCCTGTAACGAGTTATTGTCTCAGAAATCCACACGAGCTCTGCCAATATAGGATCACTGTGAGGCAGAAACGACTCAGTGTCAGTGAGTTTGGTGCTTGGTTTGAGTGAGGAATTTTCTTTTCTTAATGTGGATGCATAATTCACACTAAATGTATGATCCACATCATTGAGTGTTTCAAGGTCCCTCTCTTTCAGTCAATCAGCAAGGTTGTGTCATCTGCATATTTCCAGTTGTTAAGGTGTCTTCCTCCACTTCTGATACCACATTCTTCAGAGAGTTCGGCTTTGGGGATTATTTGCTCAGCATAGAGATTGAATAAGGATACTTGCAGGGATACAACAATGGCACATAGCTTTGCTGATTCCGAACCAGGCAGTAACCTCTTGTTCTGTTTAAGCAACTGCCTCTTAGTCTATGCGAAGTTTCTGCATTAGCACAAATGTTCTGGAATTCCCCTTCTTTGCACTGTAACCTATGATTTGTTGTGATACACACAGAAGAATGCCTTTGTGTAATGACTAACATGCAGGTAAACATATTTTGGTATTCACTGCTGGCAGCCACGATACATCTGACATCAGCAATATTTTCCTTGTTCTATAGCCTCTTCTTAATCTACCTTAAATTTACAGCTATTCCCTATAGTTCTGAAATCATTTTTTGCCCATCCCAAACAAAGGTGATCCAGTAGAATGGAGAAAATATTGAACTAGATAATTAAAACGATGCATTCCCATTATGGTGGACATAAGCTCGCTCGGAGCCAGCACCAACTCAAAAATATGAAAGAACAATACCTTGGGATTGGAATGTCGCTGCTTTAAATACATCTGTCATGCCTGGAAGTCTAGTCCAGGGCTCTTCTCACAGCGATCCGCCTGGCCTGGGAGAACATAATGCACTTCCAAGGAGCACGCGAGCGCCTGGAGTGTTTTATAAGGGATTGTTTCTCTGTCTTTCATCTTCCATATGCATTCTTTCAAAATGCCAAACGTACGGAAAATGCCTGTCTCCGGCTGGTTTTGTATTCCCACATCTCTTTTGCAATCATCTCTCTTCCACCTCACACCACCCAAAAGTAAGTTTTTCACCTGCTGCTCCCTAATCTTTCACCTACCTAAACTTATGAGGTGCCCTATCCCAGGATGAAAAAGCCCTAGAGGCACTAAACAGAGACCAAAAAAAGGAGGAAAT
Source organism: Echinops telfairi (assembly GCF_000313985.2). Taxonomy (NCBI): domain Eukaryota; kingdom Metazoa; phylum Chordata; class Mammalia; order Afrosoricida; family Tenrecidae; genus Echinops; species Echinops telfairi. Next base: position 10,768,605 of record NW_022103900.1, read on the forward strand.
GTCCCTGATCATTGAGTAGCAAGTCCTTTTGTGACTTGCAGCATTTCCACGTTTTGCTTTCAACAAAACTGAAGAAGGATGTAATTAAGGTTAGCAATCCAATACATAACCTATTATGCCACCAATGCTCCTTAATTGAGGTATTAATGGTAGGATATTAAAAATAATGTCCTGTGGTAGATCGCTAAGGGTTTTCTGCACATAACATGCAAAGAGTTCAAAGAATTTTGTGACCTACCTAAAACAATACCTTCTATTTCCACCTTTCATTATCTATTTTGAACAAACACTCTCAGCATGTAAACCAAAGGAGAAGAAGAAGAAAAAGGAATAAAATTCATGACAAATCCTGCATCGTACTAACAATCTCATTCTTGGCATGTTTGTTTCAAAAAACATCTCACTCAGAAATGCATTTTTAATAAATGCCTACCAATATCGCTGCGCACTAAAAATATAATAACAACTCAATTCAGGGCTTAAAAAAAAGAAAACATTAACCAGAACTTTAACAAAAAATTGATAATGGACTTCTAAATATAAATATTATACAATTCTATGAGAGAGTGAAATGTGAATAAAAGAATCGTGTAAAATTTCCAACAGTTTATTCGTGTCTATTTAAGTGAACAATAACTAAACAATCCAAACCAAATCCAATTACACGAATAGTTTCCAACGAGCGGTTAGGTGCCGTCGCGTCTGTTCAGACTCATTAGGACCCAAATCACAGCAGTAGAAGGCATCCCCTTCTCGGGCCGTTCTTGTAGCTGTTATGTTTGGGCTTATTGTTCTAGCTACTTTGTCAGCATACTGACCATACATCGGGTTTCTGAGGCTGGACTTCATTCCTGGAGTACCCTCATCTTTCTTCAGCCAGGTGACTGGTGCATTTGAACCTCCTAATTTAGTCCCGATTCCACAGTGCACCTATTCGTAAAATGTATTACCTCACTTCCAGCGAGTTCATGCCAGCTCACAGCTGCCCTATAGGGCAGGTGGAACTGCCCCTTGAGTCCCGAGACTGTAACTGTTTATAGGAATAGAAAGCCCATCTTTCCCCAAGGAACAACTAGTGGTCTCTAACTGCTGACCTTGTGGATCAAAGCCCAAGGCATAACCACTTCACCACCAAGGATCCCAAAATGGATTACAGCAGGTTTGAAATCATGATGGTATTTAGACTCAATTAGTGGATTTTCTAAGATGAGGTACTAATTTATTTTATACTGCCCATATTCCCATTATTCTAGAAAGGACATTTATTGAAACAATTTGATCTTACAGTGGAACATCTCAGATGCTATCTTCAGAATGTATACAGAGAACAGCGTATGACTGTCTGATTCCAAATGGCCAATAGCAATTCATTCCAGCTCACTAATACCTAGAAGATTGATATTTATGCAGTCCATTTCTTTATTGATGACTTCCAATTTTCCTGGATTCATACCTCATACCATCCAACTTCCAATTATTGATAGATGCTTACAGCTGTTTCTTCACAATGTGAGTTGTTCCCCATTAGCAAACCAAGGCCTCAGATGCTTTATCGGTCCCCTCATTTGGGTCCATTATGGTCCTTCGAGGCCACTGCACTTTGAGAAGACCACTCTCCCTGAGTCACAGCGTGAGTGCCTTCTGACCTGGGGCACTCGCCTTTCAGCACTCGATCTGCCAGAAGCCCCCTCCTCTTCGTGAGCTCTTCTGTGTATGATGATGCTCCACTGTTGTTCACATGGCTTTTAGTGGCCAGGTTCTCAGAGGTAGACAGCCTTTCTTTCTTCATAGTTTGCACTGAATCTGGAAATTCTGCTGAAACCTGTTCAGCTTTGATGACCCTGCAGATATTTGAAATATTAATGACAGTTTCTAGCATTGTAGCAACAAGCAAGGTACAACAAGATGAAAAGGTGTGGTCAGAATGTCTAAGGAGTACATAAAATTTAAAAAATATTATAAAGACAAGACTGGTCTAGTTCGGATTTCCCAAACGCTGTTTCTCACCAGTTTGAGGTGAAGTGAAAATTAATGTAGAGAATTTTTAGAAAGTAAATTGTTTAATTTTTTAAAAAACTACCTACTATTCTGAAATTGTATGGTCTTCAATGTTTTAGACTTGATATATTTTTGAAATTATGGTGCTCATGGATAGTATTTTTTTAAATGTCTTTCCTTTGATATTCTCAAAAATGTTTATTAAAAAATTAGTAACTTATAATATTCAAAACCCTGAGATAATCACTGGTCCTTATGAAATATAAAGGATAATATTTTATAAAACAGAATATTTTAGATTTACTAAGGAATACAGACAACTTATTTACTAATTCACCAGTTAGTTTAGTGGACATAGTCAGCAATCAGTTAAAAGATTTTTTAAAAGTTAAAAGATTTTTGAGCCTCTATCCTATATGGAGCAGTAGAGTTTAGTGAGTAAATAAGATTGTCTCAATTCCTAGGAAACTCATTTTAATGATGGAGTTGAGCATGTAAATTAATAGTAGTTAAATGTTGATGGAAATACGCACAAATTGCTATGGGAATGCAGTGGAGAAAATGACCATTGTTAGTTTAAAATTTGTAATAGTTTGAGAACATTAGTCTTTGATCAGGGTTTGGAAATACAAATATAAATTTTGCTAAAATAAAAGGAAATTCCTCCCAAGAGCAAAAAAAAAAAAAAAGGTTCGTTCTGTGTGCTTGGATTATAGATAGTCTCTGGGCTATGAACATAAGATTATAAAACCCAAAGTTGTGAACCAACCAGCATCAAGTCTATTATATTGAAAATTCAAAGTGCATTTAGTATTTTTTTCATTATAAATGGGCGCTCCTTTGCGAGGGCACAGACACATTAATGCTTACTATTGTAGGCGCCAGCAAGTGAGTTCTGACTTATAGCACCCTCCACACAATGGAACAACACACTGCCTGGTCCTGCATCGTACTCAAGATTATGATGTTTGAGCCCATTGTTGCACCCACTGCGTCCATTTTTCTCCTGAGTGTCTTCCTTTTTTGACTTTTGGGTTTTTTGCTACCCTTCCACTTTACCAATTATTACTATGATGACTGTATTATTATGTTAAACTGTTTTAGTGTATCTGCATGTATGAGGTAGTTAGTTTATTGTGCCAACCTGGCCGGTAAACACATGTGGGATTAATTGAAGGGCAGAGAGATAAATGGCTCAGTAAACCTCACCCTTCTAGTCATTGGGTCTCTTGCTTTGTGATGGTCACACCAGGGTGCAGCTGCCTTAGCCAGTTCCCTGCTTCAACTGGCAAGGCTCACTTCCTGCAAGACATCCCCAAAGAGAAGCCGCATGGACCTACCCCAATGCAGCCCTGGGTGCTGGAGCAACCCGTGTGGAGACCCCTGCCAGCTCTGAGATGCTTATACATTCACTGATTCGGCTTTCCTCCTGCAGTCGGCATCATAGTGTGTGTTTTGTGAGGTGGAGGAGGACTTTTTGGATTGGTGTTGGACATATGGGTCAATGGGTTAATGTTGGACTTGTGGGCTTGGGGAGCACTGGGTTGGGATGTTTTCTTAATGCACCCTTAACCTTTATACAAAACTCTCTTATACATGCATTTCTGTGGATTTGTTTCTCTAAAGTACCCAGACCAATACAATGTGTTTATTTCATGTTTTTCATGCATAGAAAGGCACACTATTAACTAAGACAAATATTTGATTAACAGATGCTGGATATGAACCAGACCTAATTATTCAGATTTACATAGAAATCAGACTTAAGGATAGCCATAAGAACAAAAAATTTATTCAAACCAGGACAGCCTTTAAACTAATAGGAGGTGAGTTACATGTGCCCCAAGTGAAAACAACATAGAAAATGTCACTGTCTTGTGTCAATTTCATGCAAATTGTGTGGGGTGAGCAATAAAAAATGAAATTAGCTGGATTATTTTGGGTGATAGTAAGTGCTACCAAGAACTAATAAAACAGAGTATTATGATAGAGAGTAACTGGGGCAGGAGAATTATTTCAGACTAAAAATAATTTCCTGAGGAGGTGAAATGCGAGCAGAGGTTACTCCACAGTAGCACAAGTATACATCATGTTCAAGTGCATAAGGAAAATGTCACCAAGTATAAGATAACCTGGCTCCTAAAGTAAATTTGATCAGTTTTGATGAAGTAAAAGAATGCTTCCTGATCAATACTCACTGTCATTGGCAATGATGTAGGACAGAGCACCACTGCTATTTGGGGTTTACAAACCTTTAAGTCTTTATGGGAGCAGACAGTGACTGGTGGATTCAAACCAATGACCTTGACTTTAAGAGTTCATTCCACAGCCTATGATACAACCCAGGCTCATTTTTTATGTTGATAATGGAGTAGACATTCAAATGAATAGCAGAAAATTAAAGATGGACAACAGGAAGTGATGAGAGATTACATTTTTTGTTAACTGAATGGAAATGAAAATACAGCATGCCTCCATGTTTGCATGCAGGTAAGGAGGGTCGCAGAGGAGCATTTTTTGTGATATGATGCATTTGAAAGAGATTCTAAAGTCAGTTAGCTAAGCTTCCACTTTTACACACTAGGGGGAAAAGCAAAAGAAACCCGAAGCCAACTGATGTAGGTGTTTAATAAAGCAGTGCATTTACAGCCCGATACACAGGACAACAAAGGAAAGCAGACTCTAGGCCCACAAAGAAGTTAATGTACCCTTGATAGACCTCTAGCCAGGAACGAAAGGGAGAGATGACTCAAATTATGAGTGATAAATCTCAGAATAAGGGAGGAAATATAAATACAAGACCAGCAACACTGCAACACTAGAAGAGAAGACTGTAAAGCCCAGCAGATTTAGTTCACTACTTTAGCAACGTAAACAAACCACCCTCAAACCACAAACAACTAAAACCCATTCGAGATGTGATAGAGGAATTGAATAGTTCTGTAACGATTAAATTGTTTCTGTGTGTAAATCGTTCCCAAAGCAGAATTTGATCAAACATTAAAAAATGAGACAGAATCCAGATACTTTTCCAGAGGAAAGATCCCTCTCCAATTCATTCCGTGAGCGAGGCTTCTTCCGAACAAGAAAACCAGACATAGTCCGAGAAAGGAAAAGTACGGGTCATGATACAGATGCAAACTGCCTCAGCAACACATTAGAAAACCAAACCAAGAAATATAGAGAAGGAATAATACACCACGACCAGGTGGAGTTTATCCTAGAAAATAAGGTCAGACAGTGCTCGAAAATAAAGTCGTGTACCAGATGAAAGTCTAAAACTGCAGTCGCACATTATCATCATATCATTTGCTGTAAGAAAGACACGTAACAAAATTTCACAGCACGTCACGGTCAAACGCTCAGCTACTAGAACTAGAAGGAAACGACTTCAACTGGAAAAAGGGCATTCAAGCCAACCCCACCACAGCCAGCTCACAGCCATGGAGCCACGCCCACTCAGAGCAGAGCTCTGGACAGGGGGGAACTGCCCCTCGGAGTTTCCAAAACTGCACCTCTTTACTGGAGTAGAAAGTCTGGCCTTTCTCCCAAGGAGCAATTGGTGGTTTTGAACTTCTGACCTGGCAGTTAATAGCCCAACACATAACCACTGCCATCAGGCTCCCTAAGGAACAACAATAAATAGTTTCATACTTTATCATGAAGAAATTAATGTTTCCCCCTAAAATTGGGAAGACGGCAAAGATATCCACACCCTCACTTCATCTAACCAGTAATAAAGAAATGAATTAATGAATGATCAAATGAATGGATAAGTAGAAAGCCAATTGTAAGGGAGAAAGAAAATTGTCTCTATTAACAAAATGACTATTTATGTAGAAATTTTAAAGGACTCTAGAAGAAACCTACTAGAAATAATAAATTTAACAAATACACATATTAGAAAGTCAGCACATTTATACTAACAATACATATTGGAAATAAAAATTTTAATTCATTTTTTTATCATTTCAGAAACAAAACACATAGGAATAAGGTACCGAAATACATGTAATATGTGTATGATAAACAGATTAGAAGCCAAACTCATTGCCATTGAGTCAGTTCTGGCTCATAGCACCACCATCAGACAGAGTAGAAATCTGCCAAGATAATAAATCATTACAGGAGTACAAAGCCTCATCATTCAGAAGAGTGTCTTGTGGTTTCAAACTTCTGAACTTGTGGTTCTACCGTAACAAAATATATGCGAGAACTGGAAAAATGCTGATAAAAATAATTAAAGGAGACTAAATAAAGGAAGAGACAGACTGAGTTTGTGTATTGAAAGTCTCAACATTCTAAAGATGGCAATTCTCCCAAAATAGATGTACAGGTATATTAGAATTCATATTTAAACCTAGAAATTTTATGTATATATATATTAATAATAAAATTTGGAAATTAACTTGGCAAAGCAAAGGAATATAAAAATTTCAAAGGCGAACAAAAGTAGAGGAATCATACTACCTGATATTAAGGCTTACCCTAAAGCTACAGTAATCAAGACAGAATGGTGCTGACAGAGCTAGAGACATGGATCAGGGGGACAAAATACAGTCTGGAAATAAACCCAACAAATACAGTCCATTGATTTTTGAAAAAAAAGTATAAATGCAATTCAATGAAGAAATACAACCTTTCAACATCATCATTTGCAAATAAATGAACCTTGATCTACACGACACACTGTGGTAGTTACATAATTTCACGTCAACTTGAAGATATATAAGACTGCACGGGTGGAGTTTAGTCTGTCAATCAACTCCTTGTAGCCATGGCCTTCTCATTAGGAGGGTCCCTCCCCCGCCCCTCCTTCGGCCTTCACCTTCCTGCTGGCAGGCCACTCTGAGACGTGCCAGGGCCCTGTGAGGAACTGTACCGTTGGCTCCACGGGACTTTATACCCACTGGCCTGTGATCTTTTCACATTCTGCATTATTGCAGGTGGCTGCACGAGTCTGAAGAGGGACTTATGGACATTACTGGATTTAGGGACTTGATCTGCACTGGGCAAGGATACATAGTTACTTCTTCATAGAAAGCTCTCTTACACACCTATACGAGTGTCACTGGATTTGTTGACCTAGTCAACCGGGCCTAACACACACACTTTATACAAAAAGAAATGTAAAGTACATCATTGGTCTTTAAATGTAAAGCTCTAGACATCTTAAAAAGCACCGTGAGGACATGTTCATGACTAGGAGTTAGGAAAAGGTTCTTCAATCTGACATGAAAATATGGCCCATAAAGGGGAAAAAGCTGAACTTCATAAAACATCTTAAAAACATTTTACTTTGTAAAAACTGTGCAAATAGAAAGAAAAGATACTGGTGGCTATTAAAAACCAGCACTGACAAAGCCAGACGAGGATGCAGAGCAGCTAGAACTGTGGATCACTGCAGAGGGGAGAACAAAATGGAAAGAGTCTGCGAAACAAGTGGGTCATTTCTTAGAACTTCAACAAAGATGTGCCAGATGACCTGGAGACCCTCAAGCCCACAAATAAACACCTATCCTCCTCAAATCAGCACGTGGGTATTTCTAGTAGTTTTCTCTGTAGTAGCAAAACGTTTGGAAACAATCAAGATGTTCTTGAATGGGTGAGGAGATAAACCAACTGTGGCATATTTTCACAATGAAATGCTACATACAAATAAAAAAAATGGACATTGATGCCTGGATTAATTTTAAAGGCATTATCTGGGTGGAAGAAGACAGCCTAAAACAATTACATGTTGACTTCATTTATATGACATTCTCAAAATAGCGTGCATCTATTGATGGAAGATGGATCAATGGCTGCTAAGGGCATAGGGGTGGGCAGTGGCATGACCCCAAAAGAAAGATGAGCGCTATGAAAGACTATGAAGTTGTTCTGGATCCTGAATGTGGTGGTAGTTACACGAGTCCATAGCTCTGTTAAAATGCATAGGACTCTTGTCCTCAATGGGATGGACTGGCATAGTGCCTGCAACAATGGCCTCAAATTTAGCGGTTCAGGGGATAGTGTAAGATAGCACAATGCTTCCTTCCAAAACAAACCGGGTCACAAGGCATTGGAGCTGATTACTTAGCAACCATCAAAAAACTTTGGAAAGGTAAATTTTACTATACATTCCATTTCAAATAGAAAATGTTAAAGGTACATGGATATGATAGCTGCTCATTTATACATGAACAAAAGTGGCAGAAAGTCCAGCAAGAAAGGCATAATTCAAATAGAAATATCTGTAATGGACATCTTACCAGATTTCTTAATTTCAATTTTAATCTATTAAATTATTCCTTTTGTAATTCATTTTTATTTCTGGTTGGACATAAGGATTTCATTTATAAAAAAGAAACAATTAATATGAATCATTTTTAATATTGCATATAGACTGAAGGAATAATTTCTTCTGTTGTCACTGAAAACCTTTTTATGCAACCTTCCTTTTAAATTCAACTGTTTCTTGAGAGTTTTGAGTTCCTTTCTAGACATTGTTCCATTGCACTTACCATCCCTCTACATTCTGCTAGAGACATTTCATTGGGATGACAACATGTCTGGATTAATATGTAATACATATCTTTAAAAGCAATGGTCAGTCCTTTTATGACTGTGCATAACTACACTATGACGATAAATTAGCTTAAGCAAGTTCAATCTGTAACTATGAAAAAGGTTACATTGTTCTTCAATTATCCTTTTAATCAATTTCCCAGGGTAATCATTCTGCCTAAAAATATGTTTCTCAATACTAATTTCATTATCTAGGTGATTCTCATCACTAATCATTAGAGTGTGATTCTCCATATTCTTAACAACTCTTACTTTAACTTAAATGGGTGATTAGACTAAATATGCAGGATATTACTTGCACGGTGGTCTTGATAATATATTCTCCTTTGTAACTATCTGTGTTTCATCCTACTAATAGATGAAAAAGAAAATCTACCTTATTAAACCCTGCCACAGTCAATTGTCATAGATCAAGGTGAATATTACCTTTTCAAAAAGAAATATATAAGAAATTCCTTTTCTTTATGCCAAGAGCTCCTTCTTGTAAAGTTTTGCCAAACTGAATACCATTGAGTCTTTCACAGAAATAGAATGGTACGGCCGTTCTTGTGAGGTGCCACGGGTTCAGGGTCACGCAAGGCCAGGTGACAGTGTCAGACCGCCACAGAGTATTTTCTTGAGCACAGTCTGCAGAAATGCGGACCTTCATGCCCTGGCGGCATAATGGCTAAGTGCTTGATTGTTGACAAATAGGTTGGCATTTTGGATACACTTGAAGATTTGGAATTTTGCTCTCCTAAATATTTCAGCCGAGGAAACCCAGTGGGACAGATGTATGTATGTCTTCCACAATGGCTATGATGGGGAACGGACCCGAGAACCCCTGAACAACAAGTTGTCACAAGAACATTAGGGGAAAAAATCCATCAAAAGCACTTTCATTATGTACCGTAGAAAGACACTAGTACTCTCCAGGTTTTGTTTAGTAGCCTTTGTGTGATTACCCCACTACACAAAACAGTGTGTCTCTCTGTCACATCACATGCCACCTACTGGGAAATGGGTAATTTGTGTGCGTTAAGTCATTGGCATTGTGTCGATTCAGGTTCATAGTGGCACGATGACGTGGTAGAACCGCCCTGTGGCTTTCAAGACTGTACATCTTCAAGGGATTGGAAAGCCTCATCTTCCTCCAGAGGAACAGCTGTGGTTTCGAACTGCTCAGCTGGCATGTAAGCAGTGGACCACTGTGGACCATCACGTGGACCACTTAACATAGCCCAGTACATTGTGGGGATTGTGTCAGGCTGCGACATACAAGGTCAATAATCCGAATACACTAGCCACTCCTCAGGAGAAGGATGGGAAATCTACCCCCATCAAGATTGACAGCTTTGTGAACACTAGGGAACCATTCTGCTTCTTTGTACAGGCTCATTATGAGTCAGAATCAGCAGCACTAGTTTGGGGGAATACTTTACGTATACAAGCTGAAAAGATATCCGGTGGCTAGCCACCAACTTTTTAAATGATCCATTAAATACTTGCATAGATACATCCTTTTTTATTTAACTTTGTCCTCACATTTATGCCAACCTTTAGATGTAGTATTACTCATCAGCAGACTTTGCTTGGGTTTCAGGATAATGCCATCTTGGCGTCTGTTCGCCTCTCAATTTGGATGCGACAGAAACCCAGCACAAAAAGAAATGGAACCAGTTGTTGTTTTTTGGGGGGGAGTGGGGGTAGGGGTAGGGATCTTACATTAAACAATGTACATGCTGACAAAATATAAAGATAGAAAATCTATATAGCAAAATATTTGCCTTCTAAGCCATTTTTTCTAACTGTAAAAATCAGTAACACTAATTATATTCACCATGTTGGGCCACTGTCACCCCTACCCATTTCCAAAACGGAAATTCAGGACCTGTAAGCACTTCTCCCAGTTCTCCTTTCCATCAGCCTTGGGTAATCACTTTGATCTCTATGCATTTGCTATTCTAGTTATTTTATTTAATTGGGATCCTGTAGTAATAGTCCTGAGATGTCATGCTTACTTCACTCAGTACACTGTTTCCAAAGTTCATCCATATTGTAGCACGTATCAGAACTTCACTTCTTCGTATGTCTCTATAATAATCCTTTGTCTGTATGTGCCACACTGTATCTTTTCATGGATACGTAGGCTACATGCACTTTAACTTATGTCAGTGCTGTGGCACACAGTCATCCGGGTTTTGACAAATGCACACAGGAATGTACCACCACAGATGTGATACAGAATAGTCTCATTATCCCCCAGACTCGCTTTTGATTTCCCTTTGCAATCAACCCTTCCTCTCTCACCTACCCCCTGAAAAGTTACTTAATTTTTTTTTTAAATAGCAAAGGCTGGCCGAATCCAAGATGATGAATTGTTTCCTAAAATGAATGTGCCCAGTCACTGGAGTGACTCTTAATGGGAAAAATCAAGGATATAGTTTTGAGTGGATTGTAAAATCAGCATATCATGTAGACATATATTTTATCAGCAAACAGCGAAAGTAATATACCATCACTCATTTGAATGTGAGATTTGATTTTCAGGAAACATTTCCATATCCTCGCTTTCCTCTGGAGAGTAAACATATGTTATTTTCTTTAAAGCGAGATCCTGCCAAATTGCTTGCCAATAATTGTGATGGTTTGAAAGGAAAGGAGAAAAATCTATCCCACCATTCTTGGTCACAATGACTTACACCAGCTTAAGCAGCGGACTTCCTAAACCAAGACTTATCACTTCAGGGTTATTTCGTGTGACCTGTGGAGAATACTCATGAATAGGAGGGGAAAACATGTGGCTTTCTCTGCTGTAGGGCTGAACTCCTCAGTGCGAAACTAGAAGGCAGCCCTGAGTGCTCTGAAGGAATCATTAAGTTACACGCTTGTCATTTCTTGTACATTCACTCAGAACTAATGCACATCACTTTTTCCAATTATAATCATTCCACCATTTAACAAGCACAAAAGGCCTGAGATTCCAATTTGCCACCGATGCCTCGTTCTCACTTGCTTATTTCTGGGTATTTCAGTCTTGCTAGTTGGTGCGTGATACGGCGTATTGGCGTATTCTCCTTTCCTAAAACAAACTCGCAAATGGAGGTGACAAGAATAGTTGGTCTCACATCAGAGGGCAGGCCGTTTTTACTGTTATGGTAATTTTTCTGTTCTCCAGATCCTTTGCTGCTGCTGTAAATACATGTCATTTCTTGGTCTCCTCGTTGCCAACGTTCAACGGAAGTCACACAGTGATACGCGGTACATGTTTTCCCGAGGTGCCTCTCTGTTGGGCACATCAAACCTTCTCTGGTAGATGTCTCATTTCATTTAGTTCTCAAAGCGATTGCTGTCTTTACACGCACACACACACACACACACACACACACACACACACACACACACACACAAGTTTAGACCAGGCAGAGACGCATCATTGTCTTCCTACGTTGTTAGCTTCTGCTTCCTCCAGTGAGTCTCAATGTGCCAGGATGAGCTGTGAAACAGCCTAGCTTTGGACACGCAGCCTTAAACATGAGCTACATATAAGAGGAAATTGGTATTTTCATTTGCTGCACATGCTTTAATGATATTAAGCAATCTAATATGGTGCATACGCCAGATTTCAGGAATGCTTCCCTTGAGGATTTCTCATGGTAATGGCAATTTAAAACGACAGCCTTACATTTACAGAGCTCCGTCCATCTCAGCGTTCTTTACACTTTATAAAGTTACACGGAACAGTCATTCCACTTACCCATCACAGACATCCCACCGCTTCGAGGGCACATCAAGGCTTACTTTCAAAATTGACCCAACATTCCAGATAATTATGGCAAGAGGCGTCAAGCAACCTACTTCAGGAAAACTGAAGAGGAACTACAGAAAGATGAACTCATTTCCAAAAGATAAGACGCAAGCAAGCAAACAAAAATTTCCTGAGGTTTTCTTCGCTGTGTTTTGTTTTTAAATAACTTCCAGAGTACAGGACTGTGAACTCCACCCCAGCCCCTGTAGAACATTTCAGGAATAACAAATTTAGAATGAATTCTCTAGAGCTAGGATTTAGACAAGCAGAAGCAAAAATCCCACCACAAAATAAGTGTTCCTGCACAGTCAGGCACATAAGACTCACAGTCTTAAGACTTTAAGTAAAAGTCTCTCCTTGCACACTGGGATAAGCATTGGGCTGCTAACTACAAGGGTGGTGGTTCAAAGGCCCTAACCATTCCTTAGAAAGAAAGATAAGGCTGTCTGTTTTCTAAAGATTTCCAGTCTTGGAAACCCTATGTATGGTCACTATGAGTCAGAATCAACGCAATGGTACTGGGTTTGTATGATTGTTATTATTTTTTTAGAGCATAATTGAAATACTACCATTTTATCTCTAGTTGTATATATTCCTATACTTCTGTCACCAGTCAAGTTTACATATATATTCAGACACACACAGACAACTGATGCCTAACAAATGACACCTCATACTGTGGGGAACTTATTTCCAGCAAATTTTACTTTAACGACATCAAAACAAAGAAATACTCTGTCAGGACATTGTCGCAATTTTTTTCTTGACCTATTATATTTATATTTAGAAAATAAGTAAAGAAAACGTACATACCATACATACTCGAGTTTAAATCAACCCAAATGACACCCGAGACAGCTAATTTTACCACAAAAACTGCATTAAAAATGTGCTGGCTGAAAAACTCGGCTTAGACTCGAGTCTTTATGGTATATTAGATTACAGTTTTAGATTTAGGTCCTCGGGCATAGTGTTGTTTGTTGGCCTGATTGTGAGCAGGTCTGTCCTTTGCATCAAGTTGGGATTCATAGAGGAGCCTATCATCTTTGATCTTCTTCAGAAGTGCTTCTAGTCTCTGCTTTCAGCGAACGAGGGTACGTCATCTGCATAGGAGGATTGTTAACCCTCCTCCAATCCTGATGCTTCAGTTTCTTTGATTACTTGCTCAGCAGAGTTGGAATAAATATGGTGACAAGATACAACCATCTAGACACCTTTTCTGATTCTAAATCCTGCAACATCTCTTGTTCTGTTCAAACTGCTGCCTCTTGCGGTAGGTCTATGTTCTGCATGAGCACAATTCAAAGTCCTGGAATTCCTACTCTGCAATGTGACCTATGATGTGTTGTGATCCACACAGCTGAGTGCCTCTTTGTAATTGCGATGACACAGTAAAGCATCTTTCTGGTATTTTCTGCTTTTAGACAAGAGCCATCTGATGTCAGCAATGATATCGCTTGTCCCATGGCCTCTTCTGTAGCCAGCTTCCTTTTCTGGCAGTTTTCTGTCTATGTACTATTACGGCTTTTTTCTATTAGTAGAAAAAAGTTACTGAGTGCGTGATTCATGATACTATTGAATAATTTCTGCAGTCTTTTGAATCCTTTTTCTTTTGAATGAGCATAAATATGAAACTCTTCCAGTCTGTTGACCAGGTACCTGGCTCCCAGATTTCTTGGCATAAATGAATAATCCCTCTCAATATTACAGCAATATGTTGAAATATTTCAATTGATATTCCTTCAATTCCTAGAACCCGATTCGTTGCTAATACTTTCAAAGCAGTGTGGACTTACTCCTTCAGTACCATCAGCTTTTTCACATAAGATCCCTCCTGATTGGCCAGTTCTTTTTTGGTAGAGTGACCCCATCTTCTTCTTTTTTAAAAAAAATCATTTTATTGGGGCTCATACAATTCTTATCAAAATCCATACATCTATCCATTGTGTCAAGCATATTTGTACATTTGTTGCCCTCATCATTCTCAAAACATTT
>NW_022103900.1:10784804-10788768 GCF_000313985.2 Echinops telfairi
TGCTCCAAAGCAAATTCTTCTGGGGGGAGGGGAAGTTGTCCACATAGCTGGTGTGGGGGCCGAGCCCTCAGGCCCCTCCACTGGCTCCTCTCTCCATGCTCCATCTTCTTTTCATGGTTCCTGCGTGGCGTGTCCTTGTACACATGGTGTCTTCCAATGCTAGTGTTGAAAATCTGTTTTCTTTTTTGTTTGTGTTTTGGTTTGGTTTGGTTCTTTGTTTTAGTTCTTCCAGATTGAGGACTTGTTCTACCCATTTGGTTTTCTAACTCAAACATAGGTGACACATGTGACAGCCATCTATACAGACTTTAGCTGAAAAAGGATTTGCGATGAATAACTCATTTGTCTTGTAAAATTGTATCATGTCATCACCCTTCACCCTTCAGCATCAACTTTCTATCAAGCACATATTTTCCAGCTTCTGATTCTTGCTCTTTGTTTCCAACCTTTGCCATCCAAATACCAGTAATCATCTCTGCATCTGGCCTACATGTTGTATCAGTCTCATCCTGAAGATGCTGTTAGAAATCCTGAGTGTCTTCCTCTTTGGCATTAGTTGTGCTGTGTAATTTTAATAACAGTCATATTAACTGGTCTTAACTGGTATTCTATGGAAATGTATCTGTAACTACCCTATTACTGACAAGCTTACACTTGAGGATAGCCCTTGAAATGTTCTTTTCTGACAATTAATGCAGTGGTATACCTTTTCAATTTATTATCCGCTGCATAGTGAAGTTTGGTATTCCAATTAAAATGGCCAATTCCAGTCAAATTCGGCTCACTAATGTCTAAGATATCAACCTATATTTGTTACATTTCATTTCTGATGACTTCTTATTTTCCTAGATTCATACTTAATACATTCCACCTTTTGAATATTAACATCTCTTTGAAGCTGTTGCTTCTCACTGTGAGTCATGCCACAGTAGCAAATTAGATCCAGAAAGTTTTGCTTCATCCACGTCTTTGAGGCTGACTCTACCTCGAGTTATATAACTGAAAAGAGCTACCTCCTCAAAGTAGAGGCCTACCACCCTTAGGGGCTTGTCTTTCAGCACAATATTAGACAACGTTCTGCTATACTTCATAAGGTTTCAGTGACTACTTTTTCAGAAATAGTCTTCATCTTTCTTCTTCCTAGTATTTTAGTCTGGATGCTCTATTGACACCTTTTCACCACGGGTGACCCTGTTGGCGCTTGAAACATTGGTGGCATCGTGTCTAGCCTCACAATAACCTGTAGGCCACTGTCGTTCTGCAAACAGACAGATCCGTTGAGCTGTGGGTGCTTTTTGGAGATGATGATGTAGACAGGAGGAGCCCCACTGAGGTATTTCAGGCTGCTAACAACAATTCGAAACCATCAGCCTTTCCTCGGAGACAGATGGGACTTTCTACTTCTGTAAATAGTTACAGTCTTGAAACTCACAGGGTCCAGTTCTAGCCTGTCCTGTAGAGTCACTGTGAATCAGCACATACGGTATCCAATGGCAGCGAATTGAGTAGGAGGATATATAAGGTCGAAGCTTCACAAAGACCTTCATGTAATTGGGGCAGTGGATAGCAGAAAAACAAACAGCAAGGAACAGGCCCTTGAGGAGCAGAAAAGGCGGTTTGAAAAAACAAAGACAGAAATGGGCCTGAAACCCGGGGAGAAGAGACTTTCAGTGAGATGTGCAAGTGAAATCATTTCCTCAGATGATACACTGAAGGATGGCTAAAAATAGGCCTTTTATTTGAGCAGTGCAACTGATAGATTCTACAAGAAAAATTTATAGTTTAATAACATTGTGAAGAATGGAATTCCAGAATAATTAATTGTACGCATGTGGAACCTATACATAGACCAAGAGGCAATCCTTCAAATAGAACAAAGATATCCTATTTGGCTTAAAATCAGGAAACGTGTGTGTCACTGAAAGGATTGGATCCTTTGACTATACTTATTCAATTTGTGTGCTAAGCAAATAATTCTAGAAGCTGGGTCATCTGAAGAAGAACATGTCATCAAAAATGGAGAAAGTCTTGTTAACAACCCGAGAGAGGCAGATTCCACAATCTTGATTACTGAAAATAGAGGGGATTGAAAGCACTTGCTGACAGAGATCATAGACTGCAGCCCTCAGTCTGGATTGTAAGCCAATGTAAAGAAAACAAAAATCCTCCCTCATCCAGTAAACAACATCAGGATAAACAGAGAACAGATTGTGACGTTGCTAAGAATTTTATTTTACTTGGCTTCATAATCAACATCGTGAGAGCAGCTGTCAAGCAATCGGACCATGTGTTGCATTGAAAGAAGTCTGCTGCTTGTGTAGAGCATTGATGCATTGAATTGCGGTGCTGGCTGGGGATATTGTGAATACCCTGGGCTGCCGGGAGAGTAAAGAAATCTGCCTCAGAGGAAATACAGCCAGAATGCTCCTTAGCATGCTCACTTCATACATATTATCAGGAGATACCAGTCCCTGGAAAAGGACATCATGCTTGGTAAAGTGGAAGGTCAATAAACAGAACAAGACATTTCCTGAACTCGATTGACACAGTTGCAAGAATGAGCTCAAACAGTATCAATTGTGATGATCACGCAGGAATAGCCATGTTTTATTCTGTTGCACATAGGATCACTATGAGTTAGAACCAACTGGAGAGCATCTAGCACAGCAGGTCTCAACCTGTGGGTCGTGACCCCTTTGGGGCCCGAACGACCCTTTCACAGGAGCGCCCGATTCATAAAAGTAGTAAAATTAGTTATGAAGTAGCAACGAAAATAATTTTATGGTTGGGGGTCCCCACAACATGAGGAACTGTATGAAAGGGTCATGGCATTAGGAAGGTTAAGAACCACTAACAACAGCAATAAGAGCAATAAAGATTAAAACAAAAAAACAGCTTGACATTAATTGAGTAGTCCAGATATTGCAACATGTAGTTAGGCTACGCTTGTTTAATGTCCCTCTCTCAGTAGTGTTTTAGAAATTAGTACAATGGGCTAAACTGAAGGTCCTTATGTTCCAGGGATATTATCAATAAAATTGTTCACCATAAATTAACAAGGATAGCTGTAAGGTGAGCTAGAGGCAGATAAAAAAACAGATTCAGGAATAGATTTGAGGCTTGCACTCAATCCTAGCTCCAATCTAAGAACAATTAGTTCTTACCACATGGCCCTGCTCAATATTCTCTCTCATGAAAGATACACAGAAGATATGGGTGCAGTGGCCAAGGGTGAAGATATTAGATGGTGTGAGGCTAACAGATAGAATAGCATATAAGGTCTTAAAGGCTTGTTTCCAAACAAGCAAGCATTTAAATGAGGCATCAATTAGGTCAGCATGGAAGAAGCATGCCATCATCTTTGATCCAAGAACTGAACATTATATAATCCAAATCCAAAGCAGGGAACAGTCTCAGAGCTTAACTCGTGAGATCTGGTGTGCAGAAGGTGATGGAGGACTGTGGAAGACCAAACTACCTTTGCAGGATCTACACGGAAAATATGTCCCCAGTGATTTCCTTCAAACCATAATTGAGGAATCAGAATAAATTGGTTATCAGAAAGAGTAATAGAGAGACTACTATAGTGGAATAAAACTATAAATCTGACTTGAACAGTTGAAATCTTGTCACTTGATTTCCCCTCTGATACACTTTGGGCTTGATCTGGTTTCTAACATTTCTGATTTCTGTTTGCTAGTTTCATATTGGGGTTCGTCTGTTGTATGCTGTCATTGTGGGTGACCTTCTTGAATCTTTGTTAGGTGTTTTCGGTGTTTGAAACCCAGGAGAAAAGAACCAGTAGAGACAATGACTAGAAAAACGGTTCCTGAAGGGGTGGGTGTGCAGAGGGGGAGGGGGAGGGTAAGAAGGAGCTGATATAAAGGAGATCAAGAAAAAAGAAAATGGTTAGAAACTGATTTTGGTAGCGATTGTGCAATACTGCTTGATGTGCTGGAACTAT
>NW_022103900.1:10789107-10790462 GCF_000313985.2 Echinops telfairi
TCCCTTCAAAACCTCCTTAAAATGCCAGAAAGCTTTGTTTGAGTTTAGATGTTATGTTTGGTTGGTTTTAGGTGTGTTTGTTTGCTTCTTTGTAACACAAAATCTGTGATTTTGAAGAAATGGTCAGAAGTCCGAAATATATTCCATGGTTTGTAATGGATGTCAAACATTTTGGAAATTAGACCAGAAGTAAATGGCCAGCAATAACTGAACTGTTGGGTTTGGGGGAAAAGAGAACTGGATATAGAGAGAAAGAAGTTCAAAAAGGAAGCACATTTTCAGAGCAGAAGCCTCAGAAGTCCTAGGAAGTAAAGATTACCAATTACTCTGAAAATTGAAGTCAAAATTTTAAAAGGAGGATTTTGAAGTGTGTGAAGGAAAGAGCTATGCTCCCAAATCCCCCTTTATCCATTCAGACACATGGGAAGTCCTTCCAGATCTTAAAACTGGATTTTCAAGACAAAGAACAACAGGAATCAAGGCCACCTGTCAAATTAGAGAGATTTTAGGTGACAAACTGCATTGTAATGTTGAGATTTCTTGTTCCTCTCTCCACCTGGCTCTAAGAACATCAGCCATGTAGAGCACACACCGCCCTTCCTCCCAGCTTGCCCAATGTTCAATGTGGGAGGATTCTTCTCCATTAAAATTACTGTTCAAAAATAAAAGATCTGTAGATAATGATGCATGAAAAGTCCTGAGAGAGGAAAGAGAGAGAGAGAAAGTGTTTGATCATGTGGATATTTTACATATAACAACAGATATGCTAATTCAAAATAGAAAATTGAAACAAAACAAAATTTAAAAATTCCGAACGAGACAGAATGGCAGAAACACACACCAAAAGAAATGGGGGGGAAAAACATAGAGAAACATACCTTAGATTCTAAAATTTTAATAATGGAGAAAGAAAAGAGTACCAAAGGAAGAAATCATAAATAAAATACTGGGAGAAAAGTTTCCAGAACAGAAGGACAGAAGTTTCCAGTTTGAACATATCCTGTACAGTAAATGCTGAAGGAACCACATCAAAGCATATTATTATGCTATTTCAATATACAGATGGTACAGAGATGATCCTGAATGCTCATTGAGTATGACAGAGATGTACAAGTGATGATAAATCAGAATAACATCATGTTGTTCACAGCCATAACAGAAGCTAAACCCAGTACATGTGCATCCCCTTACGGAAGGGTTGCAGGGAGGAGACGAGCCAGTCAGGGTGCAGTGTAGCAATGATGAAACTACAACTTTCCTCTAGTTCCTAAATGCTCCCCCTCCCCCCACTATCCTGATCCCAATTCTACTTTACAAATCTGGCTAGACCAGAGGTTGTACACTGGTACAGATAG
>NW_022103900.1:10792006-10793439 GCF_000313985.2 Echinops telfairi
TCTCTTCTTCTTTAAATCATTTCATTGGGAGCTAATACAGATATCATGTCATTCCATAGTTCAATCACATCAAGCAGTATGGTACAATTGCTACCACAATCAGTTTCAAAATATTCTCTTCCTTCTTGAACTCCTTGATATCAACTCCCCTTAACTCCCCTCCCCTATTTACTCACTAGGAACCCTTATTCTACTTGCTAGCTCTCTAGGTTCAACAATCCATAAGCCTCCAGTGATTTCCCTTATCTATAATGGAAGGATGAGAATAAACTCGTTCCCAACCAGAGGGCATTAGAGTGATGGCTATAGGATCAAAATGATAATCCTGGCTTCAGTCTTTAAAACTTTGTCCCCCTCTGATACATGTTGGACCTGATCTTATTTTCGACATTTTCTGTGTTTTGTTTTTCTTTCTTCATATTGGGGTTTATCTCTGGTGTATTTTGTCATTGGGGGTAGTCCTCTTGAATATTTGTTAGCTACTTTTCTGTATTTCAGTATCTAAAACCCAGGATTGATGAACCTAGAGAGACAGTAGGTAGTTTGTTCTTTTGGCAGCCCATGGTATTTTCAACATTCTATGCCTGGACCACAATTCAAATACATCACTTTTCCTCTACTCTTATTAAATGTCCAACTTCACTAATAAACCCCTTTAATTGTGAATATTGTGTGTGAGTATTGTGTGGTCCTTGCAATGAATTATCCCACCCAGCCAAGAAGTAGTATCCTACAAGGAATGTTGGTGTCAGGAAAGGGTGAAAGAAGGATGGAGGGTGGAGGCATGTCTTATCTCTGCATTGTGGCCCTTGACCTTGGGTAGTATGGAGATGAATTCTCCTTCTCCCTTGTGTGACCAGAGGAAGTCCATTTAAATCACTTACTGAAAGTGACCCCGTGTGACAAGTTAGAACCATTCTACAGTTTCCTTGGCTGTAATCTACTGAAGCAAGTTATCAGGCCATTCTCCAGCAGAGCCACTTTTGGTGATCACCCAGGTGCTTAAGCCATTGTGCTACTAGAGCTCATTTATTAACGTTTTTAAAAATGAATATATTTATTATTAATTATAATTGTGAATGTTTTCATTGTATCACATTTTATTGCAGTCTTCCAAGTCTGACTACCAGAGCTTGGAGACGAGTCTTATGATCTACCAGTTGTGGGAACTCCAGCATGTTCCTGAATCTCTTTTACTCAGTTTTCTCACGTAGCAAACAACAAGAATAAAATGACCTGCTTCCATTGTTTGAGGGATTAAATAATATACAGGTCACTTTCTTAGTGTGGTCCCAGAAGATAAATGATTCCTTCATCTAACAAAGACATGGTATTTTTAAATCATCTTTTTAAAAATCATTTTATTGGGGTTCATATAATTCATCACAATACATAGATCAAATGTGTAAAGCACACATACATTTGTTGCCCTC
>NW_022103900.1:10794256-10816981 GCF_000313985.2 Echinops telfairi
TTGTTCTTTGGTGTCTGCTACCTGATCCCTTCAGCACCTTGCATTCACACAGGCTTGTGTGCTTCTTCTCTGTAGGCTTTGTTGTTTCCGAGCTAGATGGCCGCTTGTTTGCCTACAAGCCTTTAAGACCCCAGACGCTATATCTTTTGATACCTGGGCACCATCAGCTTTCTTCATCACATTTGCTTATGCACACGTCTGTCTTCAGCAATCATGTCGGGAAGGTAGGTATCATGGAATGACCGTTTAGCTAAGCAAGGTGCTCTTGTATTAAGGGAATGCGCATAAGGAGGCCCAATGTCCACCTGCCACCCTACTACTAAACCTATAAATATTTGCACCTAGGTCCATTTCCCCCATAATCTTAAATATATTTACATATGTGCATGTCTGTATTTAGGCTTCTATGTATGCCCTTTGCCTCCTTCTTCTTTCTTCAATTTGCTTATGCTTTCCTGCTGTCCAATTACCATGTTCAGCCTTCATTCTGGGTTCGGTAATTCCTCTCAGTTATCTTTCATAGCATTTAACATGTCTTTGGGAGTGACCAAAGACATATTAAATGCTATGAATTACTTTATTTCTAGATGCTTGTTGAGATTTCTCTTGTGTAAATACTCTTACACCACTTCAAACAGTCAAGCTACTCAATAAGAAAACTTTTAAATTTTGTCATCTGACATGTACATATTTAGTTCATCAGCTTGACTGGACATTTGTAAAACTCTGGGAAAGTTGCAATTGCTTTGTAAGCAAAAAATAAAATTAGTTTTATGTGGCATTGAATGATTCCATACCGAATCATGTGACAAAAACCAACCCAGGGTCTCCCTGTGCACCATAATCTGTTTAGGTTGTATCAAAATACCAATTTAGAAATGCCACTGTCCTTGAGCAGCAAGTAATTATCAGGAAGAAACATATTTTATCACCACCTATGCCTGGTATCAGCAGCAGATCTCCAGTCCTTTCAATGAGCCTGTATTTCCTTACAAATTGTTCTGCTGAGCAGTGCTGTGCCTTAACACTTTTAAATAAGATCTTGACACCTGTGTCATTGTGCAGGCTCAGATCCGGACGGTAGGATTTTCCCCCTCCCTAATTTAAACGCACTATTTTTCATCAAATGACAAGCATATATATGGCTCTCCATTCTAACCAAGGCACTAAAGGCTATTTCAATTTGACTGGAGCGGTTTTCTGCCAAATGGCTACTTGATGTTCCACTGTGCACATTACCCACCAGAAAGCAGAACGTTGATGAGAGTGCACTGACAACTATCCTGCACATCGATACGGGGGTTATTTGACTTGAAATTGGATTCTAGCCTGCCTTGATCTGTTGTATAAATGGAGAAGCATGTGTTGAAGAAATTCTGACAAAGTTTATGAAGGATATGATATACTTTCCCCCCCCCCACACACACGTTTGTCTTCTACTTCGCTTGACTCCAGCACACAACCTCATCTTGGTGATAAATATTCAAAGCTAAAAGTAGACAGGATTTTTTAATGGAGCAAAAACTTAGGAAACAGTATTCTATGCATGAATTTCGTCTGTGATGTGAGTTGGTATAAGTTGCAGGCTTTTGTAGCAGAGTGGCTCTGTGACCCTTCTTTAAACATTTAAGACTTAGTTCAGAAGTTCACTCAATAGGATGAGACATGATTCTTAAGTACAAAGCCTTCAAAAAATCTTCTAAATATATAATATTCTCAGCGATACTTGTCAGTCATTGTCAAGATGAAAGTCGTTTAAATGCTAAGTTCCTGGTAAACTGTGTCTACATCGTAGAGCTCTATTCACAAAGCAATACCTTGGCAGTGTGTGTGAAGCATACGAAAATATAGTACTTTATTATGGGACATGCGAAGCTCTAGATGCTGTGTGGTGAAGTTGGGAGGGAGGGCCTTCGCTATGCAAGTCCATGCTTATCTCCAGGATGTGGATGGCCCTAAGGGCAACATAGAGAACTACAGAGAAAACATATTAAATGGGCATGGGGAAGCATCCTTTTGACCTACATAAAAGGGTCTTTGTGTAGCTCTCATGAGCACAAGATCGTATTTTCTAGCAGATAAAGATGTGCAGTTTCTTTAGAATTAAAGGCAGATTGGCAGCACTCTCAGAAAATGGCAAAAATAATTATGAGCGTATTTGGTATTCAGTGTAAAACATTCATCACTATGAACGGGTTTGGCATCAAGGCAACTGTAAGAGGCAATCCCATAAGAACATCATTGTAATGTAGCATTAATTGATGCTCCCTTATTGTGATAATAGTTGACACTGTGTGGAAGAAAGAAGACAAAACGCGCCAACCATTCCTTTACAGTGACTGCCAGTCACTGGATTAAAATGAGCTGTGAAAGTGAGCACACAGGAGCAGTGTCTCTTTTCTGAGAATAGAAGCCTGTGTTATGTGTTCACATCCATGTTTTCAGGAGCGCTATCCTTGCTGGGGATTAAAACGCAGCATCTGGCTTAGAAAAATGCACCCTTTCTAAAAACTTTAGATTTATTTGTTTGTTTACTGCGTGCACACTAGACAAACAAGTGGTCCCAATTCTCCATCCCTTCCTTCAACCATGTCCTTTGTGATGTGCCTGTCTCGGCCTTCGCAGCAGGTGGTCAATCCTATTTCTGTGCCACACCATGGGTGATGTGCCTCTGTAGTAACTGCCATTCCAAAATTCATTCTGCTCTTCCAAACTTTTGAATTTGGGCTGGTCTTGGAACTTGCTTTACTAGTAAAATGTACTGCGAAAAAATAATCACCATGTTGTGAGACTAGCCTTCTATTGGCTCTCTTGGAACTATGCCATGTATACAGCCTGGGTTGATCAGCACATGCAGCAAAGATGAATTTTATCAATGGGGCCATCCTATTCCAAACTGCCTCTAACTGGCATGTAGTCTAAGTGAGCACCCTTCAGGAAGCCCAGCCAAAATCACTTGATCCCTATCAAAAGAAACACCCTTCAGAGCCAAATTTAAACAAATGACCTCCACAATGGTGAACTCGATAAATGGTTACTATAAAATGCACTAAAGTTTGGGTTTTCTGTGTAACATTAGATACTGAAACAACATAGTAAACTAAAGATTACATTATATAAGATTGAGAGTTCTCAGCATAATATCATTGCTGTAAGCACATTCTCTAGCCATACTAAATTGTATGCTCTGTCCTTGCTTTCTTAGTTTTGTGGCCGAAATATTCTCCTGTAGGTAAAAATTGGAATTATTCTTCAATGTCTAGGTCCCATATCCTCCTCCATGAGGCCTTCTCTGATTGCTAGAAATTTCTAGAATAATAATTCCACATGTATACTGACATTTATCATGTTTTGCCAGTTGTCCATTCTTTGAAGAATATTATTTTGAGTTTTCAGTAGAATTTTACCTAGCATAAGCTCTCATTTAGCCGTATCTTCACAAAGTATTCAGTGACATAGGTTGTACTTCTCATATTCTCATTAATTTTATTCTATCTCCATTTCCAGTAGACTAATTGCCCTGTTCCTTACTTTCTCATCTCTGCTTTAGAATAATTAGGAACTAGTTGGTATCTTCCTTACTTTCTTTTTTTTTCTTTTTTTTAGCCACTCAGTTCAATAAGGGATGTGGAATCAGGAGGGATATTTTCTGTTTGTCTTTAAAAAATCATATTGCGTATTTACACAATTCATCTCAGGAAATGGAATCAGCAATTATCTTAATTTTAAAGGTAAGGCCCATTAATTAGTTTCTAGCTGGTCATTGAGTGTGACTTGAACCCATAAAGCCCCTTACCCCTAGGGTGCCCTTCCAAACGTTGTTGAGCAGACATGTAAAACTCTGTGTGCCCTCACAGTGATTAAGACCTTGAGATTCAGAAAGTCTTCAGTTCAAATGCCCGGACCCCACTGAGGAGTTCTGAGATGAGAAAATTGCTTTACCAATTTGAACCTCATCCTTAAAATTGGGAAAATTATTTACCTAATAGGTTAGATGAGGCTTAAATAAGATAACATATGTAATCTACTTAATCCATAAGCATATGGTTAGTAAACCAACAAAATGGTTATTACTTAATTTGATTGATTATTATTCAGAATATGTTGGTGGAACCCATTCCTGGAATTTCTTTTATGAAAGGCACTTTAGTTTGACTTAGGAAAATGTGGGTTTGTTTGAAGGAAATGGACTATGTTAACTTTCTGGAACTCTGTTATTATAAAATTCTAGCAACCGGAATAAAATAATAAGAAATGGGAGAGAGAGAGAGAGCAGTTTCTTCACACAGCAAATTGGACTACCGAGCCAATCAATGAATACATATTTCTTGAGCACACATTGTGTCTGAGGCACTATGTCGGGTATTGTAGGAAATTAAGGGAATTTTACACCCTCTCTTCACTATCTGCTTGGCGATACAGAGTATAGGGCAGCAAGAGAGGAATTCCCCTATCTGCAGTGTGTCTCAGGGTCTATTGACAAGTGCTCAGTAGTTTAGAAATAAAGAGTGATGACTTTCATGTAGACACTCACCATAGGCTTACTGTATAAGCCAACCTTTCATTTCGCTACAACGTAACTTCAGAGGATAGTTTCAGTTCAAGATTTAAAAAGTCTTTCTGGGAGATAGTCTCAAGGAATCCATTAGTCTCAACTCGCCCCGTCCGTCTGGATTTTTTAAATTATTTGAAGTCAGTTCCAAGTTTTCCTCCCATTCTACCAGGATGCACCAGTGGTGACTCTGATGAGAACAGTCAGTAGTGGTAGCTGTGAGCCATCTACTTGGTGCAGGGTCAGAGGAGACGGGTCATAATTCACCTAGGCTATTAGTCCCGTAAACTAATTTCTTCTCCAAGTTGTTAGTTCCCTTCTTGCTGTTTGCCTCCAGACACGTAGAGACCAGTTGTGTATTTGTTTTCACTCTCTATTTTTTTCATACCTCTCCCCTATTCCTCCTCTCTCCTGTTCCCGCCCATCTTGGCCTCCTCATAGGCACCAGAATCGTGTCCATCATGGTGTAGAAACCATGTTTCTTCTGCTGGGTTTTTCCTTGTAACAATGGTGATATTAAATAATTATCTTTGTGAGACTGACAGAGTTTGCTAAGCACAATGTTCTCTAGTTTTGTTCATGTCTTGCAGTGTTAATGAGATGTGCCATTGTTTTATATTGATGCATAAAGCCCATTGCATGAATGCACTAGAGTTTGTTTATCCCGTCCTCAATAGTCATTTCTATGTGTGGGCTATTGTGGAATAGTGTCTGCAGTAAACATAGGTGTACACATGTCTGTTTGTGCTGTAGTCCTAATTTCTTTATGGTAAATACCATTTAAAGAGACTGCTGGATGGTAAGGTACTTATATTTGCATTTGTTAAAGAGAGGGGAGCATGAGGAGCTGATGCCAAGGGCTCAAGTAGAAAGCAAATGTTTTGAGAATGAGGAGGGAAACAAATGTACAAATGTGCTTGACACAATGGATGGATGGATGGATTGTGATAAAAGTTCAACAAGCCCCCAATAAAATGATTTAATCATTAAAAAAAAAGAAAAGAAAAGAAGGTGCCACACCGATTTCCATAGTGGTCGTACAATTATTCAGTCCCACCAGCAATGTCAAAGTGTGCCTACCTCTCCACATCCTCTCCAGCACTTATTATTTTCCATTTTATCGAATTTTGCCAAAAGTGTCTGTGTGAGATGATATCTCCATGTTGTCTTAATTTGTTTTTAACAGGAGTTATTTCTCCATCCCCTTTAGAAAGTCACTCTTGTCCATCTCTGTAGCCCCTCAATGCTACATGTAGCATTTTGAGGAAACTGAACTATCATCAAATGTTTAAATAAATAATTATAATAGCAGAGAGCTTAAGAAACCACTCTAGATTTCAACCTTTCTCTCCTCATTCTTAGTCGTTTCACAGGGAGTAGTCAGGCTGCTCACAGAACACTTAAAAAAATATAAAGGTTTAATTAATTTAATTATTACTGCGATTATATGTTTGCTTTATCCCTACACATTTCCTTTTCCTATAAAATTTTAATATTCTGTAAAACAGGATATTTTAAGCCTTTTTGAATACATAACATCGGCAAAAATAAAGTGAACTCTGTTTTTTGCTAAATTTTTAAAGAAAAAATATCTTTTCAATATTTATTAATCCTTATAGAGACTATTAAAAAATAAAATCATATCAAGATTCGTTGCCCTCTGCCCTTTCATTTGCAAGTTCTGTTTACTAGTTTTAAGACCAAAGTCCTTGAAATGATATGATGGTGTTAGGTGCGTTTAGTCATTTTCTTTAAAATTAAGATGCACATTTTAGTAAGCAGTGTACATCGAGCTGTCATTAATCAGGTGCTTTTCTTAGTGCTGTTAGAAATGACTACAATTACACTCCGACGTTGTGGAAGGAGCCCCTTAGCTGTGTTTTGCTTTAGCTGTGTTTGCTGTCCTTGTTGGCTCTATGCTGCATAGAGGTCCGACTTTCGAGTTGCCTTCCATATCAATGATAGGAGAACGTTTTTCAAATATCAGTCGGTCAAATATTGTTCTTGGTCATGATTATGAAATAATGAGAATTAAGGTGTTGACTGCTTGTTTGTTGTACCTACTAAGTTATACCCACTAAGCTAGACAAACTGGGTTTATTTTGCTCCATTGCAGCAGTCACAACATATTAATGGACCAGATCAACCCCTGGTCCATATCATAGATACTTCAGAATGCGATCAGAACTTTTTCTCACTCGTACCATTATCAGTATGAACTTAGAAATGTCTACGTTTGTAATTTCCAAGCTGCTGGCTGTGAAACTTCATAAGACAGAATATATTCATGAGGAAATGACAAAGCTTTCTAAATCGTGTGCTTTCGTTTCTTTGACACTTTAAGCTTACATAAATGTGTATATTTTTAACTATTTATAAACAGAAAACCTCCACTTTGTTAAACAACGGTAAAAATGAAAACCACATATAAGCCTTTTGAATATGCTTTATACTTAAATGAGTATTTTTTCAAAAAGAGAGTCTCACAAGTGTAAGATAAGTTTGTCTTTTAAAAAATAATTCATTAGTTACTCATACTTGAAGAACATTGGTCTACAGCATAGTGGATTAAGTTTTAACTGAAATGATTCAGATGGCACACTTATTGTCTTTATTGAATTAGATAAGAATATAAATCCGCTTTGCACTGTGATCAACACTGTCATCATTATGACACCACTCTGGATTTCAACCTTTCTCTAGATGTTCCTGACTGTTGTCATTGGTTGTACAGGTTGACAAAGACCGGGGAAAGTGATAGCAGTTTTCAGACCAATTTCAGGAGATGTATGGACTCCGGGGAGAGACTTACATGTGCCTCAGGGTACTTTTGTTCCATTTGAAACCCTCAAGCTCCGCCTCAAACTCATTTCCAACTCAAGGCAATACTTAGACAATCTAAGAATTCTCATGTTCAAACTCAAGTGTATATGTAGAACACTAATATAAGGGGATTTCGAGATATTTGTGGAAAAATTCTATTAATTTTTAATTCCATAAACTCTTTGAAGCTCCTTCAAATTTCATATTAAATTCTCACAGGACATTGTCCATGTTCTGCTAAGAATCAAGTTGTTTTTGTTATTAGGGACCAGAGTCCTTTCTAGCTCATAGTGACACTATGTACACAGAATGTAGCATTTCCAGTCTTATGCCTGCCTCACACATGTGCTGTGTGAATATATATATATTCATATACACATTAATATTTTGAATCAATATGTGATCTGAGACTGTCTCAATAATCACTTTTAATGTGCTGTAGTATATGAAAAAGTTACATATTTTTTATCCAGCATAAACTGTACAAGAGTATTATATTTTTTAAATTGTGTAAGTATTTAAAAATATACAGAAGGGTCACCAATAACATTGTCATTCTGTATTACTTTCTGTGTACATCTTTGTCACTATTACCCAGGGAGAATTAATGGTGCTTTCCTTGAATACAGTAGAATTATTATATACTTTTTTACATCTATTATAAGAGTATTAGATCTATATATAATATTATATCCATGGTGACTGCTATCTGCCATTATAATTAAGGAACATTGGTGGTATGCTGGGTTATGAAAGGACACTAATTTGAAACCACCAACAGCTCAGAGGGAGAAAGAAGATGCTTTCAACTCCTCTAAAGATTTCTATCCTTGGAGACTCTCAGAGACAGTGTTACATGCTGTCCCATAGGGTCACTATGAGTTGGAATCAGTTTGATGGCAGTGAATTTGGCTTTCGTTTATTATTATAGTCTATCTCTATAATTTTTTATTATGATTGTTCCTTCTACATGATTGTTGTACTCAGAGTGGTGTTATACCTTCTGAACATGTTGCTAGGTGACAACGAGCTTTCAACAAATGTAAGCTCCTTCCTTCAGTACCATTGGTTCGTGATCGTATGCTACCTTCTGAAATAGTTGCCTGTCAAACAGAGCGTCCACAGTGATATTTAATCATTTGCATAGGTGCATTTATTATGCGCCTTCACTAGTCTAAGCACTTTAAAATACTAACTGAATTTCCACACATAACAGTACCATGCATTAGGCACTACCATTCTTCCAATTTGGCAGAAACGGAAACAGAAAGCAGTTATGCCTTCTGCATTTTTGTCCAGTGTCATCATACCAGTGGGAGAGGAAGCCAGGATTTGGACCAAACTCCGAGCCTGTGACTTGTTCACAAGTGGAAATTTTATAATAAAATCATTGATATCTCATGGCAGAAAAACTTTCCTGGAGATAATTGAAGAATGGTTGCGGAAGTACATGGAAATGGAGCTTCCAGAAATTTAAGTCAGATTCAGGGGAGCACATGGAAGGAGACACATCAAATGGACCTTGGTTGAGAACAGAGAATGCCAAGGAAAAGTTTACTTGTGATTTATCGCCAATGAATCTGACGGTGCAAATGCATTTCACTCTGAAGACCATGACACATGCAGGTCACATTGTGAAGAATGGGGATGGATTTCTGGAACACTTTATTGTGCTCACAGGAAACCTGTACAGAGACCAAGATGCAGTCATTTGAACAGAGCAAAGGGGATATTTTGTGGTTTAAATCCAGGAAAGGTGTATGTCAAAGTGGTATCTTTTTACAGTATTTATCCAAAGTATATCTAATCAAATAATTGGAGAATCTTGACTATACAAGGAAAGCAGCATCAGAATTTGGGGAAGGCTCATGATCAACCCAATATAAAGATGGTTTAACTTTGTTTATTAAAATCAAAGAATACTTGAATCAAAGTATAAAGATCAAAGGCTACAGCCTTCGGTACATATTACAAGGTAAAGAAAGCTCAAACCCTCCCGACTGGACCAATAAAAGACATCATGATAAACTGGAGAAACGATTGAAGTGGTTATTGATTTTATTTTCTTGGATCCAGAATCAATGACTGTGGAAGCAATAATCAATAAGTCAAAGGAAATATAGTGCATTGAGGCAACTCTGTTGTAAAGTGTTACAGAGCAAAGATGCCACTTTGAAAACTTCCGGGCTCCTGAGCAAGACATGGTAGTCTCATTCACCTCACGTGAATGTGCAAGAAGCCCAGGGAAAATTCGATGTGTTGGAATTATGGTGTTGACGAACAGCATTTAACATATAAATGGAAGGTCAGAGGGAACAACTTTTTCTTGGAAGAAGTACAGCAACAACAACAAAAATGCTCCACAGATGTGAGATTGAAGAGATGTAATCTCATGTGCTTTGGTCCTATTATCAAGAGAGACCAACCTGTAGAGAGGGACATTGGGTAAACATTAGGTAAGGTAGGCAATCAACAAAAAGACATCCATTGACACAGTGGCTGCAACAATGGGCTCAAACACATCCTCAATCATGAGAGGGTCCTACGACTAGGCAGTGCTTTTTCTGTGGCACCTTTGGGTGCTGTGAGTTGGACCTGGCCACATGACACCCAACAAAAAATGACAAAATATCAATGAGTGGAAATCCTGGCTGGCTTCCCGTCATTACCAATTCTTCTCCTTCTCCTCCTATTCCTTTCCTCTTCCTCTTCCTCTTCTTCTTCTTCTTCCTCCTCCTTCTTTTCTTCCTGTTACTGGGTTTTGTTTGCTTATTGATTTCTATAATATAGAAAACAGTTTGCCCCCTGTCCTCCCTACAAATCACTGTTTTCTAGAACTCTTAATCATAAAGGTGTCCAGACCTCAAGCACGGGATGTTAGGAGGAGAATCGGGAGTCCTTTACTTTCCTGAGTCACTTCCCCTTCCTCCCTGAAGACCAGATCTAAGCTTTAAGAAACATCTACTCTTTCTGTAGATGTTTGTAGATGACTATTTCTATAGTTGCTCCTGCCAGTTACCCTTGAATCTGTTTTCAACCCACAGTGGTCCCATGTGACAGAGTAATACTACTCCAGGGGATTTACGAGTTGTAGTCTTTGCAGAACAAATGGTCAGGACTGTTTTCCTATAAAGACACTGGGTGGGTTTGAACTGTTGGGTTAGTAACCAATTGCTTTACCTCTAAACTATGAGTACTCCTTTTCTGTTCGTAGCCCTACATCTCCCCCCTTTGTCTTTCCTCTGTTGGTGTTGATTTTCAAGCTTCAAGCGTTATGATGGATAAACGTCATTAATGTAAGAACATAAGAAGCAAATGTAAGATAATACTTTTTTTCTTCCTCTTCCTTTAAAGATAGATGTCTTGAGGTATGCCCCAAACGAAGTCAATACAGCTATTTCAGAGGGATGACGTTGGGGTAATAGGCCATCCATTATTAAAGGTCACAATAAAACTACCCTCATTTACTTGGGAAAAAAAAGATTAGATTTCAAATATTACTTATCCTCCAGAGTTCAACAGCATTGAACTATAAAGTTAAAATTAAGAATATAAAAGTATCTTAAGGAGTAGAAAACAATACTATTGCCACAGTTTGATCAAAGAAACAAAACAGTTCAAAAGTTCAGCAGGGTTTGCGATATGCACTGTCCACACAAGTATTTAAGTGTATCGAATTCAGTGGAAAATATTACAGTAAACAATAATTTCTGTGTCGTGTTAAACCAGAATCAAAAAAGTTCAGTTGTGGAAAGGAAAAGGTCAAATGTTGTTACTCATCTTTTATTTTTCCTGTCAGTCCAACTTATGACCTTCTAAATAAACCATGTGCCTTAGATTCTGTGTCTGCCGTGAAATGAAGTAAATATAATGATTTATAATAACATTTTTCATTTTGGAAACTAAATGCATGTTTATATCAAAACCTAAACCTTTACATCTAATCCTAAAATTATGCAATTATTTTATCAAAGAAATGGAGTTTAGCTTTGATTTCAGATGCAAACAAGAAAGGGTACTTTCCCTCCTTAATTTCTAAATTTCATTTGCTGTATTTATTTTGTATCTTTGTACCCTGAAGTGACTATTAATTCACTGCATATTTTGTAATGATAAGTGTAGCTTTATCGATAAGAATGGTGCTCTTCATATTCAAAATATGTTAAATATGCTTTTCAACTCCTGCAGATTTTATAGAATGGATTAGAACTGCCCCACACAATGTCACTGGTGGTGTAGTGGTTGGGGGTAATGATTGGTTGTAGTAGTTGGGGTTCATGGTTGGGGGTAGTGGTTTGGGGTACTGGTTGGGTATAGTGGTTGAGGGTAGTGGTTACAAGTTGGGTTCTGCCTGGTCGGCAGTTCAAGACCACCAGCAGCTTTTTGAGAGAACGACTGGGCTTTCTACTCCTGTAAACACTTACAGTCTTGCATCCCCGTGGGGGATCACTCTGAGTCAGCATTGACTCGCTGGCAGTAAATCAGCAGTAACAGGCTGTCTAAGGCTAAAATACCAGGAAGCAGACTGCCGAATAACTGGTGCATCAAACCAGTGACCTTTCATTGAACAGCCTAGAACTTTCACTATTATGTTAGGAGGGCCCATTCCCTTCATGGATTGTGGCTGGTTGTCATTGACTTCTGTGCTGACTCTTAGGTCTTTATTTGCAACAGACAAAACAATGCCCTGTCATGCCCCATTCTCACAACTCTTGCCACATTTAAAAGCATAGGTGTAGTCACTATCTCAAGCCACCTTGTTGAGGTAAGGAGCCAGATAAAGAATTCAGAACCCCCTCCCCACACACGCAAAGAATTCAGACCCAAGAAAAAGCAAGTAAGCTTTTCCACAGTGCCTGCTTGTTTGGAAGCATTCCTTGAGGGATTACTCAGTGGCCAAATTGTATGAGAGCTCTAGTGGTGTAGTGGTTCTGTGCTGGGCTGATAACCCGGTCTGTGGCAGAAAGAAAGGGCTTTCTACTTCTGGAAAGAGGTACAATCTTGGAAACCCACAGAGACAGTTCAACTCTGTCCTAAAGGGTTGCGCTGAGTTGGAATCAACTCTATGCAGGGAATTTTTCAGTAATGATCCAACTACTGAGAATCTTGGTACATCCAAGTTCATACAAAACTTTCACTATCACAGATCCACACAGTCAAATGCCCTTGCATAGTCAATAAAACACCAGTAAACATCTGTTGGGTATTCTATGTTTTCAGCAAGGATACTTTTAACATCATTATTGAAACACCTGCTACACATGCTCTTCTGAACCTGGCTCCAATTTTTGGCAGTTCCTTGTTGGTGTACCACTACCATCATTAAAAAAATTATTTTCAGTGATATTTTACTTATATGTGATAGTAATACTAGTATTTAATAATTCCTGCATGTTGTGGGATCATCTTTCTTAGGAACTGGCACAAGTATGGATATTTTCAGATTGGTTGCTAGGTACTTGTTTTCAAAATTTCTTGGCATTGAAACGAGACCATTCCTGGGGTTACTTGCTTGTTTGAAACATTTCCGTTGGTATTCCAGCAATTCCTCAAGTCTTGTTTCTCACCAATGCTGCAGTTCAACTTAGACTTGTTCCACCAATACCATCAGTTCTTCTTTGTAAGTTAGCTGCTAAAATGGTCCAACATAGATTATCATTATGGTACAGTGATTCTGTACCGACTTCCTTTGAATCTGGCTCTTTCAAACTTTTGCCCATAGAATATTTCACAACTCTAACTCTAGGCTTGAGGTTTTTTGTTTTGTTTCCTTTTAGATCTCTCGGCCTGAGAAATGCTGGGAGCATCCTTCCTTTGTGGACTTCTCCATCCAGGTTTTTGATTATTTCATTATAACACTTTATCTCTTTGTCACCCTTTAACATCTATTCAACTCTTTCATGCACTTATTTTTTCCCTTTCCCTTTGCAGACTCTATATTCATTAGAATGATTCTGAGTATCTTCTGGAATCCTATTCTTCCTTTTGCTCTTCTACATAGTCCCACCATCATTGAGTTGATTCAAGCTCATTAAGACCCTACATGTCTAAGTAGAGTTGCCCACAGTGCATCTGAGGCTATGCATCTTTATTGGAGCAGACAAACTCCTCTTACTCACCTGGAGCAGCTGGTGGGTTTTGGCAGCCAAGCCTCGGTTTGCAGTCCAATGCTTAGCACTCTGTATCACCAAGATGCCTTCCTTCTACACATACCAATAAAACGGACCTCTGCCATCAAGGCAAGTCCATCCCAATGCATTGCGACCCTATTGGGTAGGAGGGAACTGCTTCTGTGGGTTTCTGAGACTGCAACTCTTTATGGACGTAGGTAATCTCATCTTTCTCCGGAGCAGCGCTTGTGGCTTCTTACGGCTGACATGGGCTTACCAGCCGAATGAGTGATCTCTGTGCCACCAGGGCTCCTTGTCCATGTAGTCAGCATGTAATAATACTTTATCATTTGAAACATTATAAAGAAACTTTTAAAAACTTCTCTATTTGATGGATAGCCAGTTTTTATTTACAAAACTGAATTTATTCATCATATTCCGTTAGTATTTGTGCTGAGGGACTAGAACAGGAAAGCAGAGGTCAGTATAATAAGCCAAGTAAGGGGAAAATAATAAAAGTTGACAGAAAGTTGTAAATGACTCATGTGACCTCATGTGTATCAGAGTAGAATTGCATTCTATAGGGCTTTCAATGGCTGATTTTACAGAAGTAGATCACAAAGTCTTGTGTCCAGCTGGGCGTGAACTGCCAATCCTCTCATCAGTGTCCCAGGAAGTGGGCAGCACAGCCTCTCGCTGTCTGAATCCCACTCAGGAACGGCAAGGGAAGGAAGACACTAGTATTTATTGAATAACAGAAAATCGACTTGATTTATTATTTTTACTTTAAACCTTCTCAACCAAAAGAAACCCTCACTGTCATTAAGATGACTCAGACCAATAGCAACCACACAGGACAGGGTCGAACTTCCTCTGTGGATTCCCAAGACTGTAACTTTTCATGCAATAGAAAGCATCATCCTTTCCCCCGGGGAACTACTGTGGTTTCCATGCTCATTCTTTGAGACCCAACGTCTCCTCTTCTAGGATCCCATCTACAATTTTCCATTTGCACGGTTACTCCCTCACCTATTACTCAAGCAGTCTGATGCTAATGTGGGTTGAGTAAAGTTCATTATCTGCCTCATGTGGTCATTAGATGAATTGAAGTCTGCCTTCCATAACAATCTGTGAGCCTTTGGTATCAGGACTCACATCCTATCCATTGCTATGATCTTTGAATACCCGAAGTTGAATATACCAAGAAAACACCTCAATGCCATTGAGTCTATTTTGACTCATAGTAACCCCAGAGGACGGAGAGGAACATCCTCCTAGGGTTTCCAAGATGGTAATATTTCTAGAAAAAGACTAGACATCCTTTCCTATGGAGCAACTGATGGATGCAAACTGCAGTAGCAACCGAGCTCTTTACCACTCTGCCATCCGTAGTCTGGAATGAAATATTGTGTCCTTAAATCTTCCTGTCATTCTGTTTTGAATGTTTAAAGACAATATATGAGGATGCTTCAAAAAGTTTGTGGAAACTGGAACTACAAGATATGGAATTCTCCCACGAATGTTTTGAAGCCCACTCATAACAGAGTGTGAGGTATAGTTATAATGATGGACACGGGCATGATTACTTTAGTGAAAATGTGATGGTCGTGCTGCAAAACTATTATTGGTACTGACTTCTCATTTCTGCCCTTGAATAAAATAAAGTAAAAAGCAAGTTGCCTGTTCTTCCCTACTGGACTTAGATGCTAAGAAGAATTGACTTTGATGAGCTATAAACCACGGAGTATGACAAATTGTGGTGGCAAGGCTATGATTTCACTTCTTATGATTTGTGAAGTATTATTCTGTTCTGATGGACAATTAAAACAGCATAACCCTGAGGACCAGAGGCAACACTTAATAAAAATTTATTATACAAGAGCAGTGAGCTATTCTAGGACGTGGTCTCTCTCTAAGTCTAAGCTGGGGACATATTTGCTATGAAGCTCTGGGGCAGGAGACAAGATCAGGTAGGTTTACCCCAGATGTGGTCTGTCTTAAGGCTTCCCAAAGTGCGAGGCCTGGAAAGATGCTATTAGCAGACTCCATTTTACCCACGTGTGAAAGCTGCAGTGATTAAAGACAATAATCTAGAGAAATAGACCACACCTTTTCCTCAGTTCTCTGGCTCATGTCAGAGAACCAAAACCCGAACCAAACTCACTGCCATCGAGTCAATGTGACTCGAGACCGTTTGGGAAACCCACAGAGGCAGTTCTATCCTGTCGCTGTGCCCGAGAAGAGTGGTGGAAACATTGATCCAAAATAGCTAAACTACCCTAGTGGATATCTTTATTTTGCATGTGTGTGGACACCACGCCCATTAATTTTTGTGATTCTGTCTGTATAGTTGTGTTATCAGCTTGATGAAACCAGACTCAACTATTTTACTTCCATGACTACAAGCCAATAAAAGGAGTGATTCAATATCATTGCTACAGTTCGTTGATTTATTTTTCCCCTGTGAAGAACATGCATTCTTTCTTGAGCAAAGTAGTTTTATATTTTGAAAACTACTGTTGTTGGTTTTTTCTCCCTAGTACAGCTTACTTCCTTAGGTCATACCCACATGAAAAATAATCATACCTATTCTGCAAAAGAAGGAACATTTTAGATCACTCTATCTTCAGCCTAGGAGGGCTAGGAGAAAAATACTGCTACTCAGGTTCTGGTTCATACATGTACGGGCAGGTTTATTTCAAACAAAACATGCTTAAACATGTCTTCGTGGTCATTGGATGACTGCAGGCAAGTTCTGTCAATACTCTACCTATTTTAGTTTTTCTAGGGTGCCTTAAAAATCCAGTCGAAACAGTGGTTTTAAGAGGATACGCTGAACCAGTTAAGTTCAAAACAGAGGTCAGCTCAGAAGTTTATGGTGACTGCAGGCATGCAAAATGGGCTCTCTTGATAAGATTTCCCTGGAAGAGCAAGATGATCATCGAAGCTTAAAATTAAGAAAAATTAAGAATATTGAAAATGGCAACGATGAGAAGACAGCCAGGAAAGTGGCACTGAGAAATTCCTTTCCATCACAACATCAAAATCTCCAAACTCCCTGCCACTGAGTTGATGCCAACTCACAGGGAGCTGGCAGGGCCAGGGAGAACGGCTCCTGTGAGTTTCAGAGACATTCCCTCCTGACGGCAACGGAGAGGCCAGTGTGCCCAGTGTGCCCCGAGGAGAAGCTGGCGGTTCCACCCCTGGGGCCCTGTGTTAACCAAACAGGTCACCGCTGTGCCAGGAAGGTCCCTCTCCTGACATCACACTGGCTGGATCTTTGGGAGTATCGAGGTCTTTTTAGGAGAAATGTGAAAAGAAACTTTACCTTGTCCACTCTACAACATTTTGTTAACCTAATTCGACTTCTTCCACTCCCTCGAGCTCAAAGAATGCTGGAAAGGAACACCATCGAGGCCCGACGAGGACACCGAAAGTGCTGTTTTGATGTGGTATAGATATAAGAGCGCAGGGTGCTTTGGGGAACAGTTAAAACAGTTGGAAATGTCACCTTAAGAAGTTTATGGATGGGGGATATATGGTGAGACACATGGCTTCATCTTTTGATATTTTTGTTTAATAAAGATTTCTATGATTTTTTTTTTAAGTTACATCCGTGTATGGAAAAACAGACATCATCAAAAGGGCGGTTGACAAGTCTGCCTGCCATCAGGGGACGGGACATTTTTCTACAGGAAAATCTTGAGGCAAATCTGGGCTCCAAAGAGTGGCATCTCCAGCAACCCCCAAACTCATTTCCATTGAGTCCATGCCGCTCACAGCAGCCCCATAGGACAAGGCAGAACTGTCCCTGTGAGGTTTTGAGCATAATGGGAGTAGAAAACTCAATGTTTCTCTGGAGGGGCTGCGGATGGTTTCAAAGGCTGACATTACAGTTATCAGCCCAACACATAAACCACTACACCACCAGGCCCCTTTTCAGGAACCCAGGGGTGCCAAACTGCAATAATCACAGAAGCAATATATGTAAACAAAGGGGTATTCAGTATACATTTGAATCATGTTTTGTTAGTTCTGTTTATTTAGTGCATTTAGATATTTTTAAAACTCATTCCCATGTAAACATATCACATGCTGTAGAGAATTCTAAAGTCCATATAGATGAGTGTGTTTATGTTTTTATGTATTTATGTGTGTGTATAGCATCTACCTTAGAAAATAATTGTATAATGGAAGGATTCCATTTTCGGTGAAATATTAAAAAGAAACTATGCAGTAATTTTTAAAAGAAATATTACTGTCGAAGGGGAGGACTAACTAATCCTGGGGTTGAGGTACGTGAAGAGTTCTACCCCTCGAATGGCTGGGCTTATATTTTGCCTTCAAATGTTAATGCTGCCTGTCAGTGTAGATATAACTGAAGCAAAACTGTATGCTCAAGTCCTTGAAGGGCATTTAAACGCATTCATACAATGACTTCAGCAACCACAGGCGGCTGCTTGAGAAGGCGTGAGGAGACCCCAAAACCAATGTCACCAGTCTTATCCGAATATTTGGACTCAGTTCCTCATCAACACGACGAATGTATTTTTAAAGAATAGTTTGTTTGCTTGCTTGTTTGTTTGTTTAACTCTTGGAACAGTTCTGTTTGGGGAACTGCTTTAAGAGAAGGCATTCTTGTGGCGATTGCAATTTTAACCCCAACAGATAAACTCTGCAGCGAATCTCCACTGGGGTAGAACTAAAATCTGGAAGTAATCAGCAACCACTGAGCATCAGAAATTCTTCAAAAAAAACCCACAAAAAACAAACCAAAAACATTTAAACACCGCTGGAGATTGCTGGTAGCTGGGATAGGATTCCGGCACCTAATCCTTTGGGGTGAGTGGCCATCCTTGTCTTGGATGTGGAACTAAAAAGCCCCAGGGTGCTGATGGTTGCAAAGAAACAGAAACGATGGCATCTGACACCTGCTGGGAACAATAAATAAAGAACTCTGCCTGCCTGCTCCTTCTTCCCAGCCTTCTCCCTCCCAGACCTGCAGCCTTTTCTCCAGAGCTGTTTCAGAAGGGGGGGTGAGCTCTCTTTAGGCATCAGATTTAAACAAATCTGATAACTAAGAATCAGGCAGTCAGTTTTTGATGTACGTGCTTGACCTATGATAAAGGGAAGACGAGTTAAAATAAAATAAGCAGAAACACACCCTTCACTTTTGAGAATTACAGCGGCAATTCTTCTGGAACGGACATCATTGCAAGGCAGCCCTTTGAAAAAGACTTGGTTCCGTGGATCTGTTTTGTTGGCTGTTGTGTTAGGTGATGGGGTTCCTGTTAACTACTGAAAGCTCGTTATTCCTGGTGATTTGTGCAAGGCTGCATCATTTCATATCCCATGTTCTCGCCAGTTCTTGTGAGGATGCTCAAATTCTAGTTAGAAGGACACAAGGGCTAATAGACTAAGGGCTGATTGTCCCCTCTATCTAGGGCACTTCATAGAACAATGAGCCTGCATTGGCCCAGCGATCTCCTGATAATAGAAGAGGCTGCTTCTTTCCTTTCTGGTTGGAAAAAATGAGGGTTGCTATAAAAGTAAAACATCAATGCAAAAGCTTTCAGCAAGTTAAAAAGAAAATAAGGCAACCCCTAACAAGTTTCTTCTTCAACCCCTAAGCCCAAACACCAGCTGAAACAAATCATTTGCTTACAGAGGCAATTACACCGACCTCCCCCAATACCAATGAAGCATTGATTTCCTTGCTAAAATTCACACTTCGTTCTATTTGGCAAGTAAATCAAAGCACAATATTTTGCATTCTGTTGAAATGTATTTTTCCCCCTCTGGAGAATGAATGAAAATGTGTTCCATGCCATATGCCTGATATTTTCTAGTTGTTCTTGTTCACATATTTTTGACTCTACAATATCTGGCACTGTGAGATGCAAAATCCCAGGCACTATTAAGACAGTTTTATTAAAAAAAAAAGAAAAAAATGGGTAAAATCTGTTTAACGGTACTTAATAAGAATCTGAATAAGTTTTAAGAGCTATCTTCCATTTCATTTACTTGAGCAGGAAAGTATTTTTTGTGTGTCTCAGTAAAAATATTGTAATGTTTAACCCGACATTTACATCCAAATGGTACATATCCATTTAAAAACCAAAAGTCCCCTTTCTGTTTCTCTGCTTGGTATTAGCTGCAAGTAACATCACATCCTGTTTCGAAGGAGAACATCATCATGATAGGAAATCCACCAAATTAGGTGCATAGTGCATGATGTCTCCTTTGGCTTTTTCATTCCTTGAGAGGAAAGCTTCAGAAGTAACCCCAACAACAGCCTTCCCCAAATGAATGACAGTCACTATGTAAGACTCCCTCTTCCCACCCTGAGGAGTCCTGGTGCCCTAGAGGGTGATCTGCGAGTCTGCTAACTGCAAGGTCAGCGATATGAATTCATCAGCCAGCCACTTCTTGAGACATGATCAGCCTTGGAAACCCAAAGGGACAGCTCTCCCCTGTCCTGCAGGGTGCTAGGAGTCAGAACGAACCGGACGTCCATGAGATTGGGGTTTGGGTTATTTCTCCTCGATGAACCCGAAGGCTGTCATCAATGAAGTGCTTAACTGCTACATGAAAGATAGGTGGTTCAAAGCCAGTCGAAAGCTGTGACAGTCCACTTCCCAAAATGTAGAGCCTCAGAACCCCTATTGGGCCGTTCAACTCTGTCCTACAGGGTCTCTGTCAATCATGCTGTGGTGGCTTGTGTGTTACTCTGATGCTGGAAGCTATGTCATTGGTATTTCCAAATCCCATCAGAATCACCCAAAGTGAATGGGGTTAACTGAAGCTTCCAGACAAGCTACTGCAGCATGACAAATTACAGACAAGCTGTGGGATGTTCTTCTTAGGTTCTAATGTTGAGACCAGAAATATATTTTATTTCATTGTGTTTTGGTTTTCAGAGGTCTCAGTTATCAAATGTGCATTTCTAAATACATACAATCTTAAATAAGCTAATTATCTACTTTTACTACAGTATTAGGACAGTTACCTGCAAATGGAAAACAGGTGTGAAAATTTTTTTAAGGTAGATGAAAACACACAAATGAGAAGTCAGAAGAGAAGACGAGCAGGAGTTCTGAAAGTATAGTGCCTTTAAATATTATAAGGAAAAAAATTAAATTATGCTTTCTCAAATGGGTGCATGTACTCTGAAATTGTGTTGTAAGAACTCGGTGAGCACGGTTAGAAGCAAGAAGTATTCTAGATCCAATATAATTATTTAAAAAAATCAATCAATCAAAGCAAAGTGGTGAGAGCAGTAAGGACTCAGGAAGGGTGGCACCGCAGAGCCATGGTCAAAGAAAGAGCTTTTTTATATACTAGTCAAGCAGCTGAACACTGCTGAATTGTCAAGCTTATTTTGCTACCTATTAAATCTGGTTACCTGTTTACCAGTTCGGCTAAGTTTTGAAGCCTATTATGTCAGATTAAATACAGATACATGTGTACATACAGATGCATACAGAGAACATCTGCCTGCGGCTTATCTTGGAAAGATGCATTTCATGATTAATAATAAAAGATGGACTGGAGCAACATTAATAGAATGATATGACAAAGCGGAGAAAAAAAGGTATAAGAAAAACTCAGCAGCCGACAAAGGACATTCACTAGGAGAGTAAATGGGGTAGATCCAAAGTGTGACGATATTCTTTGCTATTTCTGTAGAATAAATGAATTTACAAAGACTACAAAGCAGAAATGAACATAGGAAAGTGTCGTGATGCTA
This sequence comes from Echinops telfairi, assembly GCF_000313985.2. NCBI lineage: Eukaryota > Metazoa > Chordata > Mammalia > Afrosoricida > Tenrecidae > Echinops > Echinops telfairi. The sequence continues at coordinate 10,815,492 of NW_022103900.1, forward strand.
ATAGGAGATAATGCAAACTTGCCAAAGGAACTGAAAATTTAGAACAAAAATCTTTATTTTATTTATTTATCTTTGTTTTGTATTGTTAGATATAAATTATCAGCTCTGGTCTTCTAGGAAGGAAGCATAAAGATGGAATTAGAACTGTAAGATATTTACCAAAGAGTATAAAATTAGACAGGGAGAGGAGATCTCCACAGAAGGCATGGTTTTTCTTGGAACTTTATTTTAAGGCATTCGAAGGACACAAGACAAGTATACTATTGAGAGAATGTGTCTTCAGCCCACTTTGTAGACTGTAGATATGTTTCAACAGGTTTGGTTTGGAATAAGTCTGTGCATATATGGACTCATCCCAAGTGGCAATGTGTTTTTGTTGTTGTTGTTGTTGTTTTGCTTAACCTTTAGGTATACATTGAATGCTGTTAATTTTCCTCTAAGCACTGCATCTGCTGCATCTAAAACTCTTGAGTTCAATTTTTGTTTTTAGTTCTCTGTTGGGACTTCTTTAACTCATGACCTAGCTGCTTTTTTTGTTATTGATTTCCAGTTTTTTTCCTTCGTGATCTGAAAGCATTTATTTATTTGCTTTCTTTTACTTTACATTTGCTGAATGGGAAGGGTTGAGAGTTGGGCCTCTCGTGAATGTTTCATGTGAGCTTCAGAATAATGTGCATTCTGTTATTTGGATGAAGTTTTCTATAAATGTCAATTAGATCCAGTGAATTGATGGGACTGTTTTTCAACTACACGCTTACAGTTTTTCTGATCGCTGGATCTGTCAATCGCCGATAGAAAGGTCGTCAAGTCTCCAGCTATAGTAGTGGGTGTGTCCACTATGAAACACCTAGCTGTTCTCTCCGTACACCTAAGGATTGTTACATGTTCTTGCAGAATTGACCCCTTTATCGTCATACACTAGGGTTAGCGCTGATAATTGCTCTTGTTCTGAAATTGATATAGCTCCTCCTGTTTGTTTTTATTTCTCTTTATTGTTCATGTCGGCATGGGATATTTTTCTCCATCCCATTACTTTTGATCCATCCATCTGTATCATAATGTTTAAAATGAGTTTCTTATAGACAGCATGTAGTCTGAGAGTCTCATTTTAAAAATCTATTCTTAATAGTTTCTATTAAATGATATATTTAAGAGATATTCACATATAAAATGAGCATTTTATAAACCATTCACATATAAAATAATTACTGATATAGATTAATTCATAGGTACCAGATTTAAACTCTTTTCTATCAATTACCCTTTTTCCTGATTGTTGTCTTTTTTGCCTTTACCCTTTTTCAGGACTTCTCTAGATTATATTTGGCATCTTGAATGATTCCATCATCTTTTCTTAACATATCAATGATACTTTTTCATGTCAGTGATACTTCACAGCAGCCACATAACTTCCTAATTGGTCCTCCAGCCATATCTGACCCCATACTGGATCAGGAAGCTACCACTTCTTCAGGTAACCTACAGAGAAC
>NW_022103900.1:10818285-10819881 GCF_000313985.2 Echinops telfairi
TTTCCAATGGCCCCGACTGGAATAATTTGAGCAGTGAAATAAATGACAATAGTGAATTATAATTTTTTACTACATTCTTTTCTTATTTAGGATACATTATTATATTGCATTTGTGTATCATAAACCTTGTTATATGTAGTTAAAAATATTATACCAATGTTAATTCTTCAGTTCTCATAAATGTGCCATAGAAATTGCTAACATCAATGCTAGGTATGTTATATAATGTGTTATATGTATATAACATATGTGTTCTTATCTTTATAATGTCTCCATATTTCTAAAATTAGTTAAAACTTTAAAAGCTTATACAAATAATTGTGCAAACTAATGTAAAATTTAATTATGACAATTTTATAAAGGTACTATTTAAAATACTATGAGAAGCTATAATGTGAGAGAAAGTTAAGGCAATCTGTCCCCTAAAGATTTGCAACCTCCACAAACCCTACAGAGCAGTGCGAAGAACAGGAAACCACCCAATGGCAATGGAGTTAATGGAGTGATTGATTTTCATGAAGGAGGGCAGGCCAGGCAAAAGGACCATTCAACAGAAATATGAGGAAAGTTGATATTTGGGTCCACTAGGATTCATGGACACCCAAACAGAACACTGCCTGGTTCTACGTTATTCTCGCCTTTGTTGCTGCGTTAGAGCTCATGGTACATCCTCTCCTTGAGGGGCTTCCTCTTTCACACTCACCCCCTCTGCTCTCTCAGGCAGGCTCTTTTTCCATGAACTGGTCCCTCCTGATGACATGCCCAAAGTACATGCGACAAAGTCTTGTTGTCTTTGCTCGGAAGGAGAAAACATTATGTTATCCTCATGGCATCCAAGATAGATATGCTTATTTACCAGAGGTCAGTGGTATATTTACTATGCTTTGCTGGCAACATTTCAAAGGCATAAATTCTTCCTTCTTCATTACGCATCTTGTGAGATGTGATGGAGCAGATGAAGGCTTGGGTCAGGCTTGCCTTAGTCATCAGAGTGGCATCGTTGGGGTTTTTTTGTTTTGTTTTTTTATCATTTTAAAGAGTGTTTTGTGGCAGGTTTGTGCATCATATGATTTCGTGACTGGGCTACTGTAACATGGATGGTGGAGACAAGTAAAATGAAACCCTTGACAACTTAATATTTTCTGATTATCGGGATATTGCTTATTGGTCTAGTTGAGAAGTTTTTGTTTTCTTCAGATAGAATTGTCATCTATATTGAAGGTGTAATTTTTTGAATCATTATCAGTAAATGCTACAAGTTCTCTTCACTTCAGGTAATGAAGTGTCAGCCATCTGCATGCCACAGGTTGTTAATAAGTTTCCCTCTAATCCTGATCCTGCATTCTTCTTCTTTTTTAAAAATTATTTTATTGGGGGCTCGAACAATTCTCATCACAACCCATATATACATCCATTGTGTCAAGCACATATGTACATCTGTCGCCCTCATAATTCTCAAAACATTTGCCTTCCACTTTAGCCCTTAATATCAGTTGCTCATTTTCCCCCTAACTCCCCACTTCCTCCTCCTTCATGAACCCTTCATAATTCATAACTTATAGTTTTGTCATAAGTTACACTGTCCAATGCCCCCCC
>NW_022103900.1:10821268-10835715 GCF_000313985.2 Echinops telfairi
TCCACATAATCAGACACTTTCACATTGTTAATACACAAACATTGTTATTCTCTGCTTTCAATAAGAACTATCAAATGTCAGTAATGATATCTCTTGTTCTATGTCCTCTTCTGAATTCAAATATAAATTTTGGCAATGTCCTGTGCATGTACTCCTGGGACCACTTTTTACTTACGATAAACAAAATGCTTTTTGTGTGTGGTGTTAATAATGTGATATTGATGATATTAATGGTATTGTTTAATAATTCCTTTTTTTCTGTTTTATATGTAGTCAATTAATATGGCCCTATTAGCCACAATTCCTTATGTGCTATATTATAATTCTGAACTCTGCCATGGTTATGATCCTATTCTGGAGGGAGTTGTCTGTGAAGAGAACTAAGGTGGGGTACCTCCACATGTTAGTGGAGGGTGTGAACCCATCCCACCCCTTCTTTCCTTGGGGGCATCATTAAGCCTACTTTGCTAGAAGATGTGATTTAAGACACCTTTCCTCCTTTCCCTTGAGGGTATGGTCGGCTAGAAGACAAAACCACCCTCCATCAAAGGCATTCCTTGGTGTTTAAAGCCACTTGGGATTCAAAGAGAAATCTGAAGATCCTCTCTCTATCACTAGCTTTAGTGGTTGATGTGTAAAGTTGAATAATAGTTTAATTGATCGACTTCGTATATGTGGATAGATATTATCCCATCACAGCCAGCATGGTGCTTCAAGATTGAGCTTGTGCTTTTGGATGATGACTGTGACCTCATCCCTCTGGAATTTGTTTTTCCAGCATAGTAGACTAGACGGTTGCTTGATTCAACATGCCCAATGCAGTCCTTTTCAACTCACTAATACCTAGAGAGGAGCTCCGGTGGCTTAGTGGTTACACTCGGGTTGGGCTGCAATCTGCACAGTCAGCAGGGGGAAGACAGGGCTGTTGCCATCTCAGAAACCCTCAGGGGCAGTTTTACCCTGTCCTGTAGTGTTGCGGTGAGTCTGCATCTAATCGATGGCAGTGAGTAGGGCCAGGACATCGATCTTTAGGTAGTCCATTTCATTTGACGACTTCCGATTTTTCTAGGCTCATCCTTTGTACTTTCCGAGTTCCGATCATTTACTAGATGTTTCCGCTGATCCTTCTCATTTTGAGGGGTGTCCCAATAGCAGATGAAGTTCCTGACAGCTTTCCTCCGTCCATGTCAGTATGTCCACTCTACTTCGGAAGGTCATATTTTGACTGCCACCAAGCTGAGGGCCTCAGGCTCTATATCCGACAGTGTCCCACTGCTTTTGGTCAAGTTTTCAGTATCTGACAGTGTTCTGCTGCTGCTTGTCAGGTTTTCAGTGGCTAGGTCCTCCGCAGTGGAGAGCCTGCTCCTTCCTCAGAGTCTGTCCTTGATCTAGAAGCGCCGCTGAAACCTGCGCACCGTAGGTGACCCTGCTGGTCTTTGAAATACCAGTGACATAGCTTCCAGCATCGGCCGCAATTCACAAGTCACCACCATACAACAAACTGACAGGTTTAGTTGTGGTATGTTGTATAGCTGCTGAGAATACAAAGACAAATACATTTAGAATATTGCTCCTTGTTAACATATTGGTTTTCATGTAATATTTGCATTGGTCTCTTATTTGAAAATAATTAACTTTTTGGATAGTGACCTCTTTAAAGGCATACACTGACTATAACTGTTGGTTGTATATATATTTGTAGAATCTTCCATTTTTAAGTTTCTGTATCATAGATACATTTAACATCTCCAAAAAGATAAATGCTTGAATTCATGATTTTGTCAGGTTTTGTAAATTATCAGCCTTATGTAACTTTGACATTATGATGAAAATAAGTATAAATATAATTTTGCTTATTGCTATTAAAGGAAGCAGTGTTTGATTTGTCTTGCTCAGCAATTTGTTTTTCAAGTATATGTAGTTAACAAGAAAGAGGAAGCCAGCTCCTATAAATATGGCCTAGATCTCCATGTTTACAATTAGTTAAACTTTTAGGACACCCATGTTTATGAAATTGATCAAAATAAATTATAGTATATCAATTTTAGGCTGGGGATGATTATATTGTATTATTTACATTTCAGTGGCGAGGGCCATTTTTTTCCAATATAGTATTTGCTTAAAGTAATTATACTGACTGAGAACAGTGGCAGATTGAAATGAAATGTTTGGATTAAGTATTTTGTCAGCAAACGTGCAGTAACTGCTTTACTGACGCTTCTTCTCTCTGTGCATACTGATTACAAAATGATTAGCTCTTATTTTGGCACAGTCTTAAAATACTTAGTTAGATAAATGCTGCTTGATACCCAGTCTTTGCATTGTTTACTTTATAGGGAAACCTAGAAGAAAAACGCACTCAAAACCCCCAAAAACCTTACAGCAGCAGTCTAACTTTTAACTCAGTACCCATCCAAAAAAAGAAAAAAAGTAGAACTTTTCAAGTCCACGAATTATTATGATTTTATGAGGTCAAATTTTGGCTAAATATAAATCCTTCCAGGTGTACTCAATGCTAACAGGTGTGTATGTAGTGGGGTGAGGGGTGAGGTGTCACTTTATGCTAAAGAAGAAAAACCATATAAAACTATTTTAAGAGAGTGCTCTTTGACTTTTGGGATATTGATCGTCTCTTGAAAAATAGTTTAATGTGCTAAATGGAAGAAAATAAGAACATATGGTTTAAATTTACCCTGAAATACAAATGCATTTTTAATAACCATCGTTGAAGTACTTGACAAGATGTTTTAAGTTTTACTTTCCAGAACCAAACCATTAAAACAATATTTTTAAATAAAGGAAACCTTTGAGTATAGCTTATAAATCTCTAGTGCACATTCACTTAGACTTTGGTCGGGGTTAGAAAGTATGGGGTCATTTTTAAAGTAGTTCTAGGGAATGAAAATAGGCCAGACAAATCCTGAAAAAAAAATTCAGATTTTATCCTTCAATGACTAAATATCCCTAAGAATGACAAAATCAATTGATGGAAAGCATTATGAATGTTTCAAAGTAATCATATGTTCACAAAAGATCATTGACTCGTATATGTGCATTTTTAATGAACTCATTTATATTAGCAGTGCAGCACCAATTAAAAACTGATTTTTCCGTAACTGATAAGAGTCTGAAGGGTGATCAACCAGTTCTTTACCACCATATCATTTCAGCCTATCTTACTCTTCCAACTCTTGGAAAGCATGATAAGTCCAAGGCTGGGATGCCCCAGTTATCTGTTTGTTTCTACTGGGGGAGGAGGTGCTGGAGGAACTCGGCTGATTCAAGTGGAGAATTATGAAATGATTGGCTAGGTGTATTTGGAACCATTCCATCTCACATCCATGTACATGGTCCAATGGAAATTGGGATAGCCAGTAGAGTGTCGAAATGCCTGCATTTTATTCTCCAACTCTTCAAGAAAATATGTCAACTGGCAACAGCAGCCCCTCCTGTGTCTGGACATAATGCCAGAGTCGATTTCAGGGCTACGGTGGCGGAGGAGGGAGGTAAAGAAGAGAAGGGAAAGCGGGAGAAATAGGAATCAAAAGGGAGGGAAAGGCGAATTGGTTTAAAATGAGAGCTCCGTTTGGTAACATTGCTTTTCATGCTCTTCTTAGCGCTGGAACCCCCAAGAGCACGATCGTGAAAGGTTGTTTGGGATCGTGGTGTCAATTGTCTGACACAACATGAAAACCGCAGCTGTAAGAGTCTTCGAGTTTGAGAGTGCTGCGGCACGCTAAGGAGCTATGAGGAGGCGTTTGCACAATTGCTCAGGTACTGCTGCTCATTACATTAATCCGGTTAACTTTATCATGAAAAATAGATTATCGTTCCTTTTGCCATGGAGGTGAACCCCGGTGGCACAGTGGGTTACATATTGGGCTGCTAACCGCAAGGTCAGCAGTTCAAAACCCCAGCTGTTCTGAAGGAGAAAGATAAGGTTTTATACACCTGTAAACATTCACAGCCCTGGGAAACCAAGGAGACAAGTCTGCCCTATACTACTGGTTCGCTCTGAGTTGGAATCCACATGATGGCAGTGAGATTGTTTTTTGAATTTGGGTTATAAGCCATATTAGGCACTAGGTTAGAGAGAGGCACAAATAGCCTTATTCTTCATGAGACAAAGATGGAGGTTCACCCTGAAGGTACAATTTGACGTCAGAAAACTGACAGAACTCTCAGTAACGAATACAAAATTAGCAGTGAGTGAGTTTATGGGGTGAAAGGCCAATATATATTTGCAAATAGTATACCGACTAGGATTAATTTACATGGCAACTGATTCCAGAAACGATCTATTTCTTTGTGGAACAGACTGAGTAGATAGTCAACCTGTCCCCTCCTCTTCTAGACACATGGGTAGACTCCATTTCTCAGCTTTCCTTGCTGCTAGGTATAACCATGTGACCGAATGTTAGTAGAAAGCATAAGTAAATCCCTCTCCCCATTTCCCACTGGACTTCATGTGAATTAAAACAAAGGAATTATCTTAAAATGATTTATGGATATTCTTTAGTTTATTTGTTACACCTATCAGTGCTACTCTAGTATATAGAAAATGCATCTTGAAGTGGATGCTACTATTGTATACACACTCTACAAACCAAAACGTCTGTGATTATTTAACTGCTGAGGACAAAGGAAATGGAGCTGATGTTGAACATTTAAAGACAGAAAGAGGCATAAGATTGGGGGAGAAAAGTCCCTACCTGCCATAGTGGGTAAGGCAATCCCCATACCTAAGACTAGATCCTAGATAAAGAGCTGTGGGAAAGTAATATTAGTGATGTAAAGGGTGTAGAACGAATTCCATTCTATAAGGTCATTAACTGGGATCTCCGTGAATTGAAGGATCTGCTTGTTTTACATTTCAAATGGTGAGAAAGAGGATTTTTAAAAGCATTTGAGTGACTCAGCCCTGCAACAAATTCTAGGCTGAGAGTGTGAGCTTTTGCCCAAGTTTGCGGACCTCTGGGGAGCCTGTTACAGTTACACAGAGACAAACTGGCACACGTTATGTGAGTAATGTGCCAATAAAACTGTTAAAAAAACAAACAAGCAAATAAACAAACAGAGAAAGAATTATGTTCTGAAAGCATGTGAGGTGTGGTTGTTGACTTATAGAATGCACTGGAAGCAAGTAGATTAGAAGCTCAGTAAGAATTTAATGGAATGTGACAAGAAGGAATTAAATATTTTCATATAAAAATTACTAAATAAACTTCGATTCCTCAAACTAAGCACAGGAACGAAGCTAGCCAGAAATGTGAATAGTCGGTGTAGATGGTGAACTTCACACTCACTTAAGCCTGGGCCATACATCGATAAAAATGAAAACAAGGGAAGAACCAGCAGCCAGGAGCAATAATGAGCAAGGAATTCCTCCACGAGGGTAGAGTTAATGTCTTCCTAGGATAAATTCCTCCACACCAAACATCGTTGTTGCAGGACTTCATGACGTCTGCCTGCAAGTGTTGCTATGTGAACATTCTTTCTTATTGTAAAAGGGATCAATGTCTGTGGAGATGGGAGGAGGGAGGAGAAAGGTAGTGGCTAACAAACAACCTGTGCTTCCCAATTACATATGACAAGCCAAAATCCAATGGAACAGACTTTCACTGTGAGATTCTGGACTTCCAGGTTGAGGCAAGGACTCCTTGGGTTGTCTCCCTGGGAAGAGTCTGAGTTCAGGAACAAAAGATAAATAGGTTGTTGACTACAAGGTATATTGGACGGAGACTCATTGGCCACTTAATACACTCTTTTCGCTTCTTTTTGGAGACAATGCTAAGTCTACATTTCCCAGCCTGCTTTGCAGTTAGGCATAAACATGTGACTGGGGTCAGGCAAATGTATATACGTTACTTTCAACCGTTTCTCATAACACCTTCCTGCATAAACCTCCACTCTCTTTTGTCATATACTTGATTAATGTTAACACCCAGAAAAATCATGTAAGCTACACACGGATCACAATAGAATTCCAACGGTTGAAGTCCTTTAAAGTCTCCATGGAGCAGAACCTGTCTCCCTCATTTAATTTTGAAACCTCACTCTTCTATTAGACTTTAGGTAAATGAGAAATGGATGTCTAAGGTTAAGTCTCTGGATGTTCAAAATTAAATCACTGTTTACATGTGAACATTATTGTAATAAAGACAACCAACGTTTTCCAAACTGTGGGTCAAAATACATTAGTGAATCGTGAAATCAATTTAAATAGTTGTAATTATGTTATTTTTAATAGAAAAAATTAGAATTGAAAAGAATAATATATATCACAGAGCAAAGCAAATATTTCATGTTTCGTGAAACTCGTATTTTTTTGCATGGATATTTAATGACAATATGTTTTTCTCTGTGGGCTGCAGTGAAATAAAAAGAAAGAAAGAAAGAAAGATAATCACTGGCCTATACCACTCAATGTTGGCTAGCCAGGACTCCAGCCTTAAACCAAACCAAACCTATTGCCATTGATTCGTTTATGAATCATACTCACCCTATGTAGAATTTCTGAGACTATAAAGCTTTACAGGAGCAGACAGCCTCACCTTTCTCCCACAGAGCAATTGGTGAGATTGAACTGCCAACCTTGTGGTTAGTAGCCCAGTCTATGGCATCACCAAGGCTTATTCTAGACATTAAAGTAACTCCTAATTTTGTTACCATTGTAAGGGGCACACTTAGGGGTGGGGTGGGGCAATAAACATATATGCTACTGGGTTGATATTTGGCTGATACTGCATTGATATTTGGTTGGTGAACCCAGAAGTCTGAGATGCTTTCCAGGTATGGCGAGGTTTGAATTCAGTTAGTAAGGTAGGGGCACTGAAAGACCCAAGCTCTATTTCTCCAGAGAGTCTCTGATCCCCACTGAAGTCGCTTTGTCCAGTCAGCCCTGGGTTGCTAGAATATTGGAAGCACAGATTTTACTACTCTGACAGATGGGCTTTTGGACTTACAGTGGCTCAGCTTGAATGTCCAGTGTGAAATATTATCTCAAGCTCTGCATTTTGTTGAAAACTTTTCCTGAGCCTCCACAAATTGGAGGATACATTATGTGATTCAGATGGTTCATTCATTCATTCAGTTGGTCAGTCATTTTGACTCTCCAATAAATGTTTACATAATATTAAATAAATACATGGCAAGCAGAGATCACATCCAAGATGGTGTACCAGATAGATACACTACACAGATCTTCTACAACAGAGACTCAAGAAACCAAAGAAAGTGAATACAGGTGACAGCCCTCCAAAGAAAAGGAGGTAAAATGTCATTTAAAAAGGAAGAGATTGGATAAAAATAGCAAATAAGGAGGTCTATGTAGTATTGAATAGCCAACTGCCCTGCTCCATCACAGCCATCTTAAATTATTACAAGTAGTGTTCCAATAGGGGCAGGAAGCAGGTAATCCACTCTGATCCCCTAAAAGTACATTGGCACTCACATCACTGATCAAGGGCAGAGGGATGCTTCTTTCGCCCTCCTCTCACGCAACCTCCCTGTGACCTGGCAGTCTGTCAGACTTCCCACACTGCCAGTACTCTACCACGTTCACCAACTTTCTCCTTCATTCTTTCTTCTTCCTCCCTTTACCCACTCTTTTCTATTTTGTGTTCCTCTCTCCCTCTGAAAGCCTGCAACCTGAAGCATCCTGGCTTTGGCTCAATAACTCTCTGACTACTCCTGAATTATGACCCATTGGCTGGCATTCTCCACCCCAACACACACACACACACACACACACACACACACACACACACACACGCCCCAGTACTCACCACTTACCTTGAACATTCCCTTTCAGGTCATTTATGTAGACTTCACTGTCTGCAACCCACACCCCTCTCCCACTGCCACCGGGGTGCCTGTGTCCCATTAGTTTACAGTTTACCCCTGGTCACTCAATTCTCATTTTCACTGCAATTGGCTCTGAAGCTGAGGGAGGGGGGAGGGGGGAGGGGAAAGATGTGTTTTACTTTAATCACATCACCCAAATGACTTATTTGGATTTCTTCCCATGGAAATAATAAAGATTTAGGATTTATGTATAATGATAGAGACCTAAAAGGCTTTTCCAACTCTCCTAGTTATAAGCCCTCTAAGAAAATTAAATCTTTATTCTCTGCCCAGATTACACCAATTTGTTTCTTGCTACACCGTGGCTGATTTCCTGACTTATTTATGTGGGAACAGAGAAGAGTAGGTGGCAGATTGCAGGGCACAAGCCTTTTATAGAGGGAAAGGGGCATATGAATGCCTTGATTATATAAGTGGAATCCTGTTGGTGCAGATTCAAGTATACACTGCCAGCCCAAAGATGGTAGTTTGAACCCATCAACTAGCCCCAAGAGAAATAGGTTGCAGTCTACTTGCAAGAAGACTTTCAACTTTGGAAAGCCTGTGATGGTTTCCTAGAGAGTCTCTCTGAGTCAAAATTGACGTCATGACAGTGAATTTGGTTTGTAGCTGAGAAGACCCTAGAGGAGATCAGCAAAAAATCTGGTAGGTAGGTAACCACCCCATCTCCCTAACCCACCGTTTTCTTCGGCAGAAATCATTAATTAAGCCCAATTGCTCTTGGTATCAGAGTTCTTAAATAACTTCGAATCTTCAAGAAAACACATGAAAGTCACTACCATGTACTTACGTTGGCACAGGTTTGCCAAACTTGCCAGGCATAGACCATCATTATCTTATCTGAAGTCTGCCGTTCTATTTTTGCTGCACAAAAGGGAAGTGCAGGTCCAGAGCTCCACGCTTTCATAGTTGCCCCAGCAGAATACTCTCTGAGAACATGATAGCTCCCCATTGTCACACTCATGTTAGTTGCGGTTTTTTAAAAGCACAGGAAATTTTCATGTAATTGCATCACAACCACCTATAAATACCCCCACTGCAGCCATATAAAAACAGAGTTAGCTGTACAAGTGGTCCCTTTGCCCCCCTGAAGAAGTAAAACACTTTTATGTGATCTGGCACCGGTGGGATATCCTGCAAATCAAACCACTTTTTGAATAGCGCTGTTAAAAGAAATATTCAGCTGCAGCTTTTTCATGTTACCAGCAAACCCAGATCTAAAATAGAGAGAGATCAACAATAGGGGTCTATAATTAATCATGGAAATTGTCCTTCTACATATTCCACACAGTTCAGTCCCCAAAGCCATTGTTTGGGTCGTCCTGCCTGGTTCCCTCAAAGTCGGAGAGAGGATCAAACATGGTCTTTCATTATGGAATTTTGCCTCATCTCTTCTTTGATTACAGCCATCTTTCTCTTAAGTGGTTGTTAGAAACAAACTTGAAAACAGTCATCCAAACCGGATGAGGGCTGCTTTGTCATTTCTAAAGCAAACAAATGAATTTGCCATATTATTTTCTACTCTGTCACCTCTCACATTTAAAAAGACCCCAGGAGAACTAAATTTTTATAGATGTACTATTGACTGAAAAGATAATTTTGAAAAGTATTTGTTTTGATTTTCGTTTGGAGGATATATTTCTTGGCTGATTGAAACCTAGTTATGGGAATTATTTGAAATGTACCCCCTTTTTTTGACATGGTAGTTTCCTTTCTCTGCCCCCATCCTTGTATCTGGGACTATCTCAATAAATTATAGAAATAAGACAAACCGTATTTAGATCTTGACCTGGGAAGGCCTGCCAGTGGCCACAGATTCCTGTAGTGTGTGAAATCCGTCATTGGATTTTTATCACCGAGGATGGTTTAACTGAGTCTTGACTTCTCAGAGTCCTTGGCGATGCTCTGATTCAGAAGCAATTGGGCCCATAGATGTCAAGAAGGCTTATGAGGACTTTGCTTTGTCCCTCGAATCTTTTTTATGGCTGGTATATCTCCTAGTGATATCCAAGCAATCAATTTGTTGTGGTTGTTGCGTAATGAATCAGCTACCTGTGATTTTTAATGATTGTAAAATGAATTCACATTCGCTTCGAGGAGGTTGATTTACCTGTCAGAATTGATTCTTGTTAACTTTTTATGTATCATTTTATTTTTAAATAAACAGCATAAGGATGATAGGCAGTCTACTGAGATTAAGTTTAGGCCACAATTTTACAGTCTTTGTTACTCTGGTAAATGACTCTATTAAGCCTCAGGTTAAGCTATCAAAGGAGGTGAAAATGGCATCCCCTCCATAAGGCTGTGATCAATTTCAAAGCAGAAAATCCACATGAAATATTTAATACCATGCCCCAGTGTCTCTCAAACCTTAGTGTGCACTCACAAAACTTGGCAATATTTTAAAATGCAAATTCTTAGTGGGGCAAATGGTTATACACTTGGACTGTTCACCAAACTCTTGAATGCTTAAGTAGGCTCAGAGGCATCTGGGGAAAAAAACCTGATAAATGACTTCCAGGAGGGAAAACAATGACCCTTTGGAGCCCAGTCCAGTAGTGACTAGGGTTGGTGTCCCTCATTGTAGTAATTCAGGTGTCAGCTCTTCCCCTCACCCCTCCTCCGTGGGCCTCTGTCGTGCCAGACCAAACAAAATCCTTAGTAATCCTTGCCATCAAATTTAATCCTAGAATGATATGTGATATAGTAATAAAATATTTAAATGTAAAAGGTCTTAGATTATATCACTAGCAATAAAATCTTTTGTAAAATCTGAATTATACCATGATTAGTTTCCACATTACTAATAACTTACTGGAAGTCATTTTTTTTCTTTTTATACTTTTCTCCTTTCTCTTTATTGACCACTTTTCATCTCAAAAAGAACACACATGGGGTCACCACGGCTCAGAATCAACTGTACAGACTGATTTGTTGTCACTGTTGATTTGTCTTTAGTATGAGATTTGCATTTCTAGCAATTTTCCAGGTGTGGCCAATGCCACTAGCCCATAACTAGCTACCCCCCCCCAAAGGCATGCTCACTAAAACTATTCACTAAATCCCACACATCAACTGTTTTCTTTCCTTGCCCATACTGTTTTCAATAGCATATGCTTAATAACTATTTGTTAGATTAATTAAATTTAAAGTGCCCTCAATTTGCTTATAATGCCTATAATATTTTCACATTTTCTACTATATTTAGGAGCTCATTACCTAAATAAATATATTATTATCCTACAATTTTTAATTTTATTTTTAACTTGAGCTGAGTTGTTATTTTCGGGTTTTATATTCTGATTCCAGTGATGTGCTGTTGCTTAAAATTATTATCCTCCCCAGTCTTACTGGTAACCCATATGTATTCAAATTGTGTCTCTCTCTTCATCCCCATCGAGTCTTGTGGCTCTTAAGTAAAAATGATAAGTTATTGATACTCATAGCATTAACACAGCACAGCTCCTGGCCCATGATAGGCATTGTACAAACGTTTGTTGAATGGGACAATAGATAAGTAAAATTAGCAAGAGACAGTCTCAAAACAGAGAAAAGGTACTCCTTTCTAACTTTGGGGAATCTGAATTGAAAGAAACATTGATTTCAGTCTTTGATTCCATGGCAAATATAAAATGAAACAAATGTCATGATAATTAGAGTCATCTACCTTCATTTAAGATATGGTTCAAACCCTGGATTAAGACAGAAGACTAAATCTCTCAGGAAGATCAGGTAGACTGTCTGGGCTCAGTCTTGGCAGAAAGGGGTCCAGACTGGACATATAAGCCAACCCAGTGGTGAGATTCAACTGGTTTGCACCGACTTGGTCAAACGAATATCTCATTTTTTGTTGAGTTTGGCTAATTGGTTGTTAAAATGGAACTTGTATTCAGGGACCTCTCCAAAGTGAGCGAGCCTAGTCACCGAGTGTGGAAATGACAAATTTATGTTCTTACTCTTTTTTAATGTTCATCTAAGCACTATAGTAGTGTACATGCCATGGTAATGGTCATTCTGTCCATAGGTCTAAAAAATTAGGCAGAACTATGCTTATGATATTCACTTATTAATTTCATAAAAATCATTAAGCTTTTGATGAAATACTACATTTTCATTCCCTTGCATTTGTTTCTTAAGGAAACAGAGAGACAAACTAGAGAAACAGTGGCAAGCAGCCAGAGTGACACACTGTCATTTGATTCAGCTTTGTGTTGTGCCCCAAATTCGCACGAAATATTATGAGTGAATTATGCAATTCCTGAAAGTGTGTAAAGATTTAAAATTATTGTCAGAACAATTGCTGTAAGTTCAACCAAAGCTGAAAGGGATTTTTTCAAAGATGAAGCTAATATAATCAGAGAAGAAAAGTTGCCCAACTGTTTCTAATCTCTCAAACATGATGACTACTGTCTAATTGGCCGAGCTCTAAAGGAACAGGATCCTACTCTTAAAAGTGAAAAGACGGTTAAGGATGAATCACACAGCCGATGATGCTTGGATAATGATGAAGACTAGGCAAGTGAGGATGCCAATCAAGAAGCACTATGGACATATCTTAAATAACAGTTTTATGATTTTTAGGTGTTGCTTAATATTTTCATTACCTTAAAACTTTTACAACACAATCTAGTTTTGTGTACCTCTTTTATTATTCTTATTTAAATGTTGACTGTATGACATAATAAACTACCTTTTGTTTTATATTTATATATCTATAACACAGTCATTAGGGCAGTGAACCAGTTGTTAAATTATTTGAAACCTACCATTGCACCAGCCCTTTTCTGGACCTCTGGCATTGGTGGGACAGACAAACGCCGAAGCTTGTGAGTACATCCTGCACACTCTAAATCCTGGAATCTTGGTGGCAGGACAGTCCTCTCATCAGCTTTTTTTCTATGCAATCACCCAAGGTGGATTAAAGATGGTCTAATTGGAACTACTACTTTATTAGTTCATTGGTACCATGTCCTGAAAAATAGTAAATCAGGAAAGAACCTGTAGCTGTGTCCTCTGAAATGTTCCATAAGCTTTACTCTTAACTGATGTCATTCAAATAGTTCAGGGGATTCATCAATGTCATACATTTTCTCAAGGCAGTGGTTCTCAATCCTAGCTGCAAATTAGAGTCACCTGGGGGACTCTGAAACATATTGATCCTATAGGTGAAAGCAGAATCATATTGTACTGAATTACAAGCATTAGCATTTTTAGAAAGCTGCTCAAATGGTTCTTATATTCATGCAAAGATGTGACTCAATGTAGATACTTGAATTAGAGATTTTCATAAATATCTGAATATAGAGCTGAATAGGAAAAAGGTCTATTTTTTAATCATAAACATTAATTTGTATGTAATATGCCTTGGAAAATATTGACTGAATAAAAAATGGAATTTTATACAAACTGTTGTTTAAGTAGCTAAACTGTAGAAGAGAAAAATGTAGAACAGTTTCTTTTGGTTTCTTATTTCAAAGAAAACATACGATTCTTGTTGCTAAGGAAACAGTCGTCCATTCATGTTCTTCATTCCATCTTTGGGTCACACCCAGTGCTGATCATGTCAGGACTTCAAGAGGAAAGAAGGCAGAGAAAAGTCATTTTTTAACCAAGTAGTATAAACTCAAAAAAATCCACATTTTGTTATATATGCAATGGCCAAGATTGTCTTGCCAAAAACTAGAAATTATTTTCAAGATGTATCATGGAAAACAATCTATCTCCCTATTTACCTAGCTACAGCAGAACAGTATAAAATATGTATATATATATATCAGACTAAAAATTGCTCAACACTGTTCTCAAATATTTGAAAACTCTATGCACTATTAAAGAGATATTAAACCATATATAGTCATGAGTTTGGGCTACAGTAAGAGACATTAGGCAAACAGCACCAAAGTAGTCATATAAATACTCTGGAGATGGGTTCCATCTTAAACTGTATGCTTTGAGAGCCCCACTCACCTCATCTTGGTTCTGGTCCTGTTAGTCACTGTGTTGGTCCAGGTAAACTAGAGAAACAAATTCATGGACACTCATATGTGTGTAAGAGCAAACTCTATATCAAAGAGCAATTGTACATTAAGAAAACCTCCCAGCCCAGTCAGATCAAATCCATAATCCAATATTAGCCCATTTGTCTGTTACCAGTTTATACATTCTTCAAATTCATGCAGCACATGCAATGACACTGAATGTAGGAAGAAGGGTCACAGGCCAGTGTATAAAAAGTCTTGTGGATCCAGTGGCAGTGGAAGCCTCTTAGTGCTGGCATGGGTCTCCATGTGGTTCCTCCAGCCCAGGGCTCTAGCATAGCTCCATGTGTCTTGTCAGCAGAAATGTCTCTCAGGGAGTGAATGTGTGTCATGACTCCAGCAAGCTATTTATCTCCTTAGCACCTCTAAATGAGGTCGTCAAGCTGTGATCTGATTGACAGGCTGGACTCCACCCTTTCACTCTTATTAGTCTCAAATTACAACAGATTATGTAACTACCACAGTCATTTACAGTGTAGAAAGGCATTCTGTTCCCACATGTATTAAATTAGTATGAGATTTGCATTTCTAGCAATTTTCCAG
>NW_022103900.1:10836985-10838871 GCF_000313985.2 Echinops telfairi
GAAATGTCTCACTTGGTATGGTTTCTTCAGGTCCAAATCCAAGATCATGCAGAATCAAGCAAAGTGCGCGGTCCAGAGGCAGATGCCAGAAACGGGCAAAAGTAACAGCAGGCCTTTTTGCTTCTACCAAAACTCAGTCAGGATGTAGAAGTATGGCATTTCAGATAAGGGGATTTGTTAGAATTGTATGGTGGTACCAGTATCTATCCAAGGAAAATGAAGGATGGTGTCTTAAATCACACCCTCTACTAAGGAGAAGTCAAAAATACCCCTAAAAACTAATGATGTGAATGTAGCCTCTTTCACGCCCTCTACTAAGGTCGGGTCTTAATTCCACCCTAATCTAGTACAGATACATTGTCTTGAAAACTCATGGGGCAGCCCTACCCTGTCCTCTAGGGTTGCTATGAGCAGCATTGATTTGATGGCAATGATTCCCCAGGGGGATTGTTAGTCCGAGTTGACTAGAGAAGCAAATCCAGGGAGACCCTCATATGTGTGCAAGAGAGAGCTTTGTAACAAAGAGTAATGGTATATTGAGAAAACTTCCCAGCCCGGTCCAAATCAAGTCCATAAGTCCAATATTAGTCCATATTTCCAACACCAGTTTATAAATTCCTCTTAGGAGTACACAGCCATGCAGTGATGCTGAATGCAGGAAGATCACAGGCCAGCAAGTGGAAAGGCTTGTGGATCCAGTGGCGGTGGAAGCATCTCCATGCTGGCATGGGTTTCCATGTGGCTCCTCTAACTCCAGGGCTCTGGCTCCGTCAGTTAGGCTCTATGCATCTTTTCAGCAAGAAGATGAAGCAGAAAGTGTATCTGGCCTCCAGTGAGCTATTTATCTCCTTTGAGCCTCCAAATGAGGTCATCAAATTATGACCTCATTGCCAGGCTAGATTCCACTCCTTTGCAAGTTGACAGGAGATTATGTAACCACCACAGGGATGATTGATAATGTTCCCTAACATAAAATAACGATGTCTCTAGGTGAACCAGAGACATAAATAAGCCATAATATATGAATGGATTTGGAGTTTACAACAAAGTATAGCCCTAATCTAAGAATAATTAGTTATTATGACATGGCCCTGCTTGACGCTTGCCCTCATGAAGAGATCACTGAAGATATGGGTGCTATAGCAAAATGTGGTTAAGAAAGGAGATGATGCCCAGCTATCAAAAGGAATAGCATCAGGGGTATTAAAGTTTTGTCTTCAAACAAGCACCCACCTAATCGTAGCATCAACCAAGGCCACATGGAAGAAGCACACCAGCCTGTGTGATTCAAGGATTGTAAATTATAAAATCCAAATCAGAAGGAAGGAATGGACTTAGAGCTTAGTGAACATCTAGTTTGTAGAACATTATGGATGACACTGGAAGCCCAAATTCCATTTCAGTGTCCACACATGGATTAAGCCTTTGGGGAATCCCTTCTGATCATTGTCAAGTGATGTGAATAGCCTTGCTATCACACAGAAAGGATTGGAAAGTGGGTTACTGCAGATGCAGTTAGTTTAAAATTTAACATCTTATCATTTGAAATCCCTTTTGATTCATTTTAAATTTGTTCTAGTTTTTTAATATTTTCTGCTGTCTTTTCAATTGAGGTTTTCATCTGCTTGACTTTGCTATTGTTTTTTTCCTGCTTTTGTTTTTAATATATTTCTGCCTTTGAAACCGAGGATATGTAAATCAATGGAGACAGTAACTAGATTCGTGTTTCCTCGGGGTGTGTAAGGCAGTGAGGTTGGAGGGAAGTGGAGAGCTAGTAACAAGTATGAAAATGAAATAAATGTTCTAAAATTGTTTGGGGTGATGATTGTACAACTCTCCTTGATGTGATTGAAATACAGAATTGTATGATATGTAAATTATATGCC
>NW_022103900.1:10839508-10840344 GCF_000313985.2 Echinops telfairi
GAAAATTGGAAGTTGCAAAATATGAAATGGATTCTATATAAATGGACATTCTAGGTATTCATGAGCTGAAAGGAACTGCTATTGGTCATTTTGAATCAGAAAATCATATGATTTACTCTGCTGGGAATGAACCAATCAAGAAGAATGGCATTGCATTCATTGTCAAAAATGACATTTCAAGCTCTTTCATAGAATTCCATACTCTCTGTGACAGGATACTATCTAGCCACATTCAAGGAAATCCAGTCTATACAACCACTATTCATATTTACATACCAATTACCAAAGCAATTGTTAGGGGCCATTGAGTGGGATGGAATCCACAGCACCCCAAGCACAGCACAACACAAACCTGTCAGGCCCTGTGCCATCCCTGAAATTATTCCGAAGCTTGAGCCCATGGTGTCCATCCATCTCCGTGAGGGCCTTCCCTGGAAGCAGCAGTCAAGAGATCAAAAGATGTGTGGCACTGGGCAAAAGTGCAGCACAAGAATTCTTTAGAGTGTTGAAAAACCAGGAGGTTACTTTGGGGATTAAGGTGTGCCAGACCCAAGCCTTGATATTTTCCATTGTCTCATATGCATGAGAAAGCTGGACATTTAACAAGGAAGACAGTGTGTGAATTGCGTGACTGAGGAAGAATACTTAAAGTACCATGGACTGCAAAGAACAAACCAATCCGTCCTGGAAGAAATATGGCCAGACTGGAGATCCCCTTGCAGAGGGGTCTCGGGGAAGAGATGAGCCAGTCAGGGTGCGATGTAACAATGATGAGAAATACAACTTTCCTCTAGTTCCTAAATGTTTCCTCCCCGCTCCCACTACTATGATTCGAA
>NW_022103900.1:10840742-10842121 GCF_000313985.2 Echinops telfairi
AAAAAAAAAAAGAAATATGGCCAGACTGTTTCTTAGAGGCAGGGATGGCAAGACTTCAACTTCCATGCTTTGGGCATATTGTTCCTGGAGAGACCAGGGCATATTGTTCCTGGAGAGACCAGTTCCTGGAGAAGGACATTATGCTTAGGAAAGTAGAGGGACAGAGAAAAAGAGGAAGGCCCTCACGGAGATGGATGGACACCATGGGCTCAAGCGTCATCCGTTAGTGCTTCAACTCCTTCTCACTTGCAGCAAGCAAGGATGTGTCATCTGTATACTGCAGATTGTTAGTAAGCCTTTCACCAATCTCGATGCCACATTCTTTGTTATATAATCTAGCTTCTCTGATCATTTGCTATGCATATGGAGTGAATTAAATAGGGTGAGAGGATTCAACCCTGATAAACGCCTTTCCTGATTTTAAGCCATAGCACATTCCTTTGTACTGTTGGCGCAACTGCTTCTTGATCTATGTGCAAGTTCCTCATGAGCACAATGAAGTGTTCCGAAATTCCCATTCTTCCCAAGGGGATCCATATAGTGTTATGGTGTGAACAGTTGAGTGCCTTTGCATAGTCAGTAAAACTCAAGTAAACGTCTTTCTTGTATTCTCTGCTTTGAAAAAAATAATAAAAGCTTTTAAGAAATGTTTAAAAGCTGTTTTCTGAGCAGCAAATCTAAAGCCAAGCCCAATGTTTGTGCAGGGAGACATTGAGTTTAGGTTAACCGTATTGTAATGATTTATAAATGGATAGTGGGAAGTGTTTTACAACTTGAAAAATGTAATCAGTGTCTATGAATTATATGTGTAGAAACTGTGATGATGGCATATTTTTTGTTTCTACCACACCAGAAATATAGTATTAATAAATCTCTTTATTACCAGTGAGTTGACTATGACTCAGAGTGTCCTATGTGTTTCAGAGTCTAACTGTACCCCATAGAATTGTCGATAGCTCTAATGTGATACAAGCATATCTCAGACTCGTATTTTTGTGTGCTCCTGTGTGAATTTGAACCAGCACCCTCTGGGTTAGTAGTGCAACCTTTGCCACACCATGGGACCTCCTAGAAACAAAAGAGATGGGAAAAAGCCTGGCATCAATAACACTTTCAAACATTGGATGAAAAGATGAAAAATAAAGAACCCATATGAACATGGAAAGTGGAGAAGGTGAATGTATTTTTAGAATGATTGAATTTGAGGCGTGAAGATAGGTCAAGCCAGAAGAAAATAGTTGAGGTAAGAAGATAGAACGAGCATATGGTTCGAAGTATTGTCTATAAGAAGATTCAGAATAAACTAATAATGACACTAGTAAGCAGAGGTTAAATGAACATCCATGCTGATAGGATAGACGACTTTACTGAAGATATCC
>NW_022103900.1:10843115-10844848 GCF_000313985.2 Echinops telfairi
GGATGACAGGTGTTTTTTGTTTTGTTTTTCCCGATGTTTAAGTGGTTTCAGGAAAGCTACTCAAATACAACATTTCCTTTTCTAAATATCATCCCTCCTATTAATTGATTTACTTAGGCATCAATGAGAATTGGTTCCGTAGAACTGAAATATTGGACTGATTTCTTTCACCATCCATTTCATGCCTTCTTCTAACTGATTTGTAAACAATTACACGCCAAAGCCAGTGAAGCTCGCTCTTTCATTTAAAGATCCTCTGCTTTAAAATGCATTTAAAGTACATAAATGGAAAGAGAGTGGTGGGAAAATGACATCTTGTCCCCATTTGTACATTAACAAGAAAATCAGATAGAGCTGTAATTTAACCTTAATAAATCAAAACTCTCTGGGAATGATTTTATGGTCTGACTCCAGCACTGGACTCACTGGGCCCTGTCTCTACAGCATTTAGTAGATCTCTGTGGGGTCTGGGTGGAAGAAAATACTCAATGACTGCTTCTATGTCTACAGCATACAAGCATAATTCCTATTCCAACAGGCAAATTTTATAGTGGTTTATTTTGGTCTACATTAGTGTTTCATTTTTTGGCACCAGTGCCAAATCTTTCCCCTCCCTGTCTGTGTTGTATGCTTTTATTAGAAATGGTAGTTTAAAAAGCATTTGGCATTGTGTGATAAGAGCTAAGCAGTGTATGAAGTCTCTGGGTGAAAACTCGTAGCACTCTCGGCTGCTAAGTGAAAGGTTAGAGGATCAGGTTCACACAGAGACAGCTAGGAAGAAAGGTCTGATTATCTAAGTCTGAAAAATCAACCATTGAACATCCTCTGGGACACATGCTACTTAGACACACACAGGGTTGCCAGGAGTTGAAACTGATCCAAGTATAACTGGTGTTGTGTTTTCAAGCAGTGTGAAAAACCAACACATATACCTGGTTAGTATATACTATGAAACCTCAGTAGGATGATGGACTCAAGCAAAAGAGAATAGAATTGCTAAATATTTTCTAGCCCTACTATTTGCTCTTTCAATTGACTACTAAAGAGCCAAAGACAGTCACATCCCGTAACGCTTCCGTTGAAGTGTCTATCCATAGTAAGCATTTTAAGAAGGCTTATTAAAATACAAATATAACCTTCAACGTAGTTCATGCAAAAGTAAATTCATTATAGGTCAGGAAATAATCCTCCAGTTAGGATCTACTATTCTGCTTACTACATGTGCTTGAGATAGCGATGTATTATTATCTCCTAGGGAGTATAGGCAGTAAAGACAAATTTTCTTTATAGAGACTGTTGCATCTACAAAACATGGAAATAATTTGCAGTCAGGTCAAATGGCTTTGGAGAATGTGATTCATTGCACTGTTCATGACCTAGACCGAATTTGAGTTTGGAGATCTTCATCTCAGTATGAAACTAGGTAGATTTATGGGGCTGTCCACACTGCAAAGTCCTTTGACGTCATCTGAACAGGAACTGTACTTGGTAGATGGTATATTAAGGTAACACTCATGTCAACATTACGCAAAATCAATTAGTCAGCTAAAGCAGTTGTGATTTACTGCTACAAAAATAAATTCAAATCTTTTTTATTTTTAAACTGGTCATTTCATGAGAAATGAAAAAACTAGCCTAAATGATTTTGCTTGTAAAAGTAGCCAATGCCCAGTTGAGGAGAAAAATGAAAAAGAGCAATGTTAAAGGCCTTTCCTTGGTACCTGTGCAACACC
>NW_022103900.1:10845014-10845270 GCF_000313985.2 Echinops telfairi
CATGGTATTTTCAATCACACATATGGATAGGAAAACTGTACAGTTATCATGGAAAGACAGATGTATTGAGGTATTTGGATTATAATGTTAGTGAAGATATTGAGAGTGTCATGGGCTGTCAGAACAGACACATATGCCTTAGAAGCCGTACAACCAGGATGCTTCTTAGAAATGAGAATGACAAAAGTTCTTTCACATACGAATTATCAGGAGAGACCAGTCTGTGGACAAGAATATCACACGTGATAAACAAAAG
>NW_022103900.1:10845957-10866827 GCF_000313985.2 Echinops telfairi
ATAACTCCATTCCTTGAGCATTGACTGAAAGAAAGAAGTAGAGGCAGAAGCATTCTCTTCAAAATAAAAGAGTAGGGAGTTTTGTTCTTTAAGAATAGAAAAAGCTGCTCATTGCGAAAGCCAGTCACACAACATGGTGGGATATTGGAGCTAATAGGAGAATGGCTCAAAATGAACTCCCTGCAGCAATGATATACTCATGTTCTAGAGAAGTGTGATAGTTACTTATTTTCTTTCGTTCTTTTTTTCTAGTACAGTCTTTATTCCACATGGAAAATTACAGTAGTTGTGCAGAAATAAAACTATATAACAAAAGAGAAAGCCTTTCATAGATACTAAAGAAAACAAGAAATAAGCCACAGAAGTTTAATGCAGAACTCATGAAATGGCTATCAAAATGATACAGTTATCTGTACAAAATAAACTGTGCATGGGAACAGATGCTCAAGAAGGACATCAGAAGATTCCCACTCATTTCTGATCCTACACAGTACGAGAGGAAACTGTGGGGATAGCTTAAGGAGCCACCTGAGGCGTGGTACTACAAGGAGCGGGAGGAACATGCTGCGCTTGCTCTGTTAGAGCGATGTTGGTCAGCCCAGTGATTCCATGGAGGACAATAGGAACCCAGGAAATAGTGTTACACTATTCTAGAGATGTGAGCTAACATCCATCTTTTAAAGATAACTCTGAGAAGGAGTAATATTCAGCTTTATAATGTAAAACCAAAGATATTATTTTCCACATAGGGCCTGAAGAGCTGGGAAGAATTGTCTAATTTTATAAAAGCAAAATGAAATATTAGCCATAGGAAAATGCAAAAAGCAAACCTAAGTAATTACTTCATTGAGATACAGACAAAAACTGGTCTTTCTCAGTGGTGGTTCTGTGATCCAGACAAGGGCCGGTGGCAGGGAAATGATCTGTGTATACAGTACAGGATGTAGAGGTTTTCACTTGTATGCCCATATTTTGTAGGACCTTTTAGGCATGCAGGAAAACCCCAAACAAAATAGTTTATGGAATTTTCAGTTAAAATATATACCAGATTACATAATTAGAATGTCAATTGTTATTATATCAGAAAACAATACTTTGCTAGTCAATGTGCAGTTAATAAAGGTTAGCAGTACCTTTAAATATAATTTTGAAGATCTGAGAATCCCAATTTTCTCAGTAGAAGTATGTTAGATTTTATAAAGGAATCAATGGAATCCATGCAAGATTTTATAACCCCCAAGTTAATGATATCCAAGCATTTAATTTACAAGAAACAGTAGTTGATCTATAATATCTGGAAGATGCCTATAATTATAAATATATATGCTTAAAACATAGTTTACCTCTTTATTCTGTTTCACTATGCAGCCAGTATTTAAGTATCCTTGTAAACTTAGATGAGCTGAAGTCTAATTTAAGTCTAAGAACTTAAATCCTTTCTGAATTAATGAAGGGCTTAGAATTCTGGCATGTAGTTTTCAAAATGCTATTTTATTCATTAAAACCATGTGGTAAATATAACCAATATTTTTATGGACTGATGTATGGGGAAAGAATAATATTTCAAAGAGTCCTTCTACGGGTTTATGAAAATGGTTATCTTTTCTTTTGGCATGTTTAATAAGTAGGATGGAATTTTAAAAAGATGATTGATATTAACATTTTCAAGAAAGGTCTCCTTCTGATTTTTCCAGAAATTTCTCCAAAATAGGTTGATGATGCATTTTCTTACTTATGCTGGCTTAAACCTCTGGATGATTCTCTGTTCGTGTGTCTATTTATTCCTCACCTCTCTCTCCCTCTCCTTCTTCTTTTTTGTATCCTGTTGACTATTTACAGATATCCAGGGAAACAAAATTGTTTCTTTAATTAAAAGGGGAAAACAATTTTTAAAGGCTGCCATTGTGGGAAAGTGCTTTCAGAAATGAAGCATCAGGGGCTTTGACTATGGCCTCTGTGCTGTTTTTCTGACTGTTTTGGTATTTTAGTGACTGTAAAGAAATGACCCTTAAAGTTGCGTGTCAGGCTGGTAATAAAATGACATCTTGGGAAAACCAAACCCTTTCTTTCCCTGCACTTTTTTTCCTCCTGTAATTAGACTTGCCATCACTGGGGACTGTCTTTGTTATTAACCGCATCCCTCTCACCTCTGCTCGGGGACGGCAATAGCTAAGTGAAGGCATCCCCTTATGTACTGGCTGAAAATTTGGACACAGACTGCATTCACAACAGCTGCATTTTTCCTTTGTTAACCTCCGAGTCTTCAGGGAGTCTTGGTTTTATTTGCCCGGGCCCTGCTTGGCATCCTTCCCCCTTGTGCTCCCTCACAATGTTCTATTATTTGTTATGAAAAACATTTAAAAAAATGAAAAGATAGCTGCTTCTCTGATCTTTCAAGTTCTCAGCCTGCAGAACACTTTTCTGGAATTGGTCACCAGCCAGGACCAGCACGAAGGAGAAACATGAGGTTGCCACTTGTGTCTCGTGCTCGTCTCACTCGGTAACTTTAATTGAATGCTCCGATGCCACTCTTCCAGGAGAAGGAAGCCCAGGGGGATTGCCGGGAAGGACTAGAATTGTGTTTTTATCAAGCCAGGGGCCCCACGTTGCCTCCATAAAGCGGCAGCAGACTGATCTTGTGCTGTGCCTGCCAGTGGCGGGGCAGATGTCACTAATTAGCACACTCATACATTTGTTTTCTTCAAGGGTCTGTCGGCTCCCTGCACCTTCTACTGGGTTCTGCTCAGTGGCCGTCAACTAAGGAAAGGCATAGGTCCTGTTTCTTCTCTAAGAGATCTTTTTAAATCTGTGACCAAAACACCTATATTTCATACTCACCGTGTTATTGATAAGCCATCAAGTACTAACTAAGCATTATCAAAATTTTACTCATCAGTTATGAATTCACTCAATAAAAAAAGTGATTGAGCACTTAGTAGGTGCTGCTTAAGGCACAAAAATATAACCCTTGTCTTTACAGAGGATACAATTAATGAAGGGATAGAAACAATGTGCATATGAACACTAGTTTCAATATATAAGAAAAATAGTTTCTTAAAGAAACAATGCAATGGAAATAATAAAATAATATATTGCCAAAAGGAACTGATCTAGCAGGAGTTGCCACTTTAGGGAGTGTGTTAGTCTGGGTGGACTAGAGAAACAAATTCATAGACACTCAAATGTGTATGAGAAAGAGCTTTATATCCAAGAGCAATTGAAAATTGAGAAAACATCCCAACCCAATCCAAATCAAGCTCATAAGTCCAATACCAGCCCCTATGTCTGATAGCAATCTATAAAGTCCTCTTCAGGCTCATGAAACACAGGCACTGACGCCAAATACAGGAAGATCCTAGGCCAGTAAGTGGAAAGTCTTGTGGATCCAGTTGCGTTGTAAGCATTCAGCGCTGGCAGGGATCTTCACAGGGCTCCTCCAGTTCCAAGGCACTTGTCTTATTGCCATTAGGATGTCTTCAAAAAAGAATACATTTTGTTTCATGGGCAGGGGGTCGGGGGTATGTTTTGAAGTAGGGCTAATAAAAATTGTAAAAAATGCAAATGATCATCTTCCAAAATATTAAAAATTTGCAGAAAGTGTATGGCAATTATACCCAATATCAAACAATTGTCTTAGCTGGATCAAATGTTTTAAGGAAGGTTGGGAAGAAGTCACAGCTATGCTAAAAGAGGGGAGACTATTAACCTCAAGGAATGAAGAAACTGGCTGAAGTCCTGAGACTGGTGGAAGAACACTGGAGAATTACACTTGATGCCATAGTTACTGAAGTTTAGGTCTCACCTGGTTCAGTATTTTCCATTTTAAGGGAACACCTTAGCCTCAGCAAGTTTCTTTATTTGATAAGTGCCAAAAGCATTGCAGGAAGATCTACTAGCTCAAAGAGCCGATCTTGCCATCAGTCTTTTAAACACGATTCATGCAAATGAAGACAGTCTCGTGCAACCAATCATAACCATGGACAAGTCTGGGTTTTACCAATATACTCCAGAGAATAAGCTTCAATCAAAACAGTCACTCCACTGGGCAAGCTAAATTTAAGGCAAAGCGATCAGCTCAGAAGGTTATGGTAACTGTTTCTGGTTAGTATTCCAAAGTGATACACTTGATAGATTTTCTCAAAAGACACGGGATGCTCATCGGGTCTTATTAAAAGGGAGTTTTTAAGAAAACTGAAAACTGCATTGGTGAGAAAAAAGAAGAAGCTAGGAAAGTTAAGCTGATGTTTGTGTTGTTGTTCCACAAGAAGGCATCTGCTCATTGTCCAAGCTGGCAGGGATGTGTGGGGACTGTGTCCTGTGAGACTTCTATTGTAAAACCTTACTATGTCCACCCCCTAGCCATGATCTTGCCCTTTCAAACTTTATTTTCTTTCTCCCAAATCAAAGGGCATTTAAAAGGAACTCAATTTGAGCCCCTGGAGGTTGGTAAAACTGCCGTTTTGACATGATGTGAATCAAAACGTGCAGAAATCTTCAGTGAAGAGTTAGAGAATAAAAATGCTGCCTTTAAAAGTGTATTGACCTAGATAAAGGCTATGTCAAGAAACAATAGCTTCACATTTTGATATTTTTTTACTGTTGGTTTATGTTATTTTTGTAATGATGTGTTTTTACTTACTCTCATATATAGAAAACCAATAAAGATAATCTCTTCGGTAAAATGGAGATAGTGTGTGTTTAGAACAATTTCTTACACATAACTATTGTTAGCTGCTCTCTTGACTTGGCCTCAGCTCACGGGACCTCCATGCACAGCGGGACAACATGCTGTTTGGTCCTTTATCGTTTGCATGATGGATTGAGTACCAGATCCTGGGGATCAATATGGCTTGCATGACCACATGTTGAAAGTAGATTGTCAAGCCTTTCCCCCTTGTCTCTTTTAGTCTGGAAGTTCTGAAACTTTCTCAGTAGCATAAAAATGTGGATACCTCCACTGACAAATGGGCGGTGGCTGCACAAAAATGCATTGGCCAGGCATGGAACTTCAGTCCCTATGAAGAATGTAAGAATTCTGCCACTGACATCGTACTATTCTAAAATCTTGGTTGAAATAGGTTCTCAAAGTCCATTTTTAAAATGCTTTCAGGTAAATTTTACAAGTATTAGTATTAAGAATCTATACTAGCCATTACCATATTGTTAAACATTCAAACAGCACTAATAGGGAGGAATTGCGTTCATCACTTTCCACATCACTTATTGATGTGGAAATAGAGATTAATGAATTTTTAAAATGTGTGGAGGATCATAGATATAGAAATAATAGATATGAAACGTAAATCAAAGCCTGAATCTATACCACCTGTCATGCACTGCCAGTACACTCCTTCCAGTTAGGTTCTGAGTAGGAAGATGAACAAGTGAAGGTGATGAAGGTGGGGCCACTCGCCTCAGTGTAAGTTCAGGTTGAAGCTGAAGAACATTAAAGGAGGTCCATAAAAGCCAAAATGCAAAATTGAAACTTTCCCCCTGAGTTTTGAGAACATCTCAAGAAGAGATTTGATGCATTAAACACACATGACAGAAGAACTGATGAGCTGTGGGAGAACATCCAGAACATTCTACATGAAGAAAGGAAAAGGTCATTAAAAGACAGAAAAGAAAGGCAAGAGCTCAGTGGATGTCAGAAAAGACTCTGAAACTTGCTCTTAATCATAGAGCAGCTCAGGCACATGGAAGAAATGATGAAGTCAAAGAGTCGAACATCAAATTTCAAAATGCGGCTCTAGAAGCCAAAGTGAATATTATACTGAAATGTGGGCAATCCTAGACTTAGAAGACCAAAAGGAAAGAACGTGTTCAGAATATCTTAAACTAAAAGAAGTAAGGGAAAAAAAATTCAAGCCCACAGTTGCAATATTGAAAGATTTCATGGGTAAAACCTTGAACCCTGCAGGAAGCATCGAAAGAAGATGGAAAGAATTCACAGAATCACTGTACCAGAAAGAACCGGTCGGCATTCATCCATTTCAAGAGGTAGCCTGTGAGCAAGAACCAATGGTACTGAAGGAAGAAGGCCAAGCTGCACTGAACGCACGAGGCCAAAACTGGCTCCAGGAATTGACAGAGTATCCAAATCAACATTTCACCAAGACGAAGAAGCACTTCAAGCACACGTCTATGCCAGGAAATTTGGAAGAAAGCTACTTGGCCAACTAACTGGAATATACCCATATTTATACCCATTCCCCAAATAAGTGAAGAATAGAATGCTCAAATTATGGAACCATATAATTAATATCACATGAAGTAAAATTTTGCTGAAGATCATCCAGCAGTGGTTGTAGCAGGGATTCAGAGATTCAAAAGAGGATTGAGAACAAGAGATATCCTTATTGATGTCAGTAGGATCTTGGCTGAAAGAAGAGAGTAACAGAAAGATGTTTACTTGTGCTTTCCTTGTGCTAAGGCATTGGACTGTGTGGACTGTAACAAATTATGGATAGGCTTGAGAAGAAGTGGAATTCTAGACCACTGCATTTTATTCATATACAACCTGTATATGCTTCAAGAGGCAGTTGTTCAAACAGAACAAGGAAATATAGCATAGTTCAAAATATAGAAAGATGAGCATCACCAGACCTATTCAATCTGCACACTGAATAAATAATCAGAGAATCTGTCTATAATAAGAAGACTGTAGCATCATAATTGGAGGAAGGCCTATTCACACCTGAGATATGCAGGTGACACAACCTTGCTTGCTGAGAGTAGTTAAAACGTTTTCTGGTGAAGATTAAGGTTTACCATCTTCAGTATGGATTACAACTCAATTTCAAGAAAACATGAATCCTGACAACTAAACCAGTAAGTAACAACATGATAAACAGAGAAAAAGATTGAAGCTTTAAGAATTTCATCTTTGTGGTAGTTACATAATATGTTGTCAATTTAAGACTTAAGAGTGAAGGGGTGGAGATTAGCCTGTCAATCAGGTCAAAGCTTGATGACCTCATTCGGAGGCAGTGAGGAGGTAAATTGCTCACTGGAGGCAGGACACATGCTCACTGCTTGTGAGACATTCCTGCGGACAAGACACATGGAACTAAAAAGCCCTGGAGCTGAAGGAGCCACATGGAGACCCCTGCCAGCGCTGAGATGCTTCCACTGCCACTGGATCCACAAGACTTCCTACCACTGGCCTGTGATTTTCCTGCATTCGGCATCATTGTATGTGTTTCATGGGTCTGAAGAGGGCTTTATAGATTAGAATTGGACATATGGGTTAATATTGGACTTATGGATGTGATCTTGATCTTGGGCTGGGATGTTTTCTTAATGTATAATTACTCTTTATATAAAGTTCTTTCTTATACGCATACGAATGTCTATGAATTTGGTTCTCTAGTCTCCCCATACTAGCACAGTCTTGCTTGGAGCTACAGTTAATGCTCATAGAAACAGCAGTGAAAGCATATCAAAAGACACTTTGCATTGGATAAATCTGCTGCATCAAACCTCTTTAGAGTGTTGAAAAGCAAGGGTGTTACTTTGAGGACTGAGGTGCCCCTGACCCAAGTCAGGGTATTTTCAATTGCCTCATATACATATGAAAGTTAGACACTGAGTAAGGAAGACTGGTGAATTGTGGTGCTAGTGAAGACTATTGAGAGAGCTGCCAAAGAACAACTAAACCAACTTGGAAGAAATATAACTGGAATGCTCCTTAGAGGCCAGGATGGCAAGACTTCGTGCCACATACTTTGCACATATTGTTAGGAGTGACCAATTCCTGGAGAGGATGTCATGCATGACTAAGTAGCAGGGTAACACAAGAGGGAAGGCCCTCCACAAGATGGATTGGCATTGTGCCTGCATCAGTGAGCTAAGACATAAAAATAATTGCCTAGAATGGCACAAGACCAGACAATGGTTCATTCTCTTGTACTCAGTGTCTCTGTCAGTTGGAACCTACCTGATGGCACACAACAAAACAACAGCCTCAATGTCAGAGGGCAGTGACAGTGCAATGAGAGAGCTCTTACCATACATATTCTTCAAGCACAGCCACCGTTTGTTTGTTCTGGGAGGCTTGTGTTTTGCTATGATGCTGAACAGGCTTAGAGGACCTCCCAGACGAAAACAAACTAGAGAGGAAGGACCAATGATCTATTTCCCAAAACCAGGCAATTAAAGCCCTATGGATCACCACACTCCTGTCTGGCATGCATGAGCTTGCCATGAGTGAAGGCCACTCAAGGCCAGTTAACAATGACAACCCTCAGAAATGACGCACTACAGGATAGCTGTGAGGATCTTTATTTAACATATGCATAACCAAAGGTTAGACAATAAGTGCCATGAGTCCCATGAGATTAAGAGTGCCCTAGGTGTTGATAGGATGTGAATATAGTACTGACTGCTTCTGATACCTTTCCCCACCTAAATTCTATAGTCCATCAATGGTGAAAGCCACTGGGAGAGAGAAAAGGCTTTTCTCACTGCAACAGAAAAGATGTTTTCTGCAGCAAAATTATTTCACCAACCGATGTTCTTTGGTTGGGGGAAGGGTTTCAGTCAATGGTGCACACAGTTAATGGCCTCAGCTTTAAACCAAGTCAAAAGTTTAAGTTCATCCCGAGATACGTCTGAAGAAAGATGTGGAGCTCGACTCCTGCAACATTAAGCCATCGGAACTCTACAATGCACCACTCTCCTCTAACGCTCGTGGGGTCATAGTGAGTTGAAACCAACCCAACAGCACTTGGTGAAGGTGGAGGCGGCAGCAGCAGATTGTCACTGGATGGAAGTTTAATAAAGGGGAGGAATGGTGATTGGCTTTCAACATTAAGGGAGTTGGGGGGTAAGGTCCCTAAAGGACAGAAACCCGGGCGAAGACCTCAGGAATCAATATAGCTGCGGGCCTGGCCTCTGTGTGCTGCCTCTGGACAACTCAGTCGGGCCCCTCTAGTGCTGTGAGTATCTGTTCACATGGACTTCTCCAGAAAGAGACTCAGCCAGGGCCAGTGTGCATTCGCTTTTCATCCCTGTCATCAAAGGGCCCAGACCTGAAGGAGGTATTGTTTTCAAGGGGACTAGGGAGCTACTCCTCAGATCTACTCTAAATCTTACACTTTACAAGTAACCAACAAATAAAATTTGAAATTTAAGGAGGGGAAATGTGTTTTTCCTCAAGGTGACCTAATGGTTGACCCGTGAAGACTATCATTAAGAAGAAAAAAAAAGTTTAATTTGGTTCTCCAGCCAGGAGGACTCTCCTTTCTAGTTCAATGGCATCTCTTGTCACTGTTTCTTTCTGATTTCTTTAAAATTTGCATATCATAAAGCATCAGCCATTTTGAGCTGAGTGCAAATTTAAATGTTGCTGGACGTATTTGAAGTATAAATCTTATCTTGCAGTACCTAAGTCCCTATTCCTCTATGAGACTCTTTGAACAGAAAACACACTGTTTCTAGTCAAAGGCCTTTGCTGCAGAACACGGCAGCTTTGGTATTGCTACCGTGTTCATCTTCTGTTGAGCACTTTAGGAAAACATTTTATAAAGTCCACGCCTGGCCTTCTAAATGTAGAACAACTGCAAAAAAAAAAAAAAAAAGGGCACCATTTCTGACCACACAAATGGGAAAGAGAATCCGATTGCTCACCAGCTCAAGACCATTGCCACCAGGCAGAGGTCGGAATTGCCTCCACCCTTCATCCTGCTGTACCTGATTCTAACACCAACCAGTACGCCCACAGTACTTCACCTCTCGGCTGGGTTTCAGAGTCTGTTCCAATGGCCACACAAAACTCACAGACAATACTTAAAATTATAGGGGCTCATTAGGACAGTCAACAGGTTACCACAAGCCAGGACCAAAAATTATAATCTCTTTTCCACAACAACACTTCTCTTCATCCAACAAGCAAGTCTCTCTTCCTTAGCCTCTCAGCCATGTGGTCCATTGACCTCAGCCACCCTCGGCTCTGCCTCATTATCCCACAGTCTCTGTGTTAATCCTCTGCTCTGTCTCATGATCTCACTGCGGCAACATCTGGTCTCAGCACCGCCTGGCTTCTGCTGCCTCCACCATTGCAGACAGGGGTTTCCAAAGTGCTCCACTCCTTCCCTGATGGTCCCAGAAATTCTGTCTTCAAGCTTCTGGGACATTTCATTCTTAGAGCCTGGAGATGACAAAACTGCCCAATCCCCTCCATGATGGTTTCACCCATAATCCCACCAAATCATGTGGGGGGAGTTACAAAGACCTGGATAGAGAGCAACATTAAGAAATCTCACTTCTTCCACTAGACCAATCCCTGGAGAAGGGCATCATGGTTGGTAAAGTGGAGGAGCAGCGAAAAAGGGGAACACCCTCAAAAAGATGGATCGATATAGTGACTGTATCAATGGATTTAGCCACAGGAACAATTGTGAGTGCAGGGCCATGCAGTGTTTTGTTCTCTTGTGCACAGGGTCACCATGGGTTGGAGCTGACTCGATGGCACCTAACAACAACAACAACATGAACAACACATCAGCTTAAGAAAGTCTAATGATTTTCTCAGTTTACTGGCTTTGCAGTGGACAATGCTATTGTCCTTTCCTACTTCTTTAGCTATTGAGTAATGGGAATATATAGCCTCAAGATAAATTTGAACCCCATCCCAAATCATCTATCTGTCTCAACAAAAAAAGATGTACTCAAATTACATGTCAGATGATTGGCATTAAGACTCTGTTAAAAGTACTCCTTTCCACACTAGGAACTAAGACATGATGTGAGTGCGGTGCCTATACCAGGCAAAGCCCAATTTGTGCTTTGCCCTAAAAAGCTGACCAGATTTATGCTAAGCTTGCTACAGGTGGAATTCACTGGCTTTAGACTTGTTTTCCCAATTCCACTAGCTAAGAGAAAAATTCAAAACTTAAGCTCAAAGTATTTGGAACAATCTTCAGAGAGTTCAGAGCCCTATAAGACCTGAACCTGCACCTTGTTCTTTGCCACAGTCAATGCTGATAACCCTCTGGGAATTAATCTTACAATCAGACTCCAAGAAAGATTGAAGATAAGAATGTTGAAATTAAGGCAGGGACATGAAGAAGATACTTTTGTAGGATTTAAAAAGAAATATATGTATTTCTTTAAAAGAAATATATATTTAAAAAGAAATATATATATATATATAATTTGCTTAGAACATCAATCTCAGTAACACTGGCTGACAGATAATGTCTTAAGAAACAACTAGTAATAGCAGAGAAATGGTTTCTTTAATTTCACAATCACTTTTGGGGCTATTTGGAGTTGTCTGCATAAACTCTTTTCAAATACAAACACACATACACACCCACACACATTTATTAGGAGCAAATACCCATTGCTATAGTTAATGGAGTGAGATACAGTTGAAGTGAGACTGGGACTGGGAGAGCAGCAGGGGAGAGAGTGTGGTAGCCAAGTTAACTGCTCAGATAAAAATGGGCTTGTTCTGTGTTTCTCAGTCGGGCCATCTATTGTATATGCTGTAGGAATGGGGCGCTGCATGTAGTGAATTCCCTGTCTAGGGTGAAGGCTTGGCAGGGAAGTATGCATCAAGGTGATTGGTATTTTCTAGCCCTTCCAATTTAGAATCGTTCATGTTCTACTCCTTAGTGCATTTGTACTAGTATCTGCAAAATTATTGGAGGTCTTGATTACTTTGGGACATGCTATTCACCTTAAATTCTGCATGGCACTGAGAGATTTCAGTGTGAGACTCATGTCAAAAAAAATGGGAGAATGTCACAAAACAGCCACCGCCATGATGAAGGAGCTAAAGCAATTGATTTATGAGGATAGATTAAAACAACTTAATAGAGTGGCCAAATCAGGACCCAGCTCCATAGGACTGCCATGCACCTTGAAGTTAGAAGGGGATTTTTTTGCACAGAAATTTCAAGGACATACTAGGCCACGAAGGAGGCTGAAAAGAAAAGATCGTCCCCTAGCTTGTGTGCAAGGCTAAAGCCAGGGCAGATGAACAAAGTCAAGATACAAGATTTTTCTACTCAAAGTGGTACAACAGGAACTTCTCAGAAAAGCAACAAACAATTCTAGAGAGATGTTGAAATTCAGTGGTCAAATATCCCCTAGAAAGTTGCATGAGAATGGGGTCAATAATCTGACTTAATAGGTCTTTTTCACTACTGGCATCTATGAATTTGTATGTTTGTATCCACAACTTTGCTATTTTCCAATTCGTTATGGAAACAAAAGGTCTATAATGTTAGTGCCAACATGTGCCTTCAAAACCCAAACCTTATCTCTCTGACAGTCTATTTATAGAACCACCAAAATGATTATTCCAGCCACTTCTTATTAAAAACAAAACTGAGATGTGCCTCCCTTTTAGATGTTGAATGTGAAGTCTATTGTTTCATGACCTTCATTCCCTCTTGGTCTTAGGACAAAGTGTTTGGGCACATGCAAATGTGAAATTCTCCCTTATTCTCTGCTATGTGTGTGTAATTACTGCTATTATGAAGAATGTAGATGTGATATCAAAAATATTAGCCCCCCGCAAATTAATGACTACCTCAGCCATAAATCCAATATAATAGAGGAAGAGCAAAATGGGCAGGAGCAAGGGATCAGAGATTGGCTTTTGAATCAATTGTCTTGGACAATATTTCTCCATTGATTTACTGTGTTGTTTTGAGCATACGACTTAATCTCACTGGGCCTTTGCTTTTCCTGTAGAACATAGGAAAGACGCCGCGGCGGCAGTAGCAGCTACTGCAAGGATACAAAGCAGTACTTTCCTTAACATCCTTCTGGAATTTTCTGAAAGTAAACAGTATTTTTGCACTTAGTGCTTTAATTTATTATAGTGATAGATAGAAATTAAAAGACCTGGTAGTTAAAAAAAAAATCAGTGTTCACGATGCTTTAGTATATATAGCAGGTGTTCAATAAATACTGAATTGAACTGCATTATCTATTTCATCAGCAATCATGTCAGCTTAAAACACTCATTTTTTAATAGTTAACCTTTATTGATACAGAATGATGTGCTCGAAGCAGAATAATAATAATATATACACATATATATATATTTATTTATTTTTTCCCTAAAGAAAGCTTGAAGTCTGAATGCCAAAACTCTGCCTTACAAGGCCAACCGAAATGTAATAAACACACACTCATTTTACATCTGCAAGGCTTGGGGACGACCGAGAGAACAATTACAGAGATCTCCAACACCTGGGCAGAAACAAGGGAAACGAAGGGCGCCAACGCTTCGAAGAGATGGAGGTCTCACGCAGTTCCAGTTACCTTCTGCTGAAAGTGAGGGCTGCGCTTGCGCAGAAGAATGCAGCCTTCAGGCCATCTCGGAAATCCCTGAGTGGTGACAACATTGAACACGTCCAGCTGCATATTGCAGAGGCTTGAAGTTTGAGTTCCTCCGAAGTTCCTCGGAAGAAAGGTCTGGCAATCTAGTTCTGAAAAACCAGTCTTGGAAAAAGCTGAAACACAGTTCTGCTCTGACATGTACGTGGCCGTCATGATTCAAACAGACTCAATGGTACCTGCTTTGGGTTTTTTAATTCTCCGGTAAGGCTGACAGTGATTTCAGGGAGCCCAACTACGTATTGCGTGTGTATAGTTAACTTCAGCTGGTTGCATTTGTACAGCGTGATTTTAAATCCTTATTCACATACACAAGGAGTTGGAGAATCCAGACAGCTTAATCCTAGTGAGTGAAAAAAAAGGTGCTTTTAGTTTGCGGAGTTTGAGCTACTCTCTCGCTCCTCTCCTCTCTCTCTCTCGCTTTTTTGAAGGGAGGGATTTTATAGGTTTTCATTGTCTTCGTCTCTACCTCCGCTGGCCCTTAAATATAACCTAAGAGTTGGAGATAAAACTCCAAGGAACGTTTTGAAGTATTATCGTGCTCCCTCCCTCCTGTGTAACATCTAGTATTTAAAAAGAGCAAGAAAAATGAATGGTTTCTCTTGTTTTAATTTTGGTTGCCTAAAAAAAAATCAGCACCCAATGTCTTTACTTCTAAATTTATTTATATTCTAATGGTCTCCATTTTTTTTTGCTCTGATCTTAATCTCACTTTTGCCCCCTTTCTCATGCTTTGTCTAAGTACAGGTTGTCTTTTTCTGGTTTTGATTTTTCATCTGCTTACAGGACAGACTCCCGTGATGTCCTGGAGTATCATTGATCTATACAAGCTTGAGCCGCCTTTTCAGTAAGGGCTCACCAAAGAGCACATGAATCATCAGCGAGCTGGCCTGCAGTGGGACGAAATCATTTTATTTCACTTATGCAAAAAATGGAAAAGGAAATAAATCAGCTCAAGTCCAGATAACCTAATTTAAGCAAGATAACAGCCAAGCTTTACATAAGAAGAAAGAGCCTCTTAAATGACCTCCTCTCGTCCACTCTGATCCACACCTTTAGCCACTGGAATGTAAGATGTTAAAGATCCAAAGATGTCACTTGCTGATAGAAATAATTTAGGCCTTTTTTCCCCCTCTTCTTTTTTTTTTCTGCTAGACTTGTCATAATATTGGACAATGTGAGCAAAAGGAAATAATTTACATTATGAAAAACTCGACAAACAAATCCTGTAAATAATATATGCTGAAGAGCAGTGTGTAGCTCCAGCAGGATATTGCTTAGAGAGATTTTGTTTAAAACATTTATTGGAGGCATATATTACAGTATATCATTTACTGGCTGGAAGCCATGCAATATGTGTCTTTACAAAAAAAATTACCTTGTAATATGAGCCCCTCCAAGGCATAATTATATAATAAAGTTCTTATTGGGAAAACTGGAAGTAGGCCAAGGCTTGTCCAAATATAGTGAATGTCAGAGCCAAATTTATTATCCTTAGCTATTAACAGGAGAAGGCAGGTTTTGTTTACCAAGCCTAATTCTCTCCTAATTACAGCCACTATAAAATAATTACTATCCATGGGATAACAACACAAGACAGAGTGACTAACAGAAGAAACGGCAGGGGTTAGAAAACAGAGTGCAATTCTGTGTCATTTTGAACAGCTTGTGTACTGCCATGAACAAATTAACGGACTTCATTAAGGAATTATGTTTTAAGAGTGGCTTTGCGGTGAAGCAGTAAAGCAATTAATGCATCTTATTTGGTCCTAGATCTGAGTTGTACTGCAGTTTGAAACAGCAGCTAATTTTTTTTTTTAATTTTTGATGTATCAAGTTTAATAGGATACAACCACATTACTGGGCGAGATGGTTAATGAGTGTAGAGAAAAGACTCTGTTTTGGACAAATGATATCCAGCCCCTGCTAACTTGTTCTGCCTTTATGAGCAGATTTCTTACCATGACAATTTTAATAATCTACTAAAGACAAATGCCGACTTCTATCGAATTCCATTTCAAATGTACCCTTATGTCCTAAACTCTGCTGGATGATACTTTTGATGAAAGGTATAGTTTTCAAAAAAGCAAGAATATTCTTTCGCTCTATTTGAGTCACAAAAGTGGGGACTTGAAATATTATTTCAATTTTTCATATTTGCTTTCCACACAAATCAAACTGGAATACTATCCAGTTGAAACATGATGCTTCATTAAATTCTCAATGCTTCCCATTCCCACGTTCCCTAACCTCTTCCATCTCCTCCTAGAGCCCGAGAGGTATAAAGAGACCTTGCTGTAGATCTTTGTGCCCTTAAAATACATGCACAAGAATCAACCAGTCTTCTTCCTACTTGTTCACAATGGCAGGGGTGAAAGGCCACGTTGTGCCTCTTGCTGGTTCTGTCGCTCTTCTCTCTCTTTGCCCCTACCCCTGTGGGTAAGGGGTCACTTCTCCCTGCAGTAGGAAAAATGCTTCTGTTTAGGTGACTTGGTGAAAAGGAACAAGCTCAGCACACTTGGGGAGTCTGTTTTAGATACTCCTTTTAATAGGCCTCCAGATGGCCACATAAAAGCAAAAGGATTATTATAGCAACTCCCAGCCGGGCCATTAGAGATAGAGGTGGGCCAGAGTTTCCTTTAAAACTATTTTTTTTTTTTTAGGAATATATGACCTGGTAATAAAAAAAGTGAGAGAGAGAGAGATAAAAGTAAGAGAAGAAGGTCTATATTCTGAAATTCATCTTTGTGGTTTATTTATCTCCACTAATATCACTTTATGCAAATTAAATCACTGGATTTAAAGTTGGAGCACCAAAATATAGCTTTAGTTCCTTTGAATGTTGCTGTGAAATGCTTGTTTGTTTTGTTTTAATTTTGAAAAGCTTCCTTTTTCTTGCCTTTTGATTCTCCAGATAATAAATGTTTCTATAGGGAACACAAGAAAGAAATGGGCAATAAAAAGATTCAGGAAAAACTTTTTATGTGAAAAAGAAAATTCTCATCTGAAAATACATATATTTCAGAAAGTTCCCCTCCCCCCAAATACAGTTGTCATTCCAGGTGCTCCAAGTAGGTCTGACTCATCGCTACTCAACCCTTCATAAAACCAAGCAAAACCCTGTCCAGTACTGCACCATTCTCCCAGCAATGCCTCTGTTTGAGTCCACCGTTTCAGTCACCATGTTAACCATCTTGTTGAGCCTCCAGCCCTGCGTCAGCTGATTAAAATAGTTTAATTGGCATTCCATTAGTTCTGGGAACCTTGGTTTTTGCCCATGTCTTCAGTGTAACTTATTTCTTGAATTAGTTGAATGCCAACTAATTTTTTTAATTTAGTACCTATATATCCCTCCTCCTTATTCTTTTTTAATGCTTCCTGTAGTGTGCAATACTTTGCCAATAGAATCCTTCAATGCTGCAACTCAAAGCTTAGATTTTTTCTTCAGCTATTTCATCTTGAGAAATTTGCTTTTCTAACTGCTGAACTTTCACTATAATTTCTTTACTTTATAATACTGTACCTTGTCTTTTTCAGCCAGCCTTTGTAATCTTCAGTCTAGAATATTACAGCTCTTTGATTATAATCCATTGACTTCCATTGACTTTAGCCATGCTACATTCAACAGAAAGTTTCAGAGTCTCTTCTGAAATGCCTTCTGGCCTTTTCTTTCTTTGCTGTTTTTTAATGACCTTTTACTTTCAAGTATGATATTCTTAATATCATCGCACTGTTCCTCTGATCTAAGATTGTGAGTGTTCAAAGTCTCAAATCTATGGTCTCTAAATTCAGATGGATAACACTTAAAGTTGTGTTTTGTCTCTAGTGTCTTGTGGATTTGTATTGAGTTTTGTAAGTCTCTACTTGAACTTGCATTTGAGCAGTTCTAACTTTGTTTAATGATACTGAGCGTCTCTATTGTCATCGAACGTTGTTTGATGATACTGAGCTTCTCTATTGTCTCTTCTCACAGATGTGGTTTATGGATTAGTCTGTATTATTCCATCCAGTGAGTTCCATGTGTGTAGGTAAAGCTTATGTTGTTGAAAAACTACATATACATATATTTTTTTTTACACTTAAGAAGTCCTTGATCTGTGCCAAATTATATCAATTTATCTCTAGCATTATTTCTATCCTCGAGGGTTTTTTTTCCAACCAATCTTTCCTCTTCGTTTCTAACTTTAGAATTCCAATCACTAGTAATTATCAATGCTTCTGGAGTGCATGCTTAATCAATGTCAAATTGAAGATGTTGGTAGAACTTTTTCAATTTCTTCATCATTGACTTTAGTGGTGGATGAATAATTGTCATATTAAATAATCTTCCTTGTAGGTATATGGATGTTATCCTATTGCACACAACTTTGTACTTCAAGATAGATCTGGAAAATGCCTTTATGGTGATTGTGTTAGTCTGGGTACATTAGAGAAACAAATCCACAGAAACTCATGAATAAGAGAGAGTTTTATATAAAGGGTAAGTGCACATAAAAAACATTCCAACCCAGTACTGCCCAAGCCCACAAGTCCAACATTAACCCATTAACCCATATATATGTCCAACACTAATCCACAAAGTCCTCCTCTATCTCACAAAACACGTAATGATGCCTACTGAGTCAGTGAATGAGTAAGAATCTCAACACTGGCAGGGGTCTACACACAGCTGCTCCAGCACCCAGGGCTGCATCGGGATAAGTCAATGTGGCTCTCCTTGGGGATGTCTTGCAGGAAGTGAGCCTTTGCCAGCTGAAGCAGGGAACTGGCTAAGGCAGCTGTACCCTGATCCAACCATCAAAAAGCAAGAGACCTGAGAACGTGAAAGGTGAGGTTCACTGAGCCATTTTTTTCTCCACCCTTCAATTAACCCCACATGTGTTTACTGGCCAGGTTGGCACAATAAACTTTAACTATCTCAATGATGAATGTGTTACTCCTGGTACATTAAACTAGATGATTGTCTTATTCAAAATGGCCAATACCTTTTCATTTCAGCTCACTAACACCTAGTGTATCAATATTTATGTTTTACATTTCATTTTGTGAGTGCTTAATTTTCTAGATTCATTTTTCATATATTCCATAGTCCATTAATGAATGTTTGTTGTTTCTTAGCATTTTGAGGCATGCCATATCAGCAAATGAAGATTCCAAAAGCTTTTTTCCATCCAGTCTACTCTAATTTAAGAATCAAACCCTTTCTCTATTGTGTGTTTTATGCATTCAAACCTGAGGGGTCTTATCTTCCAGCACTATATCTAATAATGTTCTGTGAATATTCGTCAGGTTTTTACT
Organism: Echinops telfairi; assembly: GCF_000313985.2. NCBI lineage: Eukaryota > Metazoa > Chordata > Mammalia > Afrosoricida > Tenrecidae > Echinops > Echinops telfairi. The sequence continues at coordinate 10,864,615 of NW_022103900.1, forward strand.
GAGTAATTTTCCAGAAGTCATCCACCTGCCTCTTCTTCCTAATCTGTCTTAATTTAGAAGCTTTGTTAAAATCTGACCACTATGGATGACCCAGCTGGTCATTTGAAAAAATGGTAGTATAGCTTCTAGATCACAGAAACAGGTAAGTCACCACAGTATGAAAATGTGACAAATTATATTCATATAATTCTGATTGGCTCTTCAACTCTGAGGTTAAAGAGTGGGTGGGACGTGGAATGAAGATACCCTCATGGCTAAATACTTCCTCATTGTACAATCAATAAAATACTTACCACTAGATATGTCCTTTCCTTCTCTGCTCTCTGAACTACAGTAGCCAGGAACTGGAAATAAGACTAGCTGGTTTTAGGTGGTATACTCAGGGTTTTTGCCCTTTTCCCTCACTTTCTCCTTTTAGGTATTTTCAAAAACACTCCAAAAAACATGAATCACTTTCAAGCCACTAGCAAACATAAGAGATAAAAGGGGAGGCATCGTAACAGGTCGAAATGAAAAGTTTAAAATAACACATTACTATGAAAGACAACTCCGACAAAGTTGAAAACTTAGATGAAATGGAAACTTTCCCAGAAACACTCTACCTGCACAAATTAATACAGACTGATGTAGAAAACCTCAACAGACCCAAAACTAGAGATGGGATGTATCAGGTCATTCAAAAGCTTCCAACAACAACAAGTGCTGGGCCAGAGGGTTCACAGGGCAATTATACCAAGCATGTAGAGAAAAGCTGGCACAAATTCTATACATGTATTGTAGGACATAGAAAATGGTGGCCAACTACTGAGCTTACTTTATGTTTTTAAAGGGTTTTGAGGCCTGCACCAGTATCCCAACCTTCCACACATCCTCGCGTGTTTTTCCCCATGGAACAGACACACACTACTGTCTAAGTTTAACAGCCTTTCCTTCAGCCCCTTTAGACTTTTACTGTGAACCAACTGCTCTCAGATTCTGGAGCTAACTTGTTTATCTGCCTAGTTTAAGTGGTGTGTTTTCGTCTTTCCCTGTATCTCCTAGTGAACTTTATTGAGAAATTTGAATAGGCAAGATCGGGAATTGCTCAAAATCTCACTAGCCTAGAGACAATTCTGACTCATAGTGATCCGAGAGAAGAGAGTAGAATGGCTCTTTGAGTTTCCAAAGCTGTGAAATCTTTATAGACATAGAAAGAAAGCTTCATCTTCCCCCACAGAGCAGCTGAGGGGCTCACACTGTCGGCCTTTGGGTCAGCAGCCCAATGTGCAACTCCCAGCACCACCGGGCTCCTTGATGCCAGATCCATGTTGCACCGGACCTTTCCTGTATTATTGCTGTTACTATAATAGTTACAAAGTATTTTAAAGACAGACAAAACTACAGACAATGAGATTTAATAAATGCTGACACATTTAAATTCCACCCAAACTCCATTATACCTTCAACTGACCTCACACACCTCTTTCTCCATCCTTCTCTCCCTACAGCCACCGTCTTAAAATTGGTCTGTAATCTTTCACATCAATAGTTTTCTATATGGATGATTTGTGAATATGCCCATGAATAATGTATCGTTGTATGATTTTCACTTACATGGATAGCATTCTGTGATTTACTTTGTCACTCACTATTATATTTTCAATATTTATCTATGTTAATGCATGCTAAACTACTACATTGATTTTAATTGATGCGTGGCTTCCCGTAGTACGACTGTCATAGACCATTCAGACCTCCATTGTGCAGCAGAGAATAAGGACGCCTCCATGATGCGATGTAGGGGGATGTATGGGGAGAAAGCTTTCCTTTCTAGTTTGGGATACTTTCAAAAATGTTTAAATGTCCTATTTAAGACCATATTTTATAATGTTACGTAGTATTTTAGATGCAATTGGTACTTTTAGTACATGGGTGGCACAAATATTAAGCATCAGACTACTAACAAAAACATTGGTAGATTGAAACCACTCAGACGGGCCTCAGAAGAAAGGCATGGCCATCTCGTTTAAAAAAATGCAGTCACTAAAACTCCTGTGGAGCATAATTCTGCTCTGCCGTTCATGGAGTCACCATGAGTTGGAATCACTTCCATGTCGACTAGTTTGTTTTTTATTTTTATTTTATTTTATTTTTTTGCTTAATTTTCTTTTCTTTTTTTTAAAATCGTTTTATTAGGGGCTCATACAACTCTTATCACAATCCATACACACATC